>NW_024713129.1:28633704-28678839 GCF_018991925.1 Homarus americanus | reverse complement strand
TTACCGCACGTGTTATGTGGCAACATTGCCCCGAGGCTGCCATATGGCAAGGCAGCCTCAGTCTGACTGTGTGAGCCGTGCATGGCCAATGTAGTCACCACTTGTATTTCTCTCATCCATAATAAACGGACTTCAGTGTTACACGGTGTTTCTCACCCATCACTGCATTCTTCAGGGAACACTTGTAACCACCACGTCCTCCCACACAACACCTCCCTGTTCCTCCTACACAACACCTCCCTGTCCCCTCTCAACACCCTCCCGCCTTCACACAACACCCCTCGCCCTTTCACACAACACCTCCCCGCCCCTCCTCACACAACACCTCCTGCCCCTCCCCACACCTACACCTCCCCTGGCCCCTCCCACACAACAACACCTCCACGTCCCTCCCACACAACAGCTCCCTGTCCTCCCACACAACAGCTCCCCCGTCCCCTTCCCACACAACACCCCTGTCCCTCTCACACAACACCTCCCCGTCTCTCACACACCTCCCCGTCTCTCTCACACTACCTCTCCATCCCCCCGTCCCTCTCACACACAACACCTCCCCGTCCCTCCCACACTACACCTCCCCATCCCTCACGACCACACCTCCCCGTCCCTCTCACACAACACCTCCCCGTCCCTCCCACACAACACCTCCCCCCTCAATCCCATGCACACCTCCCCGTCCCACCCACACAACACCTTCCCGCTCTCCCACACTATACCTCCCTGCCCCTCTCACATAACACCTGTCCCTCCCCACACAACACCTCCCCGTCCCTCTCCCACAACACCTCCCTGTCCCTCTCACACTACACCTCTCCATTCCCCCGTCCTTCTCACACACACACCCGTCCCTCTCCCCAACACCTCCCCGTCCCTCTCACACAACACCTTCCGTCCCTCTCACCACCCCGTCCTCCCCACAACACCTCCCCGTCCCTCCCACATCCACCTCCCCTCCCTCCCCACATCACCTCCCCGTCCGTGTCACAACACCTCCCCGTCCCTCTCACACCAACACCTCCCCGTCCCTCTCCACTACACTCTCCATCCCCCGTCCTTCTCACACAACACCTCCTCGTCCCTCATCACCTCCCCGTCCCTCCCACACAACACCTCCCCGTCCCTCCCACACATCACCTCCATCCCTCCCACACAACACCTCCCCGTCCCTCACCACACTAACACCTCTCACTTCCTCTCACACCCGTCCCTCTCACACTACCTCTCCATCCCCCGTCCTTCTCACACAACACCTCCTCGTCCCTCTCACACAACACCTCCCCGTCCCTCCCACTCAGCACCTCTCCGCCCTTCCCACACTACACCTGTCCATCCCTCCGTCCCTCTCACACAGCACCCCTCGGCCCTATCCACTCAATGCTTCCCCGCCCTTTCTACATAGTACCTCCCCGCCCCCTCCCATTCAACACCTCCTACTCAGCACCTCCCTGCCCCTCTCATTTAGCATCACCTGTCTCTCGCACTCAGCACCTCTCCGCCCCTTCCACTCAATACCTCGCCCTTCCTACACTGCACCACCCCGCTGTCACATTTACACAGTATATATTGGAAATTGTCGAACGTGACACCGAAATCCATTAATGCGGAAATGGCAAAATATTTAGCGATCTAAATTTCACCAATGCTAATAAAAACACAAGTCACATTGATGACGTTGATGTTGCAAAATGTGATTGATGATGCCAACGATAGAATAATTTATTTAATTTGAAGAACGACCGACCCAGTTCTACAGGGTCATCAAAAAACAAGGTAGGCATGATTAAAATCAAACGATTTTAATCAAGTGATTTTAGTCGATTATAATCAGAGAAAAAAATAATTGGTTATAATAAAAAAAAATTATTTTAAATGTAATAATCTAAAAAATAAAAAGATATTTGACATCATTTTGTGTACTGTCTATCACTATTAATCATCTAAAAATCTATAATAACAGAGATAAATAGACCAAGTCACAACACACAGGAGCAGTTGTGGGTGAGTTCCTGCCTATTTTTTGTCTTCTATAAGTTCTACTATATGACCTATACTGTATGAACAAAATGTAATATTATTTATTTTATATAAATATAGAAGCATTTATTTCCTAATTCTGGAAATCTTAAGTATTTTCTTATTAATATATAACTAATTTGGATTCAATGTGTATTTCATAATCATGTTATATGTAGGTTCCTGGCCTCTGTATTTTTCAACAATGATATTTATTATTTTCAAAAAGATTATGTTGCTTTTATTTTAGGGAAATTCTTTTCAGTAACAGTATAGTTAAAAGAAATTTGATTAAATTTCGTTATTATATACAAATTCAATAAATAGCAAGTTTTTCAATCAAGTGTATAATAAACTTTCATAAAGGCATTTGAGCCAAATTATATGCACATTAAAAAAAATAAGGTAATTTTAATATATGTTACATAAATATGATAATGTCTTTAAACATACTACATAGAAAAGGTCTGTGTTATTATATAAGAAAATGAAATGTGAATAAATGGATAAAAAAATGGATTATAATAAAGAAATCTGATTTTAATAAAAATAAATCGATTAATTTTATTTTTATTAAAAAATCGGATTTTTTTCCAAACCCTGTCAAAAATAATACTCAGATTTAAATACAGGTATTTAAACATTACAGAGTAAACAACAAAAAGGAAAGCACCCAGGTTTTTCTGCCCTGCATAACCATTCCAAATTTTGGGCAATGTTTTTCGATCATCCTGAAACGAAAAGTCTAACAGAAGACACAATAAAACAAGTTTATTTTCTTATGACAAAATCCCCGTTAAGTGCCGGTGAAAAGTGTAACAGAAATACATTTTCAGAGAGAAATTCCTTCCTACAAGAATTTCAAAAACAGATTTATTCACTTAAGGCGAAATAGATTTACGTGTTTCATCGATAGTGGTGGAGCAGGTTGTCTCGGTGAGGAGGAGGAGGAGGAGGAGGAGGAGGTGCAGCCCTGGGAAGAGGAAGAGGAGATGGTGGAGTCGGTGGTGTAGACGGATCCTGGGAAGAGGAGGAAGAGGAGAAGGAGAGGAGGAAAGAGGAGGAAGAGGAGGAGAGGAGGAGGAGGAGGAGGAGGAGGAGGAGGAGGAGGAGGAGGAAGAGGAGGAAAGAAAGAAGAAGGAAGGAGGAGGAGGAGGAGGAGGGAGGAGGAGGAGGAGGAGGAGGAGGAGGAGGAGGAGGTTGCAGGCCCTGGGAGGAGGAAGAGGTGATGGTGGAGTCAGTGTGTAGACGGATCCTGGGAAGAGGAGGAACAGGAGAAGAAAGGAGGAGGAAAAGGAGAAGAAGGGAGGGAGGAGGAGGAGGAGGGAGGAGGAGGAGGAGTTGCAGGCCCTGGGAGGAGGGAAGAGGTGATGGTGGAATCAGTGGTGTAGACGGATCCTGGGAAGAAGAGGAAGAAGTAGAGGAAGAGGAGGAAGAAGAGAAGAAGGAGGAGGAGATGGGAAGAGGAGAAGAAGAAGGAGGAGGAGATGGGGGAAGAGGAGAATAAGAAGGAGGGAGGAGGAGGAGGAGGAGGAGGACGAGGTAGGCCCTGAGAGGAGGAAGAGGTGATGGTGGATTCGGTGGTGTTGGCGGATCCTGGGAAGAGGAGGAAGAGAAGGAGGAAGAGGAGGAAGAAGTGGAGGAAGAGGAGGAAAAGGAGGGTGAGAAGGAGGAGGAAGAAGAGGATGAGATAGCTGGCCCGGAGAACGAGAGAGATGTAAGAGGGTCAGCTTTCTCCTCCTAATGGTTCTTTTTTTTTTCCACACATAGACCACAAATCTTCCTCGTCTTCCTCCCAGGATCCGTCAACACCACCGACTGCACCATTCCCCCTCCCTCCTTCCCTCCCTCCCAAGGCCTTCCATCTCCAGCCGCCCTCTCTCCCACTGCTCTCTCTACCACCACCACCACCACCTCTTTCTACCAATACTACTACTACTACAGTATATGTTACGGCCTTTTTGCGAAATTGGCCCTTTTGAAAAATAAATATATAGATTTTTATCTATATGCATAATGCCAGACCAAAACCAAGGTTAGATTTGGTTAGGATCCTGATATTTAATCCCATTATGCAAAACGGTCAGCTGTTATGTTAGGTAAGGTAAATTTGCCAAAAAGGTCGTAAGATACATATTGTTTGAGACAACCCTCATATTTCCCATATTTCCTTGATCCTCATCATTGTTAAGTGCGACGAGTCATCTGTCAGTCTGTTCTTTGATCTCGACATCAAAGTCTGTCTATATCCTTTCAGTCACTACCTTTTCCCTTAACGTAGAGAGAGACATTTAAAATTTGCCTCGAGGCGACTCTTACAACATACCTCACACTAGCGCCGTAAATACAGTAAACAAAGGAGGCTTATTGCTGCTACCGCCGCTACTCGCCATGAGACGACACGACGTTCTGACAGAAACGTGTCGTTGTAGTCAGGCAAGGTAACGCAGAGGAACAAGAGAGCAGTGAATTGAAGGAGGGGTCGAGAAAAGGTGGTAAACAATTAGATAATGGGAAAGTTTAAGATTTAAAACTATGCATCATCTCTAATTAGTCTCCCAGTCCATAAAAAAAGTTCTCCGTATTAGAGTTAAGACATTGCTTTGTGTCGTAATGAATCGCTGGAGGGTATTAGGAGGAACACCCCATGGTCACAAGTGAGTGTGGAACTAACTCATGAAAAGACCTGGTACAATGTTTTTTGAGGAGGTGGTCACCATTTGTAGCTGTGTCGTCTGAAGGTGGAGGAGGCAAGCGCTGTTCCCACTCAGCTACTGACATTAATTCCATTGAACTCTTACAAGAATACATAAGTAACATAAATACATGAGAAAATTAAGATTATACTTACAGTTTAGTTACATGTTGTCAAAGGCGAGTCTCTCATTATGGGGTGATGTACGGAACTAACACACACACACCTGTAGGAAGATAATTACACAATAATTAATATGTATAAACAAAATGGCTGAAAAATCGACTTTCTTTAAAACTGTGACAGCAATGGTCTAAATTTAAACCTTTGAGGACGAAGGTTTATCTGTAATTTAGTGGGTAAAACTGTCATGCCAGGTTATATATTGATGCTGCGTGTTAGCGGCTACACAGGTGAACACTGAATTTGGTGATGGTCATATCGTGTGTGTGTGTGTGTTCTGAATATGATACGGTTGGGAGTGAGGTTGACAGTATATGTTTTTATAATCATAACAAACGTTTACAGTTAAAAATACCGCAACAATGCCTCTGTTGACTTTTCATTCTGTTTCGATAAAAAAAAGTTGTCATTTTGGGTGAGTTTACAATGACAGACTCTTTATAAAGCCTCGTCCCACCACCTGTTTTTATTTACTTTTTCCAGCTAGATATTTAGTTCACTATGTTCTCATTTACATTTTTCCTCGTTGGGTAATTTTCACATTAGGCTTATTTCCTCACATACTACGTGTACTGACCTGTACACGAATATCTTATGTGATAACCTTTGTACTGTATATACCTGTAGTAAACAAGTGGGGCGTGGTCAGGTAAGAGAGTGTTAGCAAAGGTCAGCAACTATAGTATTTTTATTCGCTATTTCTTATTAAATTCAATTAGTGTGTTTACGTACTTGTGTCGTTCAGTGTGATACTCTGACCTTTACATCCATCTAATGGGGAAGAGTTAGTGGCTAGTTAATATTATGAGTAAGAGATATTATTTATTTATAATGGATGTAAGGGTTAAGGGTTAAGAGAATTTTTAAAACAATGATTATTATCCTAAATTCTCACTCTTCTTAACCCTATCCCGTTTGGTTACGTTTATACGGAACATCTTGTAACACAGAACTACATCTCGTTAAGGTGAAGAAAGCAGAGGATTTTTCAGCGCTAATCTATAGACGAAAAATATTCCTCGTGTCTCCAGCCGTCAAGTTAAGATTTATTTACAGAGTTCCATCATCAACGAAGTCGTAAAATAAGGTGATTTACATAAACTTCTAGACAGTTTTTAACTCACTCTACAGCTAAGTCCCTAAAGTTTGCTGGTTAACGTCCAGGGCAACCCTAGTTCACCCAGCTGTGAATGGGTGCCTAACTTTGAAATCGGGAAAGTGAGAGCTGTCTAGTACAGTGCCTGCCATAATAATTCTTTGTATACAGAAAAAGGGTTTTAAGCTTCAGTGTGCTGTGTCCACACCGCCCCTGACGGGTTATCAGGCCTATGGAACCTACTTTCACTTTTAACAGTTATCTACTTAAAACACTTTTCACTCACAGCCCATAGCATCATGTCCTGAACCAAGTAGCCTTGAATTAAGTTTACATTATGTCTTCTTAACAATGTCCGAGACACTATTATGTCATGACCTATCTCTTCCCAAGTGTGTGGGTGTGTGTGTGTGTGTGTGTGTGTGTGTGTGTGTGTGTGTGTATAATAATAATAATATATATAAACGGTTTATTAATAGAGTTGCAGCCGGTGGCTGAAAATATACATACTTACATTTGATTTAGACATAATGATATAATATGCATTGAATACATTTACAGGGCTGTACAGTACATAAATCAGGAGTTGTTTATTATTTTAACAATAGATGGGATGGTGCTGTTCTTATATCTATCGGTGCGGGCTGTTATGGGCTTTTGTTGTAGTGGCGGACTGCGCGAGGTGGGTGGGGGGCTGCAGGTGGAGGTCACTGAGGGATGGCATTTCCAGGGTGGAGAGAGCGTTGGTGTAGCCGGAGTAGCTGACATTGTGTGTGTGTGTGTGTGTGTGTGTGTGTGTGTGTGTGTGTGTGTGTGTGTGTGTCTTATATAGAGCAACCTATATATACTTTATAATAAATAGACTGAAGCATGAAAACAATACAGAAGTGTAAAGACCAAAGTTCAGGTGAAGATAGAACTTTCTATTCCTCCTGATAATTAGAGTGTGTGTGTGTGTGTGTGTGTGTGTGTGTGTGTGTGTGTGTGCGTGTGTGACACCCTCCACAATAATTAATCCCTGACCTGCCCCCAGCGAAAGAGACGACCAAATGAATTAGTGAACAGCGCCTCTAAGGTCATTATGAAAGGACAACTATTATCGTTTACATTATAATGCCTTCACTTTGAGTCATGTTTTGTCTCCGGTCACAATTTAATAAGTGGGTTGGCCTTATTTAGGGAAAGATTGGTGGTGCTTTAAGGGCATAATGTTAAAAGTGAAAGTTAATGTTTAAATGCTCTTTAAACAAGCTTAAGCTATGATATGGTGTTAATCTTTCGATAAAGAGGATTTAATATAACAGTAGCGTAATGTCTTCTGACGGATGGTTAAATCACTCATTGATAACAGAGTAAACCTTTTCAGGGTGATGGTTTAACATAACAATGGTTTAATGTATTTATCATGATTGAGTAATTACTGACACGGTGGTTTAGAGTATGCTGAGGAAGGTAGTGTAAACCATCGTCCTCACCGAGCTAGAGAGGTGCGGTGTTAAAACCTATAAACTATACACTACGAACGCTTAAACCATCGTCCTCGGTGTGTAAAAAGACGTAATGTGAAAATATAAACACACACACATTACACAAGTCTGACCTTCCGAGAATTGTATGTAGATAATGTAAACAAAGCTTCTCAGTCTCTTCTGTGACGACTCTTGGCCGAGAAATATGTAAAATGCGTAAAGGAAAACATGAACAGAACAACGCTGAATACACCATTGGGAAAATAATGACCTGTGTACATTTGACTTTCAGGAAGTCAGAGGTGAAAATAGGAGAGCTTAATGTTTTATTGTCTTGTAGTGAGCATGAAGGGTTTGACGTAGAGTTCAGGTTATACAAATGGACGGCTGTAATGAACCAGGCACTCACCTGACACCATGTTCTCATATTAGATAATGTGTATTCATACCTGACATGGTGCATTTAGTTACAGTGTTTACGGTGCATTTACAAATTTACAGTGATCACAAAATAACAAAACATAATATAAATTAGACATATAATAACCATATAAATAAATAAAGAAAAATGCACGTATGTAATGCCAATCTTACGTCAACAAATCATTTATAATATGGCCAAATGTAGAGAAAGGCGGACATTACCAAACGTAATTAAACAAATGCTACATCATATGCTAAATAGAAATAAAGTAATGACGTTTACACTGCCAAATGTAAAAAAAAATCAACAGATGTGTAAATTATCAAACACAAATAAACAAGATTCGGCCATTAATAAACCTAAAGTAAATTACAAAAAAAAAAAATCATCTCATCAACTCCAACAACATAGTGCTTCTGCGATAAAACTGCTTGAAAATAAAAACAGAGTTACGATTACTTCCCCAAAAAAGCTAGACTGAATAATAGCTAAGGTTTATGTGAGGTAACTTTTTTTTACGAACCGCTGCTATAGTCGAGCCTGGGTGAGGCGGGGCGTGGCGGGGTGAGGCGGGGCGTGGCGGGGTGAAACGGAGAGGGGCGGGGTGGGATTGTATATGGGGTGTGGGTGGGCCCGGAGGAGGAGGAGGAGGAGGAGGAGGAGGGGGGGGATGTTCTTGGCCGTAAATATAATGATCTTATTTTACATTAGTTTTTCATTTGCTTAATTAATTTCTGTAGTGTTTCATCGTGTTCAGTCCTTTTCTATCATGTCTTTATCTCGTGTTTCATCTTGTGTTTTTTCTTATCTCATGTCTTATCATCTTTTTATCTCGTGTTTATCGCAGTTTTTTGTTATCTCGTGTTTTATCGTGTTTTGTCACGTTTATATTATTTTCGGTCTCGTTTCATCGTGTTCTCCCGTATTTTCTCATGTTCACTCATATCATATCATGTCATGTTCTGCCGTGTGTTAATGTGTTTTGCTATTTTCAGTTGTGTTTTTTTCCCATTTCTTTCATGCTTTATAGTGTTCTCCCGTATTTTACATCTTCCTCGTGTTTTCTCATGTTTTCACACACAAACACTAATACATGTAATTAAGGAGAATATTTCGAACCCGATACAACACGAGGCAACGCGAGAGAAGGCGAGACAACGTGAGAAAACGCGACGAAAGACGACAGAAGCGAGTGAATGCGAAGTAATGTGAGTGAAGGCAAAGACATCACTGCGCTTACTTGGGCAATTCCGTGTGCAGCTGCCGGTGTTTCATTCTCCCACTGATTGGGCTATATGAAGTACTGGGTGCAAACAAGCGCAGCTAATTGTTTGTGTTTCTAAAGAAGTTAACTCAATCTACGAAACATGTAAGTACTTGCAGCCACTGCTATCTTTATTTGTAAACAATCTGCACTGCAGAGCGGATCACCTCTCGGTATGGAGGCTCTGCACGGCCTGCCGAAAATACAGCAGTGCAATAAAGCCCCTTCACCAGCCGGGCGCGCGCTGCGTGGTGAGCATATTATCCAAGTGAACACACCAACTGAGACACTGCCAGAGAACGCGAGACAGCGTGACAGAAGGCGAGACAAAGCGACAGAAGGCGAGAGAACACAAAACAACGCGAGCCAATAGGCCAGAACGGGAAACAACACGAAACCTTATGAAACATTTTATCTGAAGTTTCGTTTCTTCGCTTCTTACATCATAATGTTGGTTGTCATAACTTGACTTCTGGTTCATTTACAAAAGGTGTTTAACAAGCAATGTAACTAACGTGTACAGTATATCTGTCCTGGATGGCGTCTTATTATTAATTAATAATGTTTGTCTCAAAGTTTCTAACCATGAAATAAACTAATGAACGAAATATGTGTAAAGATAACTCGGCAAATACACAATTGAATAAAGTACAGTAATATGAATAAATATATGAGTGGATAAATAAATAACAATGATAATGAATTAATAGATATAATGGGGGAAATCAGGTAGAAGGTAAACATACATTATATTAATAAATAAACACATATGCGAGGTACAAACATACAGTTTTTTGCAGCTTAAAATATGCATGAAAAAAATCTATGAATTCGTCACAATGCTACAACATTCATGTTTCTATCTAGAATGGTTTTCGAGATATGATTTTTCATAATCAGGGAAAGACTTTATGCTTACCCTGTATAATAGAATGAATGAAAATTTAATGATAATACAGTAGTAAGGAAAACTGAAGAGAATATGTCCAGACAAACCTATAACACTGACGAAGAACAAAATATAATATAATGTTCTTGATTGTTATCTCCCCAACAGGCCGTTTCTTCCCCAAACTACCCTACGCTAAGCCTTACTTGGAGGTTCCTAACCAGCACTACAACCACCACCACCGTCAGAACCCCCACCAGCGCTACCATCATCACCATCACTTCCGACAACAGCCACTGCGGTCTCCACATGAGTCGGATCCGCCCATGAAACGCAGATCGAGCTCACACAACGTTGAGAGCGGAGGTTATGTGTTTCGGGTGGGCGGCGATGAGAGTGGCGAGCGGCGGGTTATAGCGGTGAGGGGGAGTGATGCTGTACCCGTGAGAAACGATGATGAAAACTTCCTGGACTCGCCGCAGGAGGACGCGACTCTAGGACCTCCTCCAGGACCCAGCTTTGATCGTAACCTGCCGCGGAATATAACGATACAGACGGGCAAGACGGCCGTCCTGTCCTGCAGAGTCTTCAACGTCAACGACAAGTCGGTAAGTTGTTGTTATTGTTTTTATAGAGAAGGGCAATTTATGTTTCACCTCATGAAGGATTAAATTAATAAATGTTTTCTATGAGCAAATAAAACTCCAATCCTAGTTTTGTTTTAGCAAGTAAAGCGTCTGTTTTCTATACCACTTCACATTTTCTGAGAACGCTCATCTCTTTGTCACGAAAGCTTTCGATGAGAAAACTTTATGGAATAGCAATATAATTATTTTTTTCTGGTTAATATTGACTACTGACCGGCGGACGAGTTATTTGTTTTACTGTTTATATTCTTACTTTAATTTCATCAGTGAGTTCTGATATGATAATCATTTTTTATGCAAATGTTTCGTTTGGTAGATAATTAGGCACCTAGGCGCACACTTCTTTGTCTTCTCGGTGGTAATGCGGCATTGACGTCTCATCCCAGGATGTAAACAGCCAATCATATCGAAGTATTTCAAAGCACTCCGACCCCAGGGTTTGATCAACGCCGATGCTCAGTTTATGCTTCAGAACCGTTCGGTACGGATGGTTGCTTTCACTTCCACAATAAAACGTAAAATTACACCATATCATAGTAAGTTATTTTTGTTTAATATACCGGGGGGTTCGGGGGCGGATCCCCCGTCTAGAAAGTTAGGTAAGGTTAAGTAGGTTTGTTTGGTTAGGTTGGTGAGGTCTTTTAACATCGCTTCTGCTGCTTATTTTTCATAAAAACTAAGGTTAAGTTAGGTTAGGTTTGATTTAAAAACAACCACGTTTTAACACATTTGCACAAACTACGACAGCGCCCACTATAAAACACAGTGAAATTGAGGAGTTCTTATAATCGTTTTCTATAAAAAATTGGCCGCAGTTTAGTCGTCAATAATTACCATTTTCCTGGCCATAATCTCTGCAGTTCCATTGGTATACAGTATAAGGATAATTATTCTGATAAATGTATACATACTGTATAATCTAAACAAACATACAGTACAATTCACAAAATACACACACACACACACACACACACACACACATTGAACTAACCCATATATTTCAGGGTTTTTTCCTCTGACATGAACAAAACCATCAATTTACATATTAATTATCTGCTCAGGTTTTTATTAGATGGTACTCAACACCTGTCACACACACACACACACACACACACACACACACACACACACACACACACACACACACACACACACACACACACACACACACACACACACACACACACACACACACACACACACACACACACACACACACACACACACACACACACACACACACTCCATCCTTGACAACCGGAGGGTCAAGATCTATTCAGGCGCTGCTCCTGCTGAGCAGCGCCCTTTCTTGGCCATGTTCGGCCATTCCTTAAGTCCCTCTCCCCGACGCAACCTCACAATCAGGATATCAACATAATCAAAAGTGACAATTTTATTTCGGAAAGAAGTGGGATCAGTGTTGAATAGTAATGAACAGTGTTTAAGCCAGTGAATTCAGTACTACACAGTACCAGTGAGAGCCGTGACCCACCACTGAGATAAGCACCTATGGGAACCATCCTCTAACCAGACGGTGATAATACGTCCACCCTGGGAACAACAGAGGGTCGACTATGAACATGACTACGAGATAACACAACACCACCGAGCAGAGAGGTACTGTGACACCACCCCACACCACAAGGTGTCTCCATGACCACGTGAGGTGCTTCATATGAACACCCGAGGACGAGTCACTGCACCACGTGAAAACCACACCACCTGGTGTCCCCATGACCACGTGAGGTCCTTTACATCAACACCCGAGGACGAGTTACTACACCACGTGAACACCACACCACCTTGTGTCTCAATGACCGGTCCAAGCCCGGGCCATCAACTGTAAACTATAATCATTTGTATGCTCAATTCATGTTCCTTCTTCTTTCAGTAATGAAAGCTTTTGTTAAACGTCCCACCTAGCCCATGTCTTTGTATGTAATAATACATTTTTGTCCAATGTATATTTTGAGCATTCAGGCTGCAGAATGTTTTCAATAAACCGTTAATTATTATTATTATTACACACACACACACACACACACACACACACACACACACACACATGCGCCATTTCTCTTACTATGTGTGTATACAATCGTAGCCACGTATATTGGTCACACACACATGCGCCATTTCTCTTACTATGTGTGTATACAATCGTAGCCACGTATATTGGTCCAAGTTTGGTGTAAAAAACCTGCGGCAAGGCGTGTAAAACTGTGGCAGGGGGTGTAAAACTGTGGCAGGGGGTGTAAAACTGTGGCAGGGGGTGTAAAAATGTGCAGGTGTAAAAACTGTGGCAGGGTGTAAAAATGTGCAGGGGCGTGTAAAACTGTGGCAGGCGTAAAACTGTGTCAGGGCGTAAAAATTGTGGTAGGGCGCGTAAAACTGTGACAGGGCGTGTAAAACTGTGGATGGCGTGTAAAACCGCAGCACGTCGTAAAACCGTGGCAGGGCGTGTAAAACTGTGGCAGAGCGTGTAAAACCGTGACAGGGCGTAAAACTGTGGTGGCAGGAAGTGTAAACTGTGACAGGGCGTGTAAAACTGCGAGCGTGTAAACTGTGGCAGGGCGTGTAAACTGTGACAGGGCGTAAAACTGTGACAGGGCGAGTAAAACCGTGGCAGGGCGGCAAACTGGTGACAGGGCGTGTAAAACCGTAGCACGTCGCAAAAACTGTGGCAGGGCGTGTAAACCGTAGCAGGGCGTAAAACCAGCGCAGGGCGTGTAAACTGTGACAGGGCGTAAAACTGTGACAGGGCGTGTAAACTGTGGCAGGGCGTAAAACTCGACAGGGCGTGTAAAACTGTGGCAGGGCGGTAAAACTGTGGCAAGGCGTGTAAAACGACAGGGCGAGTAAAACTGTGGCAGGGCGTAAAACTGTGACAGGGCGTAAAACCGTAGCACGTCGTAAAACCGTGGCAGGGCGTGTAAACTGTAGCAGGGCGTGTAAAACCGTGACAGGGCGTGTAAACCGTGACAGGCGTGTAAAACTGTGACAGGGCGTGCAAACTGTGGCAGGAAGCGTGTAAAACTGTAACAGGGAGTGTAAAACTGTGACAGGGCGTGTAAACTGTGGCAGGGCGAGTAAAACTGTGGCAGGGCGAGTAAAACTGTGGCAAGGCGTGTAAAACTGTGGCAGGGCGTGTAAAGTTACTTAGGTAACATGTCACCCACGCCTCCATTACCTACCGGGCGTGTTAGCGGCTACAAACTGCCAAGCTACGTTTATACTGTAAACTGATGGCTCGCTCGCTCTCTCTTACTCTCTCTCTCTCTCCGTTGCTCCACAGAACACTTACTGACATAAAGGATATAATCATTGTAATTTCACATATATACTGTATATATATATATATATATATATATATATATATATATATATATATATATATATATATATATATATATATATATATATATATATATATATATATATATATATATATATATATATGTATATATATATATATAAATATACATATATATATATATATATATATATATATATATATATATATATGTATATATATATATATATATATACACATATATATATATGTATATTTATATATATATATATATATATATATATATATATATATATATATATATATATATATATAACAAGTGAGTGGTAGGCGAGGATGAATGAGTGGTAGGTGAGGGCGAGTGGTAGGTGTGAGAAAAGTGGTTTATGAGGACGTGTGATTGGTAGATAATGACGAGTGAGTGATAGGTGAGGGCGAGTGATAGGCGAGGACGAGTGATTGGCGAGGACGAGTGGTAGGTGTGAGAAAAGTGGTTTATGAGGACGAGTGATTGGTAGATAATGACAAGTGAGTGATAGGTGAGGGCGAGTGAGTGGTAGGTAAGAACAAGTGAGTGGTAGGTGAGGGCGAGTTTAGTGGAAGTTGAGGACAAGTGAGTGGCAGGCAATGGCGAGTGGTATGTAAAGGCGAGTGAGTTTTAGGTGAAGGCGAGTGATTAGTAACTACGAGTGAGTGGTAGGTAAGGGCGAGCGAGTGATAACGTAAAGGCGAGTGAGTAGCAAGTGAGGCCAAGTGAGTGGTAGGTGTGTACTCGTGAGTTGTAGGTGAAGAGGAGTGAGTGGTAGGTGAGGGCGGGTGAGTGGTACTTGAAGACGAGTGAGTGGTATATGAAGGCGAGTGAGTAGTAGGCAAGGACGAGTGAGTGGTAAGTGAGGACCAGTTAGTGGTAGGTGAGGGCGAGTGAATGGTACTTGGAGACGGGTGAGTGGTATATGAGGGCGAGTGAGTGGAAGGCGAAGACAAGTGAGTGGTAAGTGAGGACCAGTTAGTGGTAGGTGAGGGCGAGTGAATGGTAGGTGAGGGCGAGTGAATGGTAGATGATGGCCAGTGAGTGGTAGATGAAGACGAGTGAGTGGTAGGTGAGGACCAGTGAGTGGTAGGTGAGGGCGAGTGAGTGGTAGGTGAGGACAAAGAACCAGGGATATGTGTTTGTGATGCTTTAAAAAATTCCAAGGCCACTCTGGGGAATGTAATAACCGGAGTCTAATGATTTACTCGATGGTCGTGAGAGAGAGAGAGAGAGAGAGAGAGAGAGAGAGAGAGAGAGAGAAAATCGAGCATGAATTGTGGCGACGTAATATATGAATACAATTACATAATCAATCACGTGTTTATTGCGGTTCATATCGATATGACAGATGACACCGGGTGATTTTCGGTGTCATTAGACATAATTGTTGTTTGTTATCACCAATGAATTTGCAAAATGAAACTAAGCATAAAATTTTACTGATTTTTAGGCATTTTAAAGCTTGACGGGCAAAGGCGTTCATTGTGGCCGTAAAGATGAATGAGAATGGGATAAAATTAAGCGTTCTTAGGTCATATATATATAATAGACAGAGAGAGAGAGAATAGACCAAACGCTACATAAACAACAAACCAGGAAGGAATTAAGAAAAACGTACGGTTGTATTTCTCTCCGTGAAATAAACAGGCAATATTAATGGTTCACTCATATATACCCCACCTTCCAACACCTCCACGCACCACCTGACACCTTCCAGGACCTCAACTCACACCTCCTAACACCCCAACAGCTCCTAACACATTCGAATACTTTTAATACCTCCCGACACCTTTCAGCACCTCTTAGCATCTCCCAGCCTCCCCAAGCACCTCCCAACCTCAGCACCCACCAGTACAACCAACCAGGGCTTGATGGCTGGTAGACTCGACCACGGTACTGTAGGTCATCTTTGCCGCACAGCACCATACGTCTGTCTGGTCGATAAGCTTCAATACCACTGATCACTGTACTGGTCTCACTGGAGCTCACATGTTAGGTTAGGTATTGTTTTTAATCTATGGTTATTTTCTCAGGTGATCGTGTTTAATTGTACATACGAAAAAGCACACACGGGTATACTTAAGAACACAAAAACAGCGACGAATTCAGGAATATATGGGTGAAAATATGGACACAGTTAACAATACACGAAAGTAAACACGAACACATTTAGGAACACAAATATAAACAAATAACACAGAAGAAAATAAGACACAAGGATGGAAAGAACATAGATCCGTATGTCTGCCCTCACGAGACGCCCGCCCAGAGGACACTAAAAACAATTACATGCTGAGCTCCAACACTTACTGGAAAACAACACGAGAGAGAGAGATAGAGGGAGAGAGAGAGCTCTATTGCTTGCTAGAACACAACACGAGAAACAGACTGACAGACCCCCCCCCTCCCCGCAAAAGAAATAATAATATATATATATATATATATATATATATATATATATATATATATATATATATATATATATATATATATATATATATATATATATATATATATATATATCCTCCCTCCCACCCAGGGCTTCATCCTTGCCTCGAACTCAACTTTCTTCCCTTATCCATTCGGGGCATTTCTCATTTCTTATTGCGTCACAAGAGGTAAGATTTCTCATAAAGACAACATTTTACTCACTCTCAGTCTTATACCTCAAGAGTAATAAGGGATGCTGCCTCACTCGAGAACCAACTGTAATAATATTATACAGAAATACTGGGTTGACTTTCCGACAAGAGGAGCTACACTGTGTGCTAACACTGTGAGGCACAAACATTTTCTATTGTGGGGGATGCTTTAAGAATTATTCAGCTGGTGTGATAGGACTAAAGTCGAGAGAGAGAGAGAGAGAGAGAGAATTCATTCCTAGAATAAAAAAAAATGATATATACTGTAGAGTGATAATGTCTCCTTCGAAAAATCAAGCTGACCTCCATATAGGGACGATCATGCGGATAAACATTCATAAATTAACTATAATTTAGCATAACTACAAACCTAACTTAATATAATTTAAGTTAATCCAGGCATAGCTGTGTTATGTTATAATTGTAAACGACATCTTATCCGAAGCATCAGAAAACTGATTTCCATTAAGTTAGAGCAACCCCCAAAAAATCTCAATACGGCAAAAACATCAGTAATCGTTTTAAGGCTGAAATGGACAATATCTCTGTTTATCTTATTACATACAAATATTGTGTACATCTTAATCCACAACAATTTGGGATACGAAGCAGAGAATATTGGAGAAGAAAAAGTTGGTGGCTGAAACAAGTCTCCCTAAAAAATTCTCCCTGGCAAGTGTCCCAAATTTAACACGACAACCTACTCAACCTCAGCTACTGCCTCTCTCTCTCTCTCTCTCTCTCTCTCTCTCTCTCTCTCTCTCTCTCTGTGTGTGCGTTTGTTTCTGTCAGTCAATCTGTTTACCTCTGTTTCTATAAGTTAATTTGTTTGCCTCTGTTTCTCTTAGTCTGTCTGCCTGTTTCTGTCAGTTTGTCTCTCTGTTTCTGTCTATCTGTCTGTCTGTCTGTCTGTCATGCCATATACTTCAGTCTACCAATCTTTCCATCAATATACAAATACCAATATCTAGTTCAGAACGCATTTCAAGGTCGCACTGATTTTGGCATCGTCTTTTTCCTTTTCACATCTTGTTTATTTATCTCCCACTGCATCAATTTTCATCAGTTGCCTTCCTCACGCTTCTGAAGGATAGTTTCCCCCTCCTCTTCAGAACTGCTGACGGACAGGGTAGTTTATTCTTTCCTTCCTGACACTGTATACCAGACTGGGACTTCACGACTAGGTGATACACTTGAGCTCGCTGCTATTACTTCCACTGTCTCGTTCATCACACACATGACCCTGACACTACCCGTTAGGAGCTGTGGACGGTTCATCTTCCCCCCTCTCTCTCTCGCTCTCGCTCTCTCTCTCTCTCTCACTTGTGTTTCTCTCTCACCCAACCTATCAGGGTTCATATTTACTGTTATCTCTCACTCTCACTCTTTGTCACTGTGATCCATGGTCGGCGGTACTAACTCTCATTCACTCTCATACAAACAAAGTGACGGTACCTCTCACTCACTCTCACACAACTAACTTTACGTACAGCAGATGGACGGGTAACGCTCGGGCGACGTTGAAGACGACTGTAGGTGAAATTTATGATTTGTTGAGTAAATATCAAGTTCGGCGAGAACCATCGTCTCGTAGGAATACTGAAGATGTATTATAATTGATTATTTTTGCATCTGTAAAAGGAGAAGTCATACGGGTGATATTACACCTTGATGGGTAAATAACATTACAGAATATGATGGTAGTTTTGACGGCACACAGATACATGAATGACCTGTTAATCACAAATAATTAACGGAGACAAAGTGTACAGGAAATACACACCGGATGATGGTGACTCTATACTATTCTCGATATTTTCAGTAAGTTGGAAAAGGTGTAAAGGTATAAAACATTGATGGTATACCAAGGGGCAAATATAGTGTTAATTATTGCAGGTGTACAGAAACTTCTGACCAGCCTTTATAAACTGTTTGTGTATTTCAGAGAGAAAGCGTTAATTATAATGTATAAATAGATTAATAATGGCATATTTATACATATCTCCAGGTAATTACCCTTATAAACATTAATATATTTCAGATAAATTCTGTATTAAGAATTGGACACTTCTGTGTTTTCCTGGATGTGTTTTAATATACACGAAAGTGGTTCAGCATAAATGACTTCCAAGTGAGAATAGCTCATTGAAGTTCACACTACTGTAATGGGTTATACCAGAGACCCTATTTTTCAACCCCATATTAATAGATAGAAAACAAACATTACTGAGCTTCCTGGGGGTTTCACGGCCAACACACGTAATTGAAGTTATGACTTGTGTGGTCTGAGTGAGGCACCACACATACGGCCGCAAATACGCCCGCAAACACGCACACGCACACGCACACACACACACACACACACACACACACACACACACACACACACACACACACACACACACATACATTACCTGTCTTGAACCACATCACGCGAGCTGTGACCACAAACAGCCTAACAACTGTTATTACCACAGCTGCTGAACTGCCTGGCAGACCATGGCAATAAACTCCAGGGTTATATCTTCAAGGTTTCCTGCCTGCTCCTGCTGTCTGTCGCCCCGGGGGTCGTGTTGACATACAGTGAACATTGATAAAAACATTAAAGCCGAGTAACACAGAGAGGAATACCGATATTTAGTCGTGGCTGTTGGAGGCAGAAGCTCTCGATAACTAATTACATTACATCAAAGACCAAAGAAATGGTATTAAAAAATACCATCAATATTTCATCACAACACAACTTATGCCCTGCAGGAAGTTACATGCACACCTCACAACAAACAAGTAAACAGCTCTCTCATGAGGTACCGAGGATTCCCTAAACCAAGCTTGATTGAAGAAGATTCCAACTACGAGTGTTAATGCACATATATGGTTAAAGGTCAATGAGGGGTGACTTAATGCTCCTGGGAACAGATCAAGAGAACAGCGAGAGGGACTGGTGGATGGAGTAAACAGTAGACTACACTACCCAAACCTTAGGCTACACCCACAGATGTTTAACCCTTTGATGAGGAGAAGAAAAAACCTTCATCCTCAGAGGATTAAAATCGTATACTCTGAGGGTTAAACCATCGTCTTCGAAGAGAAAGAAAGTATCACATTCTTATCGGATGTGTATACGACTCCAGAATATTAAGTCAAATAAAATCTAAGTAATATATCATGTTATTTATAACCACTTAAAGATACATATAAATTTCCATTCTTTTGTTGCTTTAAATTTATCCTTAAATGTAAAATCCAGCCCAGTTAACATTTTATCCCGGCACCACGAATTCATGAAAAAAGTTTAATTACATTTCCCGAAAAAATGCTTCCTATTTCAGATAATGGGCTTCGGTTAATAAGCCTAAAATGCTTTGTTAAGTTGGCCAGTGTCTAGTAGTGTCATTATGCGAGTGTGTGCGTATATATATATATATATATATATATATATATATATATATATATATATATATATATATATATATATATATATATATATATATATATATTCAAAGATTAGTGGGCTGCCACTTCGAATGGGTAATAGTCATTAATAAGGAAGGGTTTTCATTTTGTTTAGGTACTGTACCTGCTTTAGAGACTAACTGAGGAGTTTAATTTGAAGTTGAACAAGTCGTTAATATATGTATAAGTGAAGGTGTCTCCTCAGTCAATAGTTAGCAGAGGGGTAATGATACACTTGACGTCAACAACACCCTAAAGCTAACCTAACGTAACTTAACATAACTTAACCTAAACTATCCTAACCTAACCAAATCAAACCTAACCTAAGCTCCTCCCAGGTAACGTTAAGGTGTTTTATCATCAGTTGATCCGGGAAATTAAATATGAAAGTGATCCAGGAAAAAGAGAAACGAGATATAATGACTTGTGTGAAACAATGTGAGAACGTCTCAGAGAACACTTCCGGTAACTGAACTGTTGTTTAAAAAAAAAAGGATAGTTTATAGAGCCCGACCATCCCCTACCATCTACAAAACTGTGGACAGACCCGTGGTTCGGGGTACATGGCTGGACCCGCCCTTCGTGGAGGTACTGTACAGTCACCAGCACTTATACCTGGTACAATGCTTGGTAGGTTTTATAAGATGTGGCACCTATGTTTGTTTACATCGCGTTAAAACTCCTGGAATAACACTAAGGAACCTCGCAATAGTAGTCAGACACCTCACAAAATGTTCCAGCCACTGTACCAGGTGTAAGTGTAGGCAAATGTACAGAGATAATTTAAAACAATTCCGTAGGCCACCCGCATCTCACTACCAAATTTCTGTTTATTATTTAAAAATCTATGGAAATGTATGTGTGTGTGTGTGTGTGTGTGTGTGTGTGTGTGTGTAATAATAATAATAATTAAAAATTAACGGTTTATTGAAGGAGCATGGCAGTCGGAAGGCTGAAAATATGCAGTTCCATAATTGAGGAATGGGACTCTTGATTGACATATAATATGCAAGTAACATATTGATACAAATATGATATATAATAAATAGGAGGGGAGAAGGTCATACGACAGGGCATTTTAAAATAGTGACAGTGCAATAAAGGTAAGATTGACTGGGAGTGAACACAATGGTTGATTATGAGTTGGTGAGAATTTTTACAATGGTTGGGACTGGGCTGGATGCGGTTGTAGTGTCGAACAGCAATTCGCGGACGAGGGATCTCGGGTGGTAATAGGAGCCGGTGTCGAGGATGGTGCAGAAGCTTCTCATCAAATTTCCAGTTGAGGTCATGGTGATGGTCAGAGAGAGCCGAGATGGTCAGTGTATTGAGCGCTTTTTGATATGTGGAGTAGGAAGGGGAGAGAATAATCTTGCATGCCCTCTTTTGTACTTTTTCTAGGTGTTTACGTTGTGTGGCATTTATGGACGAAGACCAGGCAGGGGGTGGCATAGGTGAGCTTGGGAAGTATGAATGTTGAATAAACACTGAGGAGCTCGGGCGCGGAAACTCTGAGGGACTTGAGTCGGCGGAGAAGGTGGAGACGGAAACTGGAGGATTTGACAACTGTACTGACGTGTGTTTTTAAATTTAATTTATTATCTATAGTGACGCCGAGGAACTTAGTTGAGTCTACAACCTGGAGTGTGTTGGGGCCTAAAGTAATGAAAGGGGGTGGAACAACGTCAGATGAGAGGTTGATCTGCATAATCATGGTCATGGTATGGTTGATGGTAACGTGGTTGTTGGTGGACCAAATTTGGAGACTGTTCAATAAATCCTGGAGGGCGGTATAGTCGGGAGCCGAGTTGTTAACATTAATCTCAATGGTGGAGTCGTCGACATATTTCCAGCGAGCAGGGGTTTCTCTTAGGGCATCATTGATAGGCATAAGGAAACAGAGCAGTCCCATCTTGGTGCCTTGGGGGACGCCACATGCGAGTGACTGAAAAATGGAGACAGCACTCGAAAGCGCACGGCTTGGCGTCGGTCATTAAGGAAGTCTGTAAGCCATGGTATAAGACTTTTTCGAAACTCGAGGTCGATAGCTTTGTTGATGATTAAACTGTGGTCGACTAGGTCAAATGCTTTGGTGAGATCAATGAAGGCAACTGCCAGAGACTTTTTCGTTT
This sequence comes from Homarus americanus, assembly GCF_018991925.1. Taxonomy (NCBI): domain Eukaryota; kingdom Metazoa; phylum Arthropoda; class Malacostraca; order Decapoda; family Nephropidae; genus Homarus; species Homarus americanus. Next base: position 28,656,585 of record NW_024713129.1, on the reverse strand, counting down.
TTCCAGATGGCGGTATATGTAGTCGAGAAAGCTGACACGACAGTGAGTGGTGGAGGAAGTTTTCATATTTCCATATTGCTGAGGATCTATGGAACCTGCTATATCAGCATAAGCCCAGTCAAACACGAAAATTTCACAAATTAAGCTGGGTGTAGAGGTGATTGCAATGGGTCGTAGCTCATTTAAGGATTGTGGGCTGCTTGAATTAGGCACTGGTGACACATATAAGGTCTTCCAGTCAGCTGGGCATCTTGCTTGGCTGAGGAAGGCATTGATGAAGGAGCAGAGTGGTTTAACTAGTTCCGGAAGAGCTCCTTGTACAGTTTCATTGGTAAGTTAATGGGGGTGGTGGAGCACTTTAACTTCAGTTTGCCCAGATGTTTTGCTTCTTCAAATTCCTCTACTAAGTCAGTGGAAAAGGGGGCTGGTATGTAAGCAGGGAGACTGGTTGTGTCAAGCCGGGGAGCGTCTGGCATATTGTTGCGAAATGGTTGTTTGATTGCCCAGCTGCGTCACCATGAGTGAGATGGCTAAGGAAGGGGAGGGGTGTGTCTTATTGTTTAGTACACAGTGTTCTTTAAGCTTACCATACCACTGAATGTTATTGGTCTGCTTCAGGTGATGCAGTTTGGTTGGGTAGTAGGACTTCTTTGCAGTGCATATTTTACGGATGACTTGGTTGCGAAGGGACCTGTAGCAGTTGTGGTCATTGAGATAAAAAGCGCTGTCTCTCTGTGATCCAGGGCAAGTCAGCTGGGTGTGATCAGACGGACTTCTCGGGGAAGAAGTGGTGGTGAGCTTCCGTGGTGGTGTTGGTATAATGTATCCATTTGGTGTCCACGTCATCCACACTAAGTACTTCAGTCCAGGGATGGTGAACTATCTACTGCCAACAGAGACGCACTGCAGAGTCATTAATCGGCCTCTAGGTCTTGATGTAAGGTCTCTGCACTTGGCTGGTAGTGGCAGCTGGAGACCAGAACACGGATAGGTGTGCGCTACACCTGATAGGAGGCATTGGTTGAGGTGGTTGGTACTGGTCCGCTTAGTTAAGGTAAGGTCAAGGGTATTTTGACCGTGTGAGGGGATGTTCACAAATTGTGAACGTAGCAGCTGTTCCTGGATATCAGTGGTGTCAATTTCGTTGTAACCCCCACATAATACTAGTTTGGCATATGGGTACCTAACTCTGAGGTGGTCTGAGGTGGTAATGAGGTGATTAATAAAAGTGTCTCTAGTGTGTGAGCAAGGTGGATGGTATGCCACACAGTATATGATGTAGGCAGTGTGGCGTGGGTGGGCCCGTGGCACGACCCGTACCCATAATACCTCCACATCAGCTGGGACTAAAACGTCCAGGCGTGACGGGCGTAGTTCATCTTGACTGAAGAGGGTAACGCCCCCACCGCGTCCATGTGAACGAAGGTGATGAAAAAGTTGATATCCTTCAATATGGCACGTTTCAGGAACAATTTGCCAAGCTTCACCTATGGCAACGATGTTGGCAGCGACTGATCGGACTGTGGATGAAAGTTCGTCAAATTTATTAGCTAAGGAAGTGAAGTTGGAGAGCAGTAAAGAGGGAGACCATATGATATTCGAGGAACTTCAGTGTATTGGTACGGTCTGTCAGGAGTAGGTTTCTATGGTTTTCTAGTGGAGGTGATGGTCCTAATGGTATTTTGTTTATGACGTCCTTGTCTACGGCTGCGAGCATGGAATATGTTCAGTGATTTAAGTCGCGCGATAACACTGCCATCAGGATAATTCCCATGCTGTAGAAGGTACATGGAGCATCTGGGGTAAGTAATTAGTGGACATCTGTTGATATCTGTTGTTATGGATGGACGGAAGTGCTTGTCCGCGGTGGCTATAAACTCACTGGCGGCGCTTTGAGGGCTACTGACATTGGTAGACATCTGTTAATATTTGTCTAGTCGTAATGACCTCGAGTCCTTGTCTCTGGTACTTAGGGGTCGCCGACACAGTACCCACGGTATATGTAAACACTGCGGTGGTCCTTGTCACTGGCACTTTGAAGGTGACCGACAAAGTGCCCACTGTCTGGTATTACACTGCTCTGTTTTGTGCTTTCCTTGGAATATACTACTGGATCACTGTTTGGCAACCAATGATTGCACTGATCACTTGAATGTTTTTCTGATAAATCCCGGTGTAGTGAGGTTGGTAGGGAGTTGGGATATAACAGGGGCGGGCAGAGCCAAACAGACTTGGCATAACTGCCAGTTAGGAGAGCCTACAGAGCACGTGTTGTCTCACTGAGGGCTGACTGATGTGTGTGTGTGTGTGTGTGTGTTTGTTCCCTATGCATTTCCACAGCTACAAGATTAAGTGACTATTGACCGTCTCGATATGTTTAGTATTTCAAATAAGTTCACTGCGACAAGTCAGCTTTATTTGCAATATAATTAACAGTCTTTATGTGACCTGCACTAACTGGCCAAACTGGGTTTATGGTGTGATGACGTGTGAAGGATCACCTGAAAATTAGCCACAGCTTCTTTTAACCTGATGATTAACCCCATTAATGCTACGTAGGAAGGTTAGGTTAGGTTAGAGTTACAGTGATTAAGCTTTTGGTAAAATAAGCTGGAGGTACTGATCCTCAGGTGATCCGGCATGACCTCCACCTGTAAAGATCAATCAAATAAAAATAAAACAGACCTTCCCTGGGGCTGAATTAATATTTCCGATGTGAAACTTTCCGTGTCAGGTGTAGCAAGTACTGACTCAGCGGGGCCAGGGGCGCACCCGTCTGTTTGCTTGGTCGAGCCGGTCGTCAGAATAAAGAAACACAAAACTACAATGTTGAATAGAAAACGCACATACTGTGTGTTACTTCCTTTCTTTTATAATTCGTGGTATAGTGTCTATCCTTCACGTTTGACCTCTAATAACTCAAAAAAAGGATAAGGTGATTTTACTTTGTCACTTAATTTAGCGTATATCCGCTAGCTTGAAAAACGCAACACTGGTTAGTGTGAAATTACAGACAACTAGAAGTGTGTTAAGAACTGATGTACCAAGCTTACCTTGTATTTTGTTAAAAGTGTAATATTTCCATAACACTTTTCGGGTAATAGTTTAACCTCAGATGGATTATAACTTAAACCATCATCTTTAGGGGTTATTACTTAAACTACACAGTATCTACCTCTCTTAAGACACATACAGACGGTGTCACTGAAGTAGGTCCCACAGGTACTCCCCTACACAGACTCACTCACTCATCATGTCTCTCATAGTAACATAAGAATGGAGGAAATTGCAGCGGGCCTATTGGCCCATACTGGGCAGTCCCGTTTACACCCAACCCCCTATCACTCATATATCCATCCAACGTATCTCTCCTCTCCACACCATCTTCCCCAGAAGTCTCTCCTCCCTACACCATCTCCCTTACCATGTCTCTCCTTACCATGTCGTCTCACCTCCCCACACCGTGTACCTCACCGTGTCGCCTCTCCTCCCCACAGGTGTCATGGATCAGACAGGACGACCTGCACATCCTGACGGTGGACAAGTACAAGTACAGCACTGACCAGCGAGTCTCGGTGGTGTTCAACGAGCCTAACCTGGAGTGGGTGTTGAGGATCAGGGGGGTGACTCCCTCGGACGCCGGGCGGTACGAGTGTCAGGTGTCGACCAAACCCGTCCTCAGCTTTGTTGTCAACATGAGAGTCGTAGGTGAGTTAGCCTTCCCGTCTCTCTGAGTGAGCCTTCCCTTCTCTCTGAGTGAGCCTATCCGTCTCTCTGAGTGAGCCTTCCCGTCTCTTTGAGTGAGCCTTCCCTTCTCTCTGAGTGAGCCTTCCCGTCTCTTTGAGTGAGACTCTCCTTCTCTCTGAGTGAGCCTTCCTTTCTCTGAGTGAGTATTTCCTTGTGTGAGAAGGTCTCTCATTCTCTGTGAGTGAGTCGTCCTTTTTTGTGGTTTAATCATCTCTCTCTCTCTCTCTCTCTCTCTCTCTCTCTCTCTCTCTCTCCTCTCTCTCTCTCTCTCTCTCTCTCTCTCTCTCTCTCTCTCTCTCTCGTTGAAACATCTTTCTTTGTGGTTAAGTTCTCCGTATCAATGGGAGAGGGTGAGTGATAAAAGGTGGAGGAAAATTGAACAAAAATTAACAAAACGAGAGGAGGAGGAAAAGGAGACAGGGTGAGTGACGTAAAAGATATACAGAAAGGAACAGAGGGTGATGGGAGAGCCAGAGAGGGAAATATGTGGACGAGGGAGGGATATAGGTGAGAGATCATGGAGGAGTGAGGGAGAACTTCAGGGAGTCATGGGGAGTGAGGGAGAACTACAGGGAGTCATGGGGAGTGAGTGAGAACTTCAGGGAGTCGTGGAGGAGTGAAGAAGAACTTCAGTGAGTCATGGAGGAGCGAGTGAGAACTTCAGGGAGTCATGGAGGAGTGAGTGAGAACTTCAGGGAGTCATGGAAGAGGAAGAAGACGTTTAAGAAGTCATGGGAAAGGTAGAAGTTGAATTATATGAAAATAATAACCAGCTGTTTCCGATCGTTCGCTGTTGTAAGTCATCGCCCAAACTTGTGCTACTTGAACAAACTAACATGACTCCTTCACACGACTTTCTTCATAGCGGATCACAAGAAACCACAACATGGCCCACATCAAGTCTTAGCGCTGTGGTATAAGGTCATCCTCAGATAGTTTGTTGTTGATGAGAGGTCAATGATTAAAACATCATTCGGTGAATAAATAAATAGCTGGAAATGAACTTCTTGTGTATTTAGATAGTGAGAGACTGTAGCGTCGTTCATTAACTAAACTCAAAATCTCTTGGGGGCGTTATAAGGAGGTGACTTGGGACGACTTGCTGTATACAATGACCGGGGCTGATTGGTGCAGACAGAGGGTCAATGGTCAGCAGTTGCGACAATGGTAGATCACACGATGTACTGTAGGTAAAAATTTAAATCATCGTCCTCAAAGGGTTAAATCAACGTCCTTCAATGGGTGAAATCATCGTCCTTAACGGGTTAAATCAACTTCCTCAAATGGTTAAATCATCGTCCTCAAAGGGTTAGATCATCGTCCTCAAAGAGTTAAATCATCGTCCTCAAAAGAGTTAAATCATTGCCCTCAAGGGGTTAAATCGTCGTCCTCAAGGGGGCTAAATCATCGTCCTTGAAGGGTTAAATCATCGTCCTCAAACGAGTTAAATCATCACCCTGAAAAGAGTTAAATCATCGTCCTCAAAAGGGTTAAATCATCGTCCTCAAAGGGTTAAATCATCGTCCTCAAAGGGTTAAATCATCGTCCTCAAAGGGTTAAACTATCGTTCTCGTAAAGGGTTAAATCATCGTCCTCAAAGGGTTAACCACGTCCTCAAAGGGTTAAATCATCGTCCTCAAAGGGTTAAATCATCGTCCTCAAGGGGGTTAAATCATCGTCCAAGGGGGTTAAATCATCGTCCCTTGTGAGAGGGTTAAATCATCATCCTCAAAAGAGTTAAATCATCGTCCTCAAAGGGTTAAATCGTCCTCAAAGGGTTAAATCATCGTCCTCAAAGGGTTGAATCATCGTCCCTGTTGGGGGTTAACCACGTCCCCAAAAGGGTTAAATCATCGTCCTCAAAGGGTTAAATCATCGTCCTCAAGGGCAACCATCGTTCTCAAAAGAGTTAAATCATCGTCCTCAAAGGTTAAATCATCGTCCTTAAAGGGTTAAATCATCGTTCTCAAAGGGTTAGATCATCGTCTTTAAAGGGTTAAATCATCGTCCTCAAAGGGCTAAATCATCGTCCTTAAGGGTTAAATCATCGTCCTCAAAGGGTTAAATCATCGTCCTCAAAGGATTAAATCATCGTCCTTAAAGGGTTAAATCATCGTCCTCAAAGGGTTAAATCATCGTCCTTAAAGGGTTAAACCATCGTCTTCAAAGGGTTAAACCATCGTCTTCAAAGGATTAAATCATCGTCCTTAAAGGGTTAAATCATCGTCCTCAAAGGGTTAAATCATCGTCCTCAAAGGGTTAAATCATCGTCCTCAAAGGGTTAAATCATCGTCCTCAAAGGGTTAAATCATCGTCTTCAAAGACTTAAACCATCGTCCTCAAAGGATTAAATCATCGTCCTCAAAGAGTTAAATCACTGTCCTCAAAGGGTTAAATCATCGTCTTCAAAGGGTTAAATCATCGTCCTCAAAGGGTTAAATCATCATCCTCAAAAGAGTTAAATCATCGTCCTCAAGGGGGTTAAATCATCGTCCCTCAAGGTTAAAATCATCGTCCTCAGTGTTGGTTAAACTATCGTCCTCAAAGGGTTAAATCATCGTCCTCAAAGGGTTAAACTATCGTCCTCAAAGGGTTAAATCATCGTCCTCAAAGGGCCAAACCAATACCGTACAAGGGCTAAAATATCGTCCTCAGAGGGTTAACAACATATTAAGAGATTAACGTTGCATTGCAGCTGCCTATAACAGAAGGGGAGAGTGGGTGAGGGATGGGAGGGGAGGAGGAGGTGAGGGAGGTGAGGGAGGAGGAGGTGAGGGAGGAGGGGAGGTGAGGGAGGAGGAGGTGAGGGAGGAGGGGAGGTGAGGGAGGAGGAGGTGAGGGAGGAGGGGAGGTGAGGGAGGAGGGTGAAGAGGGAGGGAGTCTATTGTTCAGCTAATTCCTTATCATTTTTTTTTCCTCTCTCTCTCTCTCTCTCTCTCATTATCCACTTATATTGTTATTTATCCCTTTATTTTTTTTTAATTATATCTTTAGTTCTTGTTCGTTTAACTGAATGTCTGTCTATTCATTAGTCTTTCCCATAAAATATTTTCAATTTCTTGGTAATTCCATTTATTGTGTCTGTGTTCCATTTCGATTTGGCTTATTATTTCTTCATTTATCAGCTGTTTGTTGTTTCTAGTTGTCTCCCTTTCTTAATCACATTCTGTATAACATCGTTCACTCTCGATCTCTTTATTTCAGTATCTAAAACGTTCATTCTTCATATGTCCTTTATGTTTTGGTTTTCTTTTAACAATCTCTAAAAAAAATATTCTTCCGCTGTTTCTCTCTTTATTTATGTCAGTTTCTCTTATCATCATCATTCAAACTTATTTTTCAGATCTTCGTTCATCGACCCTAGAAGACAAGGCCACTTATCCCATTAAAACCTTCCTATTGGATGGTTTTATTCATTAAGATTCCCAATAATGTGTAAGTCCTCCTATTAGTACCCAGAGTCACCTTCACTAACCATTCATATTACCCCATGACACTGAGCCAACTTGGCTGGAAATAATGTTTGATTGAGATTAATTCTTTTTTTTTTCACCTGAACTATTCTTTGGTGATTATTTTCTCATTTTAGTTATATATAATGCGTGTGATTAGAAGTAATTTGTATGGGAAACTGACTTGATTTTTAAGATCACGTCTTGACAAACACTGATTCGGAATTTCTATTTCACCTGAACCAATCTTCAGCAATGGTGATTATTTACCCAATCTAAATATACAAATATCTTACGTATGATAAAATTTAGTAAGGATTAGATACAAAGAAAAAATAATTCAAGACACTGATTCTGCGTTCCTATTCCACCTGAACCAATCTCGGACAGTAAACTTGTCTTGGGAGAGAAAACATTATAGGAAAATGACAGCTCAGGCACCATACCTCCCAACATCTGCCAGTCACACCTGCCTCTGCTGAGATGCTATACCTCTCAGTCACACTTGTCAGCCACATCTGCACACAACATCTACCAGGCAACACCTGCTAGGCAACACCTGCTAGGCAACACGTGCCAGTCACACCTGCCAGCCAACACCTGCTAACCAACACTTGGCAGCCAACGCCCACCAGCCACACCTGCCATCCAACACCTGCCAGCCAACAACTGCCAGCCAACACCTGCCAGTCAACACCCACCAGCCCCACCTGCCAGCCAACACCTGCCAACCAACACCTGCTAGCCAACACCCACCAGCCACACCTGCCAACTAACACCTGCCAACCAACACCCACCGACCACACCTGCCATCTGACGCACACGAGCCACACGTATCAGCAAACACCTACGAGCCACACCTACCAGCAAACACCTGCCAGCCAACACCCACTAGCCACACCTGCCTTCTAATACCTGTCAACCACACATGCCAACCAACATCTGCCCGCTAAAACCCGCCAATAATACTTGCCAGGCACACATGCGTACCACACCTGCCTGTCACACCTGCTAGCTATACCTGCCAGCAATACCTGTTAGCTAACGTCTGCCCGCTAATACCTGCCAACCACACCTACCAGACAACACCTGCCAGCTTTAACTGCCAAACACTTATCAGACAAATCTCCAATTTCCTCGATAATAAAATAGTGAATCTGACTCTCTCTTGCGCCCATTACTTGCAGAGGCACCGCTCACCACCACGCCCCCGCCCACTACTACGTCCTCGCCCACCAACTTCGAGAGACTCAATGACGAGCAAGTCACTCAGGATTCAGGCGAGATGGAAGCGAAAGGTGAACCTGCTGGGACGTTCACCAAGCTGGACGTTCTAACACTAGTGGTGGATGTGGAGGGATATTACTCGAGGGCAATGAGATATTTACAAAAGCTTTGCATGGGATTTATTTATTTATTGGAAACTAAAATGTTAATTACGTTATGGTAATTAGGATGCTAGTCATAACAATTTGGATAAAAACAAATTTAATAATAATAACAATAACAATAACAATAATAATAATAATAATAATGATAATAATAATATTAACAATAATAACAATAATAATAATAATAAATAATAATAAATAATAACAATAACAATAACAATCAATAATAATAATAATAATAATAATAATAATAATAATAATAATAATAATAATAATATGCTCTATTTACCAGCTCGAGTAGTTTTCCTCCACAAACCATCAATGTTCTTTACACTCAATAAATAACATCAATAAGCGTAACGACTTACTCCAAACAGCCGTCCAGCTTGGGCAGGTAACCTAACATTCCCTACCTGTAATTATGGACCATCACACCTGCCACGGGGTGTGACATTCGCCGTAAATGTTGCCTGACATGACTAACTGGACCCCGAGCGAGAAGATAAAATGTTCTCGTGAATTTAACATTGACGTCAAACTGTTCCACTAACATTTGTTCACTGTGAAGGATCATTAACGCTACTAACCCGTTCTCGTCCACCTTGATAAGCTAATTAACCTGAGTAACTGCAGCTTGAGCGAATAGTTATACCTGTTAGGAGTGCCGAGTGTTCCGTGTGTACTAACATCACTTTATAAGTATTGTGTATATTGTACCATGGTTCCAGTTGTTCCTGGATAATGTGAAATAACATGAAAATAATCTTATCACAAATATATATGAAGATACTGAATAATGAACACATAAATTTTAATAATATTTCAGTGTTCAAAATATTACATTCATCATAAATATCGACTACAACTCTTACATAAACACAATAATGTGCACAATATATGACAGGTGAGTCGTGGTTGGTATGGGTATTTAATTAACGAAACAACATTTCATCATAATCTCAGGTGACATCCGTGGAGCCAGATGCGACCATCCCTAAATACGGACTTAATTCCTATTAAATCTTATTATACATGATTAATGAATAATTAGTGAATAAATAAATAACCTTTCAAACATCATGAGATTAAAACACAGACTCGAGTTATTACATTGACAGAAATTAACCCAGAATTAATAATATCTATTAAGACGATCTCTCCATCTCCTAAGACCTGCACTGGGTACCACTCTTATAATGCCAGCCAATTATGTAAGGACTTTTTCAGGGGGCGTCACCCTAACTCCCGTCCAGAGATCGCCTTGTTAATTACTACCTTAGGAACTTAAGAGTTGTAAGGAGCTTAAAATCAAAGGGGTCTGTAAACTAGTCAGAGAGATGGAGGGAGATAAAAAAGAAAGAGAGAGAGAGAGAGAGAGAGAGAGGAGAGAGAGAGAGAGAGAGAGAGAGAGAGAGAGGAGAGAGAGAGAGAGAGAGAGAGAAAGAGAGAGAGAGAGAGAGAGAGAGAGAGAAAAGGGGGGGGGGTCAAAACTAAGAGACGGTTAGGTTTACAACTTTACCTGTAGGCATTACCTGGAACACCTTACGAGAAAAGTTAGTTGGATTTAATAAGGTGATGTAGAGGGCTGCCGTAAAGCCTAGACGGAGGAGGAAGGGAGGGAGGGGGAAGAACACCTGGCTCGGGCTCCCGTGTTTACAAGGTAAATATTAAGGTGTCTTTATTTAGCTCGTGGAGGCCCCTGGGGGTGTAGGGTGCCTGTCTCTCGCAGTAACACGCGGTGGTGGTGGTATTGGGAGGTTGTAACGGTGGTGATAGTGGTGGTAGGGAGGTCGTGATGATGATGGGAGGTAGTGATGATGGTGGTATTGGTGGTGGTGGTAGTAGTAGTTGTAGTAATAATATTAATATTATTATTATTATTATTATTATTAGTAGTAGTAGTAGTAGTAGTAGTCCTGGATGAGATGTAGACTGTCCTTCTCTCTCCTTAGGTCGGCTTTGCTCTGCCTTAGAGGAACGAGAGCATCGGCCCAAAGCCGACACAGTTGCAGATATTGACTATGAGGCTACAGTCACTGAATGCCGCATAGATCTGCAGCTCAACTAACTCAACACAGCTAGGATAGCTACTCATGTACTGTATTAGAATATTTAATTTTAAGGTAATAAAATGGCAGCGAAGCTGTGGCTATAGGGGGAGGATAGAGGCCAAATAAACAAAAAGGTAGTAGTAGTGGTGGTAGTGAGGTGGTGGTGGTACTAGTGGTGATAGCGAAGGAGTGTACCCGAAACGGTCTCTACATGCACCTCGGCCCCTCCACCACCACCCTCCACCCAAGGTGTCCTTCTCTGCCACACTCACACCCTCCTCTCTCCCTGCCACCCTCCCACCACCACCTCCCTGTCACCCTCCTCTACCACTACTACACACATTCAGTATACACACACACACACACACACACACACGTATGCATTTTTAAATCCTGCAGAAGCCATGGTCCCTGGTCTGCGTCAGGTCTGGTGCCCGTGTACGCGTTTGCCACTCTCTTGTTACTCCCCAAAGTCGACCCAGGGCTTTCTGGTATAATTTGTCGCGTGTTACAAATTCCTTCAGTAAAATAAACAGGGGGGGGGGGGCGTGGATGCAGTCATTGGATATACAACAAAATAAAATCTTATTTGTTAAGATATCAGTGGTTCTGTAGTGAGGTAGGAACAGACACAGAGGACAGGTGAATAAGAGACAAGTAAACCTCTGACGTGGTTATACACACAAGTATGGGCTCAAATCGTGGTTAAAATATTTTGGCTTTTTTATCATTTCGTCTCCAGATATTAGCGTTAAATCACAAGAAAGTTTATACACGTAGTTTAAAACATCAGTAAACCTTATGACACTTAATAAAGACATCAGTAGCCTTATGACATCTAATAAACGTATTATAAGATAGCGACCAAATGAGGCAGGAGGTGGACTTGTTTTATACGGAGCCAATAACCAAGAATCCTCCCAATGACTCACTTCATGAATGTCTCAGCACAACCCGAGCTCCTGGCTGCAGATGTCTGAATCATGACTCACAAGACCTACACCCGCGTGGCTTTCCTCCTAAAATGTTTTATCCGATATAAAATGTCTTGTGGTTTGCGATATTTTTTGTGTATTAGTTTATAACGTAATATAACACTTTTAGTTTGGTCGACATCTAATTCATTTGGATCACACACCCCAAGAGATGATCAAACATCCTATAGCTACCTGACGGGTTTAGGTTAGGTTAGTTTAGATAAGGTTAAGTTAGGTTAGATTAGGTTATGTTAGGTTAGTTAAGGTTGGGTTAGGTTGGGTTGGGCTGGGCTGGGCTAAGTTAATTAAAGTTAGGTTGGGTTGGGTTTGGCTGGGTTGGGTTAGGTTAGGTTTGTTAAGGTTAAGTTAGGTTAGGGTAGTTAACTTTAAGGTGAAATAAGCTAGGGTACATATCTTCATGTGATCCGTTCATTCAGTATCCTCAACTTCGGCAACACGATATTTATATATATTTCTGTTAACTGTTATTGGTGGTGGTGTTGACGTACGCTGAGCTCGGCTTTTTGTGGTTCGGCTCTGTGGAATAATTCATCCCTCCGTCTCGTCCCGCAAAACGGCGATTCCATGTTTAGTCTCGCTGGTAAACCGAGGTACTGGCTCTTCGGCAGCTCGTATGAGTAATGTTAAAGGGAAAGATAAATGAAGTTAAGGGTAAGCACTTCAAAATAGGTGTAAGAAGTCGAATTACAGAAAACTGTCCGAGAAGTGATAAGAGAAAGAATTGAGGAAAGAGCTCGTTAAACAGTAGGTCATACACTCACCTCTGAGGGAACAGGTAAACCATGGTGGTAAGTCTACTGCCCTTCGTAGGACAAACTGTTCCCTGTTCTTCACGTAATCCAACACAAAGCTGAAAAAAACAAACAATATTTATACTATTATGAAAGAAGTTTACAATCCATCAGCTTAAACGCAACTGAACAAAGCTTTAACGTAATCAGCTTAAAAGACAGCTGAATGAATATACAAGTGGTCAGTACAGTGACAAATGATTGGAGCATTAACGTAATCAGCTTAAAGATAAGGGAACAAATAATCCACTTAATCAGCTTAAAGATAACTAAATAAAAAAGGCTTAATTTTAATCAGCTTATTGATACTTAAATAAAATATACAACTACAAGTAGTCAGCATAGTAGTAGGCAGCTATCAAACAGGAAGGTACTACCGCCTGGGAAGATATTGGAAGCATAATGTGTTGTCTAATGGTAGACCCTGCTGCCATATGGCATCACAAATATTGTGACCAAGTCCCAGGTTGCTGATCTGACTTTCTGCCTCCTTTACACACACTTGTAGGGTCTCACCTGTTGCTCTTACTTTGACAACACAACATACATAAATCGTTTCTCACAATTATCATTATTTTTTTATTTGAGGTTCTTTATTATTATTAATTTTATTAATATTATTATTATTATTATATTATATTATATTTTGATTTAATATTTTTTCAAATTGTTTATTAATATTTATTAATTATAATTATTATATCATTATATTATTATTATTATTATTATTATTATTATTATTTTTTTATTTGAGGTTCTTTATTATTATTAATTTTATTAATATTATTATTATTATTATATTATATTATATTTTGATTTAATATTTTTTCAAATTGTTTATTAATATTTATTAATTATAATTATTATATCATTATATTATTATTATTATTATTATTATTATTATTATTAATATTATATTTTTTGTCCCTAGGCCCTAATGTGGGTCATTGACCTGTGCCCCGGTGGGCGAATCCCGTAAAAAAATTATATATATATATACTTCATTTTTAGTCCATATAACATGCGGACTTTGAACATATAATCAACAACCTCACCAGCCTGGACTCGAACCCTCGACATACTGCGTGGGACCGGGGAAAGTTACCGACCATGCCACAAGAGTACTAAAAGCAGTTCTAGACTATGTTATATTTCACACAAAGCCTGTTCATCGGGCATTTTACCAAATCTCGCTGGTATGAAACACGAGGTACCATATATACTTAATTTTTTTAATCCATATAACACGCAGACCTTGAACATATAATCAACGACCTCACCAGGCAGGACTCAAACCCTCGACCTACTGCGTGGGACCAGGGAACGTTACCCAACCATGCCACAAAAGCACTAAAAGCAGTTCTAGACTTTGGTATATTTTACACAAAGCCTGTTCATCGAACTCGATGAACAGGCTTTGTGTACTCACCCCTGAAGATGTGAATTACACGAAAGCGCTTGGGAACTTCGTGTTTTCTTCTTTCCTTGTGGTTATCAGCATATATATATATATACACATATATATATATATATATATATATATATATATATATATATATATATATATATATATATATATATATATATATATATATATATATATATATTATATATATATATATATATATATATATATATATATATATATATATATATATATAAACGAACATTTCACAAATTCACCTTAATACTCACTGAAAATAATCACAATAGTAATCACCGTAAAAACAATTTAAAAAATACCCAGATACTCTAAGCAGTAAAAAATAACAAAAGACAAATGAATAAATGGCAAAAGAATGCAAAAACAAAAGACTTGGAGACACTATTGTAACAATAATGGAGGAAATAACAAATAGTAGTGGAGGGTGTTTCTATATCAAGCTGAACTAATTGTATTGCCAGGGTAATCAAATGTAGACAAAACGTAAATATTTCGTATTTTCTTGTTTATATTAATTTGTCTCTTTGTATGTCTATCTCCCCCCTCTCTTTTACGGGTCTTCTTTTTGTTTCTCTCGCTTACTCATATTTTCACTTATTCCCGTTTACCGTAGTCTCGACCAGACTGAGTGCAACTTTGGTAAATGGTGTGGAAAACTTCCTGTAACATAAATATTAAGAGATGAATAATATTTTTTACAACGACATAGAGAGAGAGAGAGAGAGAGTCAACTGAGTGGACTCATGTAGGGAACAGAGATGGTTGCCTGAGAGGGAGGATGAGAGAAGAAAATAACTGTCACGGCACAGAGGAGTAAATGTCAGAACAGAGTAGAATAATGAGTCATATGGATCAAGTGTGACCCGAGAAAAACATGTAGCGGAGGAAGCAGTGGCGTGGACGGGGGGTGGAAGTAACAAAGGCTGGGGAGGAATATAGGAAAATAACGACGCTAATAAAGATAATATATCACTGGGTAGTTAACAAAAATGTAACAGTATTGTCAAGGAGATTATTATTAGTGTGTAAAAACAAAAACTTGACCGTGAACTTCATAAGATATCAATTATAGAGGAAGTAGTTTAAGAGAAAATCGGTGTCTGGCTGAGTGAATTGAAGGCGTTCAGGTTTCAATATTTGCTGAACACTTTGACTGACGATCGAGGAATCTTTCTCAGCGTTCGGAAAAGGTCAAGCTGTGATTTATAGCCTTGGGGGGACAGTGGGGAGGGGTGATAAAAGAATAGAATCTGATCCTACACGAGTGATAGAACCTCTTGCATGTATAGGACCGAACCTCTTCTTCTATACCTTAAGGGTGTGAAATACGGCCAAACAGGTGGCAAAAACGTCGGGATAAAGGTCGTGTGGGATTGAATTTGTATTACATTCTACGGCAGACAGTGAGAACAATGACGATGTGAAACTGAGATACTACACCATGTAAAGAGGAGAGGCTGATTGAGAGGTGAGAAAGAGACGTAATAAGGTATGAGATGATACGTGAGACAGGGATGAGTAAAAGAGAGGGTACGATCGATGATAAAGGTGATAGATGAAGAGGATGGCTTAATGTATTGAGTATGGGACTATGTGTAGGTAAGAACAATAATTATTATAATGGAAGGGAAAAAAGACCACGGATGAAACTGCTAACTATTCTGTTCATATAATAACAGATAACCGAACCTAACCCAGTGACCTTAGGTTAGGTTAGGTTAAGTTGCGTTGAGTTGGATTGGGTTAGGTTGGGTTGGGTCACGGTAAATTAGGCTAGGTTAGGATAGATTAAGCTAGATAAGGTAGGTTTGTTTGGTTCCTACCCTCTGCTTAAAACAATGGCATTAGCGTGGTGGTGGCGCGGGGGAGGGCAGTGTCGGACACAGGAACACGGTGTCTGCCACAGAGATACACAAACGCAAACCCCAGATTAAAACTTTTTCCAGCAGTTTTTTTAACCTTTCAAGTAATAACTTTGAGAACACTGCAGCGGCTTTCCCCAGCAAAATATCTTATTCTAGGACACACACTTAAGAAGGGCTCTTACCAGCTGGAGTGCCACCTAGGTAAATAGTGTCGAGAATTCCAGTAACAAAAGCATTAAGAGATCACCTCTTTTTCACAACGGAAGACTATCAGACTCAAGTACACTCGGAAACCATATTCTCTAGCCCACCTGGGTCGGTGCTGGAGGTTTGTACAGTGTCCTTTCTGGACGGGGGCCCACTCTAACTATCACGAGGCAACACACGCACGAACACACACAGTCAAAATACTGCTGTATAGATGACAATATGTATAAATATTATATATGGCAAATTATACTCTGCATTATCTTCATTATATATGAACACGAAGAAAAATTACCATAGGTTGTAGTTACGAAAGTATGAATGGAAATAAACACTTCCAAACCACCCAGTGAGTCCCCACAACGTTTACAGCGCTTGTGTGTGTGTGTGCCAGACCACGATGCTTCCACCACACCCCATCATTCGCGTAACTATATGAAAAATCGTGTTTAATTTAACTACATATTTCAAAAATCTTAAATATAAAAGGCAAAACGGTTATTATGGTTTTATGAAGAGATATTGAAAGTGAGTTCCATATGAGCAATACAGTACAGCGCAACTAATACTATACCTTCAATACATAAGGAGGCAATAATGTACTCTAGGCCAGAGAGGGACAACTAATTTATATTAATATGAAATTTACGAGGAGAAGGAGGAGAGGGAGGAGGAGGGACAGGAGGAGGAGGAGGAAGAGGAGGAGGAAAAGGAGGAGGAGGAGGAGGAGGAAAAGGAGGAGGAGGAGGAGGAGGAAAAGGAGGAGGAAAAGGAGGAGGAGGAAAACTTATGTAAGTGATATTTCTTGACCCCATAAACTTTCCCCTTCAAAGACCTCCTCCTTCCATCCCACTCCCCAGCCCCCTCCCGGTCCGCCAGTCCATCCTACCCTTCAATAACCTCTACCCCGAAGTCCCCCAACCTCTCCCCCACCTACTTCTCCCTACCTTCTCACCAACAATTCCACAAATCCAAGTTGAAATATCTCATCAGATATTATGGATGGACGTCTCTAGAAATATACACAGCGAACTAATCTCAAGAGTCCTGGAAAACGACGAAGAAATCTCATTGAAAAGTTTGTGTGATGCGGGTTGGTGTGTGGGGGGAAGGGAAGAGAGGTGTAGGGGAAGTGGTGCAGGGGGAGAGGGGGGGAAACGTCGACCAATATCGAGAGCCACAAGTGGGTGAGAGTGGCCACCTCTATTCGACATCTCGAGGACTTTTTTTACGAAGAGGAGAGAAGCAATCTCACTGTTATGCCTCCTAAGCCTCGTTTACCAAGGATGTCATCTACAGCCGTCTACTTTTACCAGTTGACATCAACACCACCAACACTAGCAGCTGACACTACCACCACCAGCCGACAACACTACCACAGCTGACAACACCACCACCACCAATTGACAATATTATGACTCTTGACATCATCAACACCACCACTAACTGGCTACACCACCAGCTGACACCACCACCAGCTGACAACAACCACCAGCTGACACCACCACCAGCTGACACCACCACCACCAGCTGACACCACCACCACCAGCTGACACCACCACCACCATCTGACACCACCACCAGCTGACACCACCGCCAACTGACAACCAGATGCCAACACTACCACAAGCTGATAACATTATTACTAACTGACATCACCACCACTAGCTGACGCCACCACAAGCTGACAATACCACCACCTCCACCAGCAGCTGACACCACCACCAACAGTCGACACCACCAGCAGACCTTCTCACTCAGGGAGGCGAAGGAAAAAGTATCCCAGGCAGTAAAATCGCCAGTGAAATTTGTCTAGAGTGTAACACACAATTATTATATCCCTTCTCAGTGCTTTACTGTGTGAGGCGCTGTACCAAATGTGTCCTTCATTTGAGACATAATTCTGATTTTTATTTCTCTTCCCTCCTTGTTCACCGCCACTGCTGCCACTGTTGCTGATCTGCACGCCCACGCCAACGCTACCTCACATTCATCTACTTGCACCTGCATCTGCCACGCCCACTCAGTGCCTCGAGCATGGGTACTGAACGCCCCCGAGATCTTCGTGCATCGCGGGTCGCCCATCAACCTGACGTGTGTGGTGACCCATGGCACGGAAAGGCCCGTCTTCATCTACTGGTACCATAACGAAAAGGTAAGACCTGCCCTCCATCCCAACCTCTGCCTGCTTACCTACCTATATAGCTCTGTCTGCCTACCTACTAACCTACCTACATAGCTCTGTCTACCTACCTACCTACCTACCTATATAGCTTTACCTACCTACCTACCTATATAGCTTTGTCTACCTACCTACCTACCTATATAGCTTTGTCTACCTACCTACCTACCTATATAGCTTTGTCTACCTACCTACCTACCTATATAGCTTTGTCTACCTACCTACCTACCTATCTACCAGCTTCTCTAAGTACCTGTCGCACCCTGATCTAGTTTAAACGTGTCATGTATATAGGTCAAGACAAGGCTCTCACGATCAAGTAATTAATACCACCAAGTTAGTTTCTAAGCACTGTGTATAATATAAAGGCGATGTTCTCAACTTACTGTATGTCATGATTAGTGTACGTATACACGTAAGTCCTGGTTAGACTCTAGATATATGTATTGGTCGTGATTAGCAACTGCGGTATTCACACACACACACACACACACACACACACACACACACACACACACACACACACACACACACACACACACACACACACACACACACACACACACACACACACACACACACACACACACACACACACACACACACACACACACACACACACACACACACACACGTCATTGCTCAAAATACATTCGTATTCAGGATTCAAAGTGCTTATTCCGGAATTTCTGGGGAGACTCAAGACAACAAGTTTCACACACACACACACTTAAGTCGAGGCTGATCGTCCAACTTGTTATCTCAGATGTAGGTCATATTGGGCAGCAAGTAAATAATGGACAAGTTTGGAATACACACATGTTCTTGTTAGGCGCCAGACTGAGTTACGGTGAGTCTTGGAACACATACTGTACATGTTTCTTAGCTCAGGGTTATATTCGTGACCTAAAAGGAAGATCCCGGTTACGCACCTGTAATAATTAACAATGTAAATATTAGACTTGTTTTTATTTACAATAAATATCGGAAATGGTCAAAGTAAATGGTGGGTGTGGATACCGCTCCCTCTATTGACTGTAGGTACAGTACAACAAGGTATATCAGTGTAGGTATAACAAGGAACACCTATATTGCTAATTATTGCAGGAGCACGGTTTTTATCTTCCTATATTATTGTGTTATAAAACACTTGTCGTCAACAGTTAAAACTAAAGAATAAAACATTTATCTGATTTGGGGAAAATTTGATTACCTTAGGATTCGCCCACACCTTTATCACCTTAAAGTTAACTACACCAACATAACCAAACTAAACTAAAGAAACACAACATAACATAATCTAATCTAACTTAACCTGACATAGCATGAAATACAAAACCCATTCCAACTTAACCTAACATAATCTAATCTGACTCATAAACACAGGTACTCTTTAAATGTTTAATCTGTAGTTTAAATAAACTGGGGAAATAATCCTCAGGTGATCCAAAGGTTTGTACTCTCAAAGTAATCCAAACGCAGCCAAAACCATAGTATTACATCACTGTTAAATGGGAGGTCTTTACAATGTTGTTCGGGTAAAGATGCGTCCACACGTGCGTACATTTTGTCGCCAACATGTAGTCAACAAGAGAAAACACCGAACCAGTGCACGCGGCCGCACCCTACAGAATCAGAACCCTGGGTCTCATTTCATCTTGTCGATCAAATGTTAGCGACAAAATGTTCGCACGTGTGGACCAAGACATGAGACCTCGTAATGTGTTAGTAACCAAGACAGCTAATAGGTAGTTGGTAATGCAGCAACCAAACAGGGAGGTACTACCGCCTGGGAAGATATTGGAAGCATAATGTGTTGTCTAATGGTAGACCCTGCTGCCATATGGCATCACGAAAATTGTGACCAAGTCCCAGTTGCTGATCTGACTTTCTGCCTCATTTAAAAAAATGTTTCTCTTACTTTGACAACACAACATACATGCTGTATATCGTTTCTCACTCTTGATATATTTTTTCGTTATTGTATTTATTATTATTATTATTATTATTATTATTATTAATATTATTAATATTATTATTATTAATATTATTATTATTATTATTATTATTATTATTATTATTATTATTATTATTAATATTATTATCATTATTATTATTATTATTATTATTATTATTATTATTATTATTTTTATTATTATTATATTTTCGCCCCAGGCCCTGATGTGGGTCAATGCCCTGTGCCCGGTGGGCCAATCCCATAAAAAAAAAAAAAATTACTTAACTCTCTATAACACACCTGTTCTTCTACTCACCTAGCTACAAAATATTAATAAGATGTATTTTCATTCTGCCAGTTTATCTATCAATCTATCATGGTGCATGGTGTGACTGTGTGGTGCATGGTGTGTTGTGTGGTGCATGGTGTGACTGTGTGTGGTGCATGTGGTGTGACTGTGTGGTGCATGGTGTGACTGTGTGGTGCATGGTGTGACTGTGTGGTGCATGGTGTGACTGTGTGTTGCATGGTGTGACTGTGTGGTGCATGGTGTGACTGTGCGGTGCATGGTGTGACTGTGCGGTGCATGGTGTGATTGTGTGGTGCATGATATGATTGTGTGGTGCATGGTGTGATAGTGTGGTGCATGGTGTGATAGTGTGGTGCATGGTGTGACTGTGTGGTGCATGGTGTAGTTGTGTGGTGCATGGTGTGATTGTGTGGTGCATGGTGTGATTGTGCGGTGCATGGTGATTGTGCGGTGCATGGTGTGACTGTGCGGTGCATGGTAAGACTGTGTGGTGCATGGTGTGACTGTGCGGTGCATGATGTGACTGTGCGGTGCATGGTGTGACTGTGATACATGGTGTGATTGTGTGGTGCATGGTGAGTGTGTGGTGCATGGTGTGACTGAGTGGTGCATGGTGTGATTGTGCGGTGCATGGTGTGATTGTGCGGTGCATGGTGTGACTGTGCGGTGCATGATGTGACAGGGCGTGCATGGTGTGACTTGTGTTATATGGTGTGATTGTGTGGTGCATGGTGTGAGTGTGTGGTGCATGGTGTGACTAGTGGTGCATGGTGTGACTGTGTGGTACATGGTGTGACTGTGGTGCATGGTGTGACTGTGTGGTACATGGTGTGACTGTGTGGTGCAGGGTGTGACTGTGCGGTGCATGGTGTGACTGAGTGGTACATGGTGTGACTGTGTGGTGCATGGTATGACTGTGCAGTGCATGGTGTGACTGTGCAGTGCATGGTGTGGATTGTGTGGTGCATGATATGATTGTGTGGTGCATGGTGTGATAGTGTGGTGCATGGTGTGACTGTCTGGTGCATGGTGTGACTGTGTGGTGCATGGTGTGACTGTGTGGTGCATGGTTTGACTGTGTGGTGCATGGTTTGACTGTGTGGTGCATGGTGTGATTGTGGTGCATGGTGTGACTGTGTGGTGCATGGTGTGACTGTGTGGTGCATGGTGTGACTGTGTGGTGCATGGTGTGACTGTGTGGTGCATGGTGTGATTGTGTGGTGCATGGTGTGATTGTGTGGTGCATGGTGTGATTGTGCGGTGCATGGTGTGATTGTGCAGGTGCATGGTGTGACTGTGCGGTGCATGGTAAGACTGTGTGGTGCATGGTGTGACTGTGCGGTGCATGATGTGACTGCGGTGCATGGTGTGACTGTGATACATGGTGTGATTGTGTGGTGCATGGTGTGAGTGTGTGGTGCATGGTGTGACTGAGTGGTGCATGGTGTGATTGTGCGGTGCATGGTGTGATTGTGCGGTGCATGGTGTGATGTGCGGTGCATGATGTGACTGTGCGGTGCATGGTGTGACTGTGGTACATGGTGTGATTGTGTGGTGCATGGTGTGAGTGTGTGGTGCATGGTTTGACTGTGGTGCATGGTGTGATTGTGGTGCATGGTGTGATTGTGTGGTGCATGGTGTGACTGTGTGGTGCATGGTGTGACTGTGTGGTGCATGGTGTGACTGTGTGGTGCATGGTGTGACTGTGTGGTGCATCGTGTGACCGTGTGGTGCATCGTGTGACCGTGTGGTGCATCGTGTGACCGTGTGGTGCATCCTGTGACCGTGTGGTGCATCTTGTGACCGTGTGGTGCATCGTTTGACCGTGTGGTGCATCGTGTGACCGTGTGGTGCATCGTGTGACCGTGTGGTGCATCGTGTGACCGTGAGGTGCACCGTGTGACCGTTTGGTGCATCGTATGACTGTCACTTAATATTTTACTCTCAAACTCTTGCTGTTATTTTAGCCTGAGTGAGTTATGAACCGCCCTGAGTCTGTGAGTTTGCAAATAAATATAATTAATTAAAATATAATATAAATACTTATTTTTACAATTAATTATACGAGGGAGAGAATAGATTAGCTTCATGGTGACATATTTAGTAAAGAAACCCAATGGAGTTTGATTATGAAAAGAGATATAAATTGTGGTTTATATTAAGTGACTATATTACTTAGTTTACCGAGTCTCGTCGTGTTATTACGAATATTTATATAACACAGAAGAGAGTATAGTGTATGGGGTGGGTCTGTCTGTCTGTCTGTCTGTCTGTCTGTCTGTGTGTCCATGTGTAATCCTTCCTGCACTCCTAACGGGATGAAGATTCAACAGTTTTACACCACACCCAGAAACAGAAAAACACACAAAAAATAACAAAACAACATGAGCTCAAAAACACCATAAACGGACAAAAACAGGGAGACATAATGCTAAAACTAATAATATTCAGCACATGTTTGGGGAATTGTTGTTGTGTTTAACTCC
>NW_024713129.1:28618704-28628704 GCF_018991925.1 Homarus americanus | reverse complement strand
TTTAGCTGTCTTATGATTGTAAACGAAATCTTAAAGGAAACAGAAAATATTACCATATTCGAATAATTTCAATAAAGTAGCAGCAATAAAAAGAAAAAAGCTTTTCCTGCTTGGCAAAAAAGTTAGCTACTTTTTTAAATCTTGAACTGCGATTATCCTTATTTAGTGTGACACACACACACACACACACACACACACACACACACACACACACACACACACACACACACACACACACACACACACACACACACACACACACACACACACACACACACACACACACACACACACACACTACCAATACTACTATTTGGGAGCTTGACGCCGCCCTCGCCAGGGGTAGGTCTACTTCCCCTGGAGAGGACGGAGTCACCTACAACATCGTTAGACTACTAAGGCGTGTGCCGGGTAATCCATTATTGGTATTGTACAATATGAGTCATGCCGAGGGCCAACTACCCACATCATGGACCAGCAGTATTGTTGTACCAATACCGAAACCAGGACAGCCTGATGCTTTTCGTCCCATATCACTAACCAGCTGCCTGTGTAAAACCTTTGAGAGGATGGTTCTTGGCAGACTCTTATATAGAATCAGAGAACACATGTCTCCTAACATAAATGGCTTCACCCATGGTAAAGGTGTACATAATTGCATCACCACATTCCTAACTGTGCATGGGGAAGAAAGGCACAGATACACTACATTTCTTGACCTAAAAGCTGCATTTGATATTGCCAATAGGCAACTGATATCGTACGAACTAGCCAAAATGGATATAGGAGGTGGGCCGTTACACTGGATAAGTGGTTACCTAACCAACAAAAGGGCTGCTACACTGTTTCAGGGTTACAGAAGTGAAGTTAAAGATATGCAACTTGGTACCCCTCAAGGTGGAGTACTTAACCCACTTTGTTCAATGTTCTTATGAATGCATTATTAAATTTAATACTAGACAACCCCAGCAATATCTCAATCAGCTATGCTGATGATATTCTTATACATACTAAAACTCATAGTGAAATGCAAACCACCCTGAACCATGTATACGCAGCCTGTGAGAACCTCGGTCTTATTATCTCCACTGAGAAAACTAAGGTGTTCAACAAACAAGCTGGTAACCACAAACGCGGCCCCGCCAAGTTCAAGATAGGTAACAACATTACAGTATTGACTATGTTTCTTCTTTTAAATATCTTGGTGTCTCCGTCCCTTGTACCTTACCTGCTATACAACAGCTAACCCGCCAATGTACTGATAGACTGAGACCTCTTTGAAGTGTAGTAGCGGGGTACAGCCCACATTATGGTGATATCAGAATCGTTAAAACAATGTACCTAGGCTATATAAGATCTCTGATAGCTTATCACGCACCAGCCCTGGTCCTTCGTGACAAGCTCGAGAAAATTCAAAATAATGCCCTCAGAATTATCCTAGGATGTCCCATGAGCACTAAAGTACTTAATATGAGGAAAGAACTCGGTATACCCAGTGTCAAAGATAGAATAATTGAAGTCAACCTCGTGATAGCCCTGAGGCTTTTGCGTGGTGATCCTGTTAACAATGTTTCCTTAAAATTGCTAGAATTTATGAACCATGGGACTGGTGAGTCTAAATGGATCCAAACTACAACTACACATATGAAGATGCTTGGACTAGACCATCTGTAGAAAGTTGAGACACAACAGCGCTTCCTGCCACCCTGGCGGACACGTTCCATGGATAGCACAATACAGACATATCCGCCAAAAAAAATAATTATACTGTATAATATGGACACGAAGTAGTACCTTAAGCTGTGTATTCTTATATTACTCTATTAATTATGTATAGTAAAGTATTACAGAACATGTATTAATCCTATGTAATATTTCCATTTATTATGCACCACGCTATGTAGCCTATATGTATTATCATATTTACATATTTTGTATTCAGCTTGTGAACGCTGGCATCTGTGCATGCCAGCGCAGAGTGATACAGGTAGTTGAGAACGCTAGTCCTTATGGCGTGGAAGCCCACTGTCTATTTGTTCCTCTGTATTTGTCTCCCGTACGAGAATAAGAACCTATTTTCAAGATAACAAGTGTTTGCGTATACCCTCAGTAGTGTAAAACATTTTAGGGGTACCAAAGACAAACATAGATATACAAAGTATTTATCTCCAACACACGGCCAAAGTGAGAGCCCTTGAGCACATACACACTCTACAGACTGATGATAATATCACACAGACCATCTACACTGATGGATCTCTTAACACAGCCTGTGGGAGGGCTGGAAGTGCTATTGTTGTGACTCAACCTGACGGCAATATAATTGAGAAAGGAGTTAGAATTAACAACTGGGCATCCACTCTACAAACTGAATTAATTGCCATACTCACAGCTATTAAATTCATTGAAACCATTGTTGCTGACATTCTCATCATCACTGACTCTCTATCCTCACTACTTGCCCTTGACACTCAAGTTGTCACGCGCTTGTCTCTGAAGCCAGACACAAATATGCGTTTGCGTACCTTGTTGACCGGGTTGTCAAGGTCAAACTTTTGTGGATCCCCTCTCACATACAGTAGGCCTCATAAAACATGACAGTTGATGCCCTCGCCAAACTCGCGTCTAACAAAGACACCGTTGAATACAATTTGGGTCTGTCAAAAAAAAAAAACCTTAAAATTGTAATTAGGAAAGAACTTATTGATGAATTTGACGCAAGTAGACAAGTGCAAACAGGCACTAGTCGATCCATAGTTTACCATGATGAGATGTATCAATTGAAACATGTATGTGGAGCAAGTAACAAGATCACAAGATTGTATCTACTTTTTTGCACTTAGTAACTATATCAGTTTTCATGTGTAGAACCAAATACTCAATGTGCTTGAATATTTCTCACGCAAATGTGAATAACAAAGTGTGAGGCCAGACATACTGCCTCACACGCCTGTACTCACGCATTTGTGAATAAGTTACCCTTTATGTACAAAACTAAACAAATAATCTAAATTGAAATACTGTGTAACATTCAGTGCCATACTATCCTTACCACGGGAGTTAATCATTATGACCCGTTGTAAACTCTACTCTGTAATCCTTTTGCGCTACCGCTTTCAGGATGAGTGTGGGGTGAACAATAAAGGAGCCGCTGTAAGCGGCAAAATCAAAATCAATACTACTACTTTGCTGTCACTCGAAATCAAGTATGACGATCATCCAGCAATGATACAATGATATGAGTTATTAGAGATGTCACCTAGGTTGGTGACTTTTGAGGTGACTAAAGAGGCCGATACGGGACCCGCAGCGTCGTTCACATTCGTTGCACATGTGGAGGGCTCCATCTACTATGGGAGGGGCGACGGCAGCGTCTTTCCGGCTTTGGCGCTTGTCTGACTCGGTTTGTAGTTCGGGCTAACTCGAAAGTATTGACACCTCGTGTGATGCTCCTCCAAGCGTTACGATGTGGAGTAATCGACTCCCAGGTGAGTGGGTCGATTTGGCACTTTTTCAGGTTTGTCTTAAGACTATCCTTCTACCTTTTCAATAGCCCACCGTCGTTTTGTTTACTATTCGTAAGATGACTGTAAAGTAGCTGCTTTGGCAGTCTACTGTCGTCCATGCGGGTAACGAACACACACACACACACACACACACACATATATATATATATATATATATATATATATATATATATATATATATATATATATATATATATATATATATATATATATATATATATATATATATATATAAATGTTCGTACTATATTTTCCCTTACTAGCTCTCCTCCACGTTTCCCTCCCACTCTTTATCATGGTACCCTGTGTGTCGTCCTCCGCGACTTCCAAACTTTTTATTCAATTTTCTCTTATGTCACATCTCGTTACTGTCGATCTCTCCCTTTCTCATCTCTCTTTTGATATGTTATTATCGCTTTTCCTCCTTTATTGCTTTCCTCTCTCTCCCTCTTTCTCCCCTTCTTTCTCCTGTGTCACTCACCATCTCCCATCTTCTCTTTTCATATTCATATTTATTAAACATTTTCTTCTATATCACAAAGTTAATCATCTTTCGTTCCCCAAAAGTGTTATTTATGTATATCTCGTGGCATCTACTCTCTCAACACTTAATATATCTGCCTTCCATCTCTCAACATCCAGCATCTCTCCCTTCCATCTCTCAACATCCAGCATCTCTCCCTTCCATCTCTCAACATCTAGCATCTCTCCCTTCCATCTCTCAACATCTCGCATCTCTCCCTTCCATCTCTCAACATCTAGCATCTCTCCCTTCCATCTCTCAACATCTCGCATCTCTCCCTTCCATCTCTCAACATCTCGCATCTCTCCCTTCCATCTCTCAACATCTAGCATCTCTCCCTTCCATCTCTCAACATCTCGCATCTCTCCCTTCCATCTCTCAACATCTCGCAGCTCTCCCTTCCATCTCTCAACATCTCGCATCTCTCCCTTCTCTCTCTTAATACTCAGTTCCCGCCGCTCTCTCTCTATTTTCACTATCTCTCACATCTCTTGAAAAACGTAAGAATATCACACACTCAGTTTACTCCGTCACAAAGCGAGTCAGTGACAAACTTGTATAGAGAGTTGCTGGTGTAGATAAATTTACTCGTGGTGAATTTAGTCCCGGTAAATAGAGTTAAGTTCTTTATTGTGAAGTGGTTATGTTTAGTGACTTTGGAAGACTAATACCGACCTAACCTCAACTAAATGTTATTTTACCAAACTTAACCTAACCTAACCTAACCTAACCTGACTACCTTAAGCTAACCCAATTTTACATTGCTTAACCTATCCTAACCTAACCTAACCTAACTTAACCTAACCTGACTTAACCTAACCTAACTTAACCTAACCTGACTTAACCTAACCTACCTTAAGCTAACCCAATTTTGCTTAACCTAACCTAACCTAACCTAACCTAACCTAACCTAACCCTCTAGGTAGCATTAGGGTGGTTTAATCATGAGAGAAAATAAGCTTGGCTGGGGGGTGAGGAGACTAATGTTCAGGTAATCCAACAAAACTTTGCACCTGATCTTTATAAAGCCCAGCTCCCTAACACTTATCATCGTCTCTCTTTAATTCTATCCTCCTCTCCCATCTCTGGATAAGCTCCTCTATCCCTCCTCGCCTCCGGTATGCACGATCCCTACCGCATCTTTGTCACTGCTCTGAAAATATGAGAGATTCTGGAAATTCCTCCTTACTGCCGCCAAACTGCCTAGCCCACTTCATGCTCTCTCTCTCTCTCTCTCTCTCTCTCTCTCTCTCTCTCTCACATCGTCATTGCACTTAATATTTCTACATCGACTTTACAATCACTGCTAAATGAACTATTCAGTAATATATCCCCTTCTCGATTAAACACCTCCTCTTTCCGATTAGGCACCTTATCTTCCCGATTTGGTACTTCCTCTTCCCAATTTGGAACCTCCTCTTCCCGATTTGATTCATCTTGTTCCCTATTCACCATCTTCATCCACTCGGCACTCAAGTGTAAAGTCAATTTACTCACGCAAGGTGGCGCCTTTATGTTTTCAATACTTTGACTTTGACTTCTTCCTGAGCATCTCCTGGAGTATATACTGCCACGCTGAATATATACAGGCACAGAGTGGAGGAAAACCATTTAAGAGTTACACGCTTCCAACAATATAAGGAAACTAAAGCAAAATATAATGTTCGTAACATTAAAAAAGGGACATACACATAATTGAATAAACAAGAGTAAATATATTTAACTAAACAACTATATAAGTTAAACAATAGATGAGGTAAATTCACTATTTAAATGTAGGGTGACTTTTGTCCCACCCTGTATATATGTAAGGCTCAAAAACCTTGGTTTGGTTAGGTTAGGTTAGGTTTTGGTAATATGCAAATAGCAAAATTCCATTTTCTGGTTATTTTGAAAACGTCCATAACGCGTTGTAAACGTTTTTCGCTCTCTGGACAAAAATGACGGCTCTACTCTCCCCAGGTCTCCCGTGGGGATAATCAACAGGTATATTTAAACCCTCCCAAATATGTACACTACATTATTTGACAAATTAGCTCAAATTCGCTCCATGTTCTGCCCTCGCGGTGTTGCGTTAAATTTCGACCCAGATTATTTCACCTGATGAGTAACCACCCTAACGCAACCTGGGGGGGGGTAGGTTTGGTTAGGTTAATCTTAAGGTGAAATAAGTTGGGAATAAGCTTCAAGCGATCCTACCACTATGCTTCCAGTTAATACTGTATTAACTCCCCATCCTTCTCATCACCAGCCCTCTCTCCTTCCTCCAACTCCCCAGCCCTCTCTCTTTCCTCCTCCTTCCCCAGCCCCACTCTCCTTCCTCCTACTCCCCAGCCCTCTCTCCTTCCTCCTCCTCCCCAGCCCTCTCTCCATTCTCTTTACTCCCATCTCTCACTCATCACTCTTTTTCCTCTTCCTCCCTCCCTTCTCTCATTCCCATTACCTCCCCTCTTCCCCACTCCACATGCGTCACAAACTCTGTCATAATAACATGGTTGATATCAGTGCAGGTTCATCACGTCTGTCTGTGCTCTGTGCAGTGCTGACAGTCTTACGTGTGGGTGTATTGCTATTTTATGTTTGACTGCATTTCTAAGATAAACTTTTAGTATTTATCATGACTGAGACAGTTATTGTTATTATTATTGTTGTTGTTGCTGTTATATTCACGTTCTGATAAGACTAACACGAATAGCAATACCTTTATCATTGATGTTATTATTATTATTATTATTATTATTATTATTATTATTATTATTATTATTATTATTATGAACCCGCAACTCTACTCCGTACTCCAATCTCTTCCCCTCTTTCTCTCTTTTTTTCTCCCAATTTGTCTTTCGCGCACACACACACACGCACACACACACACACACACACACACACACACACACACACACACACACATACACACACACACTTTCTCTCAACCTCTCTCAGTTTATTTCTCAAAATTATCTTCCTTCAAGCAACAGGTGACGGAATTGTGAATGCTGAGGAGCCCTGGCTGTCCAAATAGGGTGCTAATCTCTCTCTCTCGCACATCGCCAATTCTCTCTCTCTCTTATTCTCTCACCATCATTATCTCTCTCTCTCTCTCTCATACATTAATACTCCCTCCCCCCCTCTCCCTCTCTCTCTCTCCCTCTCACCATCACTAACTCTGTCTCCCTCCCAGGTGATAGACTATGATGGTCGAGGAGGAGTCACGGTCAATACTCAGACAGGGCGAGACACCGTCAGTCACCTACTGGTGAAGGAGGCTGGGCCAGGTGACTCCGGCAAGTACACCTGCAGTCCCTCCAACGGTGAGAACGCCTCCATTAACCTCCACGTCCTTAACGGTGAGTCTACTATTAACGGAAGTGTCTACTGGTAACGGTATGGCTATTATCATTTGGGGGTCTTTACTGTCAGCAGGAGTCTTAGCTCTTAGCGGGAGTCTTAGCTCTTAGCGGGAGTCTTCGCTGTTAAAGGGAGGTTTTACTGATAATGGGAGTCTCTGCCGTAAGGTTGAGTCTATTGTAAACGAATACTGCTGGTAACGGTAAAATGAGTCTTAACTATTAATGGGTCTTTACTGTTAATGGGATTTTTTATTGCTAACGGTAAGATTATTAGTGTGTATAAGTTTACTGTTAACGTTGTTTAATAGTAAGGGGAGGCTAATGGTAACGGTGACATTAATAATGGTGAGTTAGCTGTTAACGTCGAGTCTGTTGTCAGCAGAAGTCTTTACTGCTAACAGAGATGCAGTGATTAGTGGTGATTACTGTTAGTGAGAGTCTATGTTGTTAACGGGAGACTACTGGGAATGCAAAGCCCATTATTAAGATTAATTTGTTAGCGGTTAGTCTATTGCTAACAGGGACTCTATTGTTAATGGGGAATCTACTGTTAACGGTAAATTTGCCATAACAACAGTGAGTGAGATGATAACGGTGTGAATTCCTATGGCGTGTGTATGTGTGTGTGTGTGTGTTGTGTGTGTGTGTGTGTGTGTGACACGAAGGTACAAACACAGTGCATTAACTAAACAGTAAATAACATGCCAACATCAAGTAATACTAGACAGGTTGAAAGGCATGACAACAGTAAACTGAACAACAAATGGAATGACAAGCTCGAATAGTATGCACATGGCAAGATGGGAGTGGCATGCCAGCGTACCTGACAACGTATAAAAAGGGTTGTTACGCCGCCGTCTAGCATACTGTACTGTACCTCCTTGCAATGTTTTCCTAGATAGCGACCTCGTCCCTGTCTCAGCCGTCACCTAACGCCACGTTCATAATGTCTGTTTACATACTAAGAACATCAACAAGACGCAGCAGTAGCAACAGCCACTCGATGGTGTTCCAAATTATGAGACAATCTACTTGTATTGTCACTATAAGCGGTGATACATGAGACGTATCTAATAGGCCACCACAGATGATAACAGTCTGAGTAGCATCCAAATTGTACTGAGACTACAGTAACGACCTGCCTCTACTCACCCCCCGGCTAAGATGGTCTACTAAGTTTATTTTTTTTTTGAGAATTCGTGTTATCGTTTATATGGTTGTGCTAAGATGATCCCCGGGACCAATAATGGCAGGTGTGTAAGGGGTCTGTTTACCGGGTAAGAGGAGGACCGTAGACCATTAGAGGGCTTCGTGGCTCCAGCAGTACACCGGCACGTAAATACAACAAAACTTGATGGACTAACAGGGTCTTCCACGATACAAAAAAAACACAAAATAACCTACAGGCTTGATATCAAATATAAATAAATAAAACAGAGAAAACCATCAAACATACAGCAATAACACACAAATGGTTCATTCATCATAATAGAAACCCAAACAAACACACCACCATCAAAAAGAAACCAGCCTGTCAATACCAGCTGTTAAGACCGTTAGATCTCCCACACTTCACTTCCCTACTACTGCAGTATATATAACTCGTACATAAAATATGATTATTTTTCTTTGTACTGAACAAAAGACATATAACTTTCATCTCTGGAATAAATGATGTTGGGATATCTGTCTGAAAGGTTCAATTAAAACTCCTGAGACTACTCTAAGATCAGTGCCATTCAATATAGGTTATCGTCATCCACATCTATCTCTCTCTCCACGCACAAGTTTTATTCTGCTCTCGATAACTTTGGCGAATCTCTTTCTTTGCTTTGGATATCTGAAAACCTTCCGGTCAAAGTTTGACATCAGAGTCTCTTCACAAGTCCCTCTACTCCTCTCTCCAAGAAGTTACCCCTTTCTCTCCATGTTTCCTACCAGCACTGTTGTGAGAGATGGGTAATACTTACGACTTTCCCATCACTAATGACTGTTCTAGGGCTCGAGTGACACCCATAGCTTCTGTCATGTGATTTACAGGGTCATCGAAAAAGAATACCCAGATATTAACAGATATTAAAATCCGGGTATTCTTTTTCGATGACCCGGTATATATGGATAACCTGGTATATAGATAACATATAACTTACTTGTAAATCAAATCAATATTTACTGCAGTCACTTCTACCCTTTTGTTTATCTGTTTATCTTACAGTAATCCATCAACCTCAATCTGCCCATTAGACACGCTATTCTTGTCTCTTGCACGGGGAGGGGGGGGGGAGGGAGTGCTCCGGGGAACACCAACTTCGCAGGCAATAATTCCTCAAACACCCAGGCACGAACAATTTGTCACAACTAATGATGTTTACACAACCACTTTCTCAACAACACCTCCTTCACCCTCATCTTAAACCGTTAATATTCCTCTCAATAACCAACATCTCTCCGAGAGCCCAAACAAATTGAAGTGTGCCAATAGCTGAAGAAAAAAAAATTACTTCCTGTTCTATACTCGATCATATTTATTTCCTTCCCAGGTGCTGCCCCTGTACGATATATCATGTTTATCCTCACATATACATAACAAAAGAATGGAG
>NW_024713129.1:28473796-28618604 GCF_018991925.1 Homarus americanus | reverse complement strand
TCAAGTATTACTTCGTTCGGTGCATGTTACAAGTGTTCACTGGTGGGTGGGGGAGTGTTCACTAGTGGGTGGAGGGTTTGGGAGTGTTCTAGTGGGTGGGGGGTATGGGTGTTCACTAGTGGGGTATGAGTGTTAACTAGTGGGTGGGGGTATAGGGTGTTCACTAGTGGGTGGGGGGTATGGGGTGTTCACTGAGTGGGGGGGTATGGGAGTGTTCACCTAGTGGGTGGGGGTATGGGAGTGTTCACTGGGGGGGTGTGAGTGTTCACTAGTGGTGGGGAATGGGAGTGTTCACTAGTGGGTGGGGTATGGGGATGTTCACTGGTGGGTGGGGTATGGGAGTGTTCACTGGAGGGTGGGGTATGGGGTAATTTCACTGGTGGGTGGGGGTGTAGATGTTCACTAGTGGGTGGGGGGCATAAGGAGTGTTCACTAGTGGGTGGGGGTATGGGAGTGTTCACTAGTGGGTGGGGGTATGGGAGTGTTCACTAGTGGGGGTATGGGGTGTTCACTAGTGGGTGGGGGTATGGGAGTGTTCACTAGTGGGTGGGGAATTATGGGGAGTGTTCACTAAGGGGGTAAGAGTATTTCACTAGTGGGTGGGGATGTGGGAGTGTTCACTAGTGGGGGTATGGCAGTGTTCACTAGTGGGTGGGGGTATGGAGTGTTCACTGAGTGGGTGGGGGGTATGGGAGTGTTCACTGGTGGGTGGGAGGTATGGGGTCTCACTGTGGGGGATAGTGTTCACTAGTGGTTGGGGGGACAGGGAGTGTTCACTAGTGGGGGTATAGGTGTTCACTAGTGGGTGGGAGGTATTAAGTTCACTGGTGTGTGGGGTATAGGGGTGTTCTCTAGTGGGTGGGGTGTGGGGAGTGTTCACTGGTAGGTGGGGTGTGGGGTGTTCACTGGTGGAGTGGGGTGTGGGAGTGTTCACCATTGGGTGGTGGGTAGAGTGTTCATGGTGTGTGTGGGGGTATGGGTGTTCACTTGGTGGGTGGGGTGGTATGGGAGTGTTCAAGGTGTGTGGGGAGGTGTGGGGTGTTCACTGGTGTGTGGGGGTATAAGTGTTCACTAGTGTGTGGGGGTATGGGGAGTGTTCACTGTGGGTGGGGTGTGAGTGTTCACTGGTGTGTGGGGGTATGGGGAGTGTTCACTAGTGGGTGGGGTGTGGGGTGCTAGTGTGTGTTCATTGAGTGGGTGGGGTATGGGGTGTTTCACTGGTGGGTGGGGGTATGGGGTGTTCACTGGTGTGTGGGGCGGTATGGGAGTGTTCACTAGTGGGTGGGGGTATGGGTGTTCACTAGTGGGTGGGGGTATGGGAGTGTTCTACAGTGGGTGGGGGTATGGGAGTGTTCGCTAGTGGGTGGGGTATGGGAGTGTTCACTGGTGGGTGGGGGGGGAGTGTTCACTAGTGGGTGGGGTATGGGAGTGTTCACTAGTGGGGGGGGGTATGGGAGTGTTCACTAGTGGGTGGGGGGTATGGGGAGTGTTCACTAGTGGGTGGAGAGTTTTGGGAGTGTTCACCCTGGTGGAGAGGTATGGGGTGTGGGGGTATGGGGTGTAGTGGGTGGGGGATGGGGAGTGTTCACTAGTGGGTGGGGGGTATGGAGTGTTCACTGGTGAGGGTTAAGGGTGTTCACTAGTGGTTTGGGGGTATAGGAGTGTTCACTAGTGGGTGGGGGGTATGGGAGTGTTCACTAGTGGAGGGTATGGGAGTGGCACTTTAGTGGGTGGGGGGTATGGGAGTGTTCACTAGTGGGTGGGGGGTATGGGAGTGTTCACTGGTGGGTGGGGGTGTTGGAGTGCTCACCAGTGGGGAGGAGTATGGGAGTGTTCACTCAGTGGGTGGGGGTATGGGGTGTTACCAGAGGGTGGGGGTATGGGAGTGTTCACTGGTGGGGGTATGAGGGGTGTTCACTAGTGGGTGGGGGTATGGGGTGTTCTAGTGGGTGGGGGTAAGTGTTCACTGGGGTGGGGGGGTATGGGAGTGTTCACTTCTAGGGTGGGGGGTATGGAGTGTTCACTAGTGGGTGGGGGTATGGGAGTGTTCACTAGTGGGTGGGGAGTATGGAGTGTTCACTAGTGGGTGGGGGGTATGGGGAGTGTTCACTGGTGGGGGCAAGTGTTGCCTAGTGGGTGGGGGTATGGGAGTGTTCACTAGTGGGTGGGGGGTATGGGAGTGTTCACTGGGTGGGGTATGGGAGTGTTCACTAGTGGGTGGGGGTATGGGGAGTGTTCACTGGTGGGTGGGGGTATGGGAGTGTTCACTAGTGGTGGGGGGTATGGGGAGTGTTCACTAGTGGGTGGGGGTATGGGGTGTTCACTAGTGGGGGTATGGAGTGTTAACTAGTGGGTGGGGGTATGGTGTTCACTAGTGGGTGGGGGGTATGGGAGTGTTCACTAGTGTGGGTGGGGGTATGGAGTGTTCACTAGTGGGGGTATGGGGAGTGTTCACTGTGGGTGGGGGTATGGGGAGTGTTCACTAGTAGGGGGTATGGGAAGTGTTCACTAGTGGGTGGGGTATGAGTGTTCACTAGTGGGTATAAGTGTTCACTAGTGGGTGGGGGTATGGGAGTGTTCACTAGTGGGTGGGGGGTATGGGAGTGTTCACTAGTTGGTGGGGAATGGGAGTGTTCACTAGTGGGTGGGGGTATGGGGATGTTCACTTGTGGGTGGGGGTATGGGAGTGTTCACTGGGGTGGGGTATGGGAGTGTTCACTAGTGGGTGGGGGTATGGGGAGTGTTCACTGGTGGGTGGGGGGTAGGGAGTGTTCACTAGTGGGTGAGGTGTAAGTGTTCACTAGTGGGTGGGGGGTGTAGGGGTGTTCGTGAGTGGGGGGTATGGGGAGTGTTCACTGAGTGGGTGGGGTATGGGAGTGTTCACTAGTGGGTGGGGGGGTATGGGAGTGTTCACTAGGGGGTATGGGAGTGTTCACTAGTGGGTGGGGGTATGGGGTGTTCACTAGTGGGGGTATGGCAGTGTTCACTAGTGGGTGGGGGTATGGGAGTGTTCACTAGTGGGTGGGGGGTATGGGAGTGTTCACTGGTGGGTGGGGAATGTGGAGTGTATAGTAGGGGTATGGGGTGTTCACTAGTGGTTGGGGGACAGGAGTGTTCACTAGTGGGGGGTATGGGAGTGTTCACTAGTGGGTGGGAGGTATGGGAGTGTTCACTGGTGTGTGGGGGGGTATGGGGAGTGTTCTCTAGTGGGTGGGGGTATGGGGAGTGTTCACTAGTAGGTGGGGGGTATGGGAGTGTTCACTAGTGGGTGGGGGGGTATGGGAGTGTTCACCAGTGGGTGGGGGGTATGGGGTGTTCATAGGTGTGGGGTATGGGGTGTTCACTGGTGGGTGGGGTATGGGTGTTCACTAGTGTGTGGGGGAGGTATGGGGAGTGTTCACTAGTGTGTGGGGGGGGTATAGAGTGTCACTAGTGTGGGTTGGCGGTAGATGTTCACTAGTGGGTGGGGGTATAAGGTGTTCACTAGTGTGTGGGGGGTATGGGAGTGTTCACTAGTGGGTGGGGTATGGGAGTGTTCACTAGTGTGTGTTCATAGTGGTGGGGCATAGAATGTTCAAAGTGGTGTGAATCTTCCCAGTGGTGTGGGGGTATGGGGAGTGTTCACTAGTGGGTGGGGGGGTATGGGCGTTACTAGTGGGGGGGTATGGTGTTCACTAGTGGTGGGGTATGGGGAGTGTTCACTAGTGGGTGGAGGTTGAGTGTTCACTAGTGGGTGGGGGGTGTAAGTGTTCACTAGGTGGGGGTATAAGTGTTAACTAGTGGGTGGGGTGGTGTTCACTGGTGGGTGGGGGTATGGAGTGTTCACTAGTGGGGGTATGGGGTGTTCACTAGTGGGTGGGGGTATGGGGAGTGTTCACTAGTGGGTGGGGGTATGGGAGTGTTCACCTAGTTGGTGGGGGAATGGGAGTGTTCACTAGTGGGTGGGGGTATGGGATGTTCACTGGTGGGTGGGGGGGATGGGTGTTCACTGGGGTGGGGGTATGGTGTTCACTAGTGGGTGGGGGTATGGGAGTGTTCACTAGTGGGTGGGGAGCATGGGAGTGTTCACTAGTGGGTGGGGGTATGGGGAGTGTTCACTGGTGGGGTGAGAATGGGTGTTCACTAGTGGGGGTATGGGGTGTTCACTAGTGGGTGGGAGTATGGAGTGTTCACTAGTGGGTGGGGATGGGAGTGTTCACTAAGGGGGGGTATGGAGTGTTCACCTAGTGGGTGTATGGGGAGTTTTCACTAGTGGAAGTAGTGTTCACCTAGTGGGTGGGGTATAAAGTGTTCACTAGTGGGTGAAGTGGGAGTGTTCACTAGTGGGTGGGGGTGTGGAGTGTACACTAGTGGGGGGTATGGGAGTGTTCACTAGTGGTTGGGGGGACAGGAGTGTTCACTAGTGGGGGTATGGAGTGTTCACTAGTGGGTGGGGGGTATGGGGAGTGTTCACTAGTGTGGGGGTATGGGAGTGTTCTCTTAGTGGGTGGGGGTATGAGGAGTGTTCACTAGCAGGTGGGGTATGGGGAGTGTTCACACTAGTGGGTGGGGGGTGGGGAGTGTTCTACCATTGGGTGGGGGGTGTTCACTAGTGTGTGGGAGGGAGTGTTCACTAGTGGGTGGTGTGGGAGTGTTCAATAGTGGGGGAGGTATGGGAGTGTTCACTAGTGTGTGGGGGTATGGGTGTTCACCTAGTGTGTGGGGGTATGGGGTGTTCACTAGTGGGTGGGGGTATAGAGGTGTTCACTAGTGTGGGGGTATAGGGAGTGTTCACTAGTGTGTGGGGGGGGTATAGGAGTGTTCACTAGTGTGTGGGTGGTATGGGGAGTGTTCACTAGTGGGTGGGGAGTATGGAGTGTTCACTAGTGTGTGGGGGGTATGGGGTGTTCACTAGTGGGTGGGGGTATGGGAGTGTTCACTAGTGTGTGCGTTAGTGGGTGGGGGTATGGGAGTGTTCACTAGTGGGTGGGGGGGTATGGGAGTGTTCACTAGTGTGGGGGGTATGGGGTGTTCACTAGTGGGTGGGGGGAAAGGTGTTCACTGGTGGGTGGGGATAGGTGTTCGCTAGTGGGTGGGGGGGTATGGGGTGTTCACTAGTGGGTGGGGGTATGGGAGTGTTCGCTAGTGGGTGGGGTGTGGGGAGTGTTCACTAGTGGGTGGGGGTATGGGAGCGTTCTAGTGGGGGGTATGGAGTGTTCACTAGTGGGTGGGGGGCTGTGGGGTGTTCACTAGTGGGTGGAGGGTCAGGAGTGTTCACTAGTGGGTGGGGGTATGGGAGTGTTCACTGTGGGGGCTGGATGTTAACTAGTGGGTGGGGGTATGGGAGTGTTCACTAGTGGGTGGGGGTATGGGAGTGTTCACTAGTAGGGGGTATGGAGTGTTCACTAGTGGTTGGGGGGTATAGGGTGTTCACTAGTGGGTGGGGGTATGGAGTGTTCACTAGTGGAGGGGTATGGGAGTGTTCACTAGTGGGTGGGGGTATGGGGTGTTCACTAGTGGGTGGGGTATGGGGTGTTCACTAGTGGGTGGGGGGTGTTGGGTGCTCACCAGTGGGGAGAGGGGTAGGAGGTGTTCACTAGTGGGTGGGGGCTATGGGAGTGTTCACTAGTGGGTGGGGGTGTGTTCACTGGTGGGGGTATGGGGTGTTCACTAGTGGGTGGGGGGTATGGGGTGTTCACTAGTGGGTGGGGGTATGGTGTTCACTAGAGGTGGGGGTATGGGGAGTGTTCACTAGAGGGGTGGGGGTATGGGAGTGTTCACTAGTGGGTGGGGGTATGGGAGTGTTCACTAGTGGGTGGATGGGGTATTCACTAGTGGGTGGGGGGGTATGGGAGTGTTCACTAGGTGGGGTAAGTGTTCACTAGTGGGTGGGGGTATGGGAGTGTTCACTAGTGGGTGGGGGGTATGAGTGTTCACTAGGTGGGTATGGGAGTGTTCACTAGTGGGTGGGGGGTATGGGAGTGTTCACTAAGTGGGTGGGGTATGGGAGTGTTCACTAGTGGGTGGGGGTATGGGGTGTTTACTAGTTGGTGGGGAATGGGAGTGTTCACTAGAGGTGGGGGTATGGGAATGTTCACTGAGTGGGTGGGGGTATGGGAGTGTTCACTAGTGGGTGGGGGTATGGGAGTGTTCACTGGTGGGTGGGGTATGGGAGTGTTCACTAGTGGGTGGGGGTATTGGAGTGTTCACTAGTGGGGGGTATGGGGGTGTTCACTAGTGGGTGGGGGGTATGGGAGTGTTCACTAGTGGGTGGGGGGTATGGGAGTGTTCACTAGGGGGTATGGGAGTGTTCACTAGTGGGTGGGGGGGGTATGGGAGTGTTCACTAGTGGGTGGGGGTATGGGGAGTGTTCACTAGTGGGTGGGGGGAATGTGGAGTGTTCACTAGTGGGTGTGGGGTATGGGGTGTTCACTAGTGGGGGTATGGGAGTGTTCACTAGTGGGTGGGGGTATGGGAGTGTTCACTAGTGGGTGGGGGGATATGGGGTGTTCACTAGTGGGTGGGGGGTATGGAGTGCTCACCAGTGGGAGAGGTATGGAGTGTTCACTAGTGGGTGGGGGGTATGGGAGTGTTCACTAGAGGGTGGGGGGTATGGGAGTGTTCACTAGTGGGGTATGGGAGTGTTCACTAGTGGGTGGGGGATGTGGGGTTCACTAGTGGGTGGGGTATGGGAGTGTTCACTAGAGTGGGGGGGGCATGGGAGTGTTCACTAGAGGGGTGGGGGGTATGGGGAGTGTTCACTAGTGGGTGGGGGTATGGGGTGTTCACTAGTGGGTGGGGGTATGGGAGTGTTCACTAGTGGGTGGGGGTATGGGGAGTGTTCACTAGTGGGGGGTATGGGGAGTGTTCACTAGTGGGTGGGGTATGGGAGTGTTCACTAGTGGGTGGGGGTATGGGAGTGTTCACTAGGTGGGTATGGGAGTGTTCACTAGTGGGTGGGGGTATGGGAGTGTTCACTAGTGGGTGGGGGTATGGGAGTGTTCACTAGTGGGTGGGGGGTATGGGAGTGTTTACTAGTTGGTGGGGAATGGGGTGTTCACTGGGGGTGGGGGGTATGAGATGTTCACTAGTGGGTGGGGGGTATGGGGGTGTTCACTTAGTGGGTGGGGTATGGGGTGTTCACTAGTGGGTGGGGGGTATGGGGAGTGTTCACTAGTGGGTGGGGGGTATTGGGTGTTCACTAGTGGGTATGGGAGTGTTCACTAGTGGGTGGGGGGTAGTTTCACTAGTGGGTGGGGTAGGAGGTGTTCACTAGGGGTATGGGGTGTTCACTAGTGGGTGGGTGGGGAGTGTTCACTAGTGGGTGGGGTATGGGAGTGTTCACTAGTGGGTGGGGGGTATGGGAGTGTTCACTAGTGGGTGGGGTATGGGAGTGTTCACTAGTGGGGGTATGGGGTGTTCACTAGTGGGTGGGAGTGTTCACTAGTGGGTGGGGGTGTGGGAGTGTTCACTAGTGGGTGGGGGGGTATGGGAGTGTACACTAGTAGGGGTATGGGGTGTTCACTAGTGGTTGGGGGGACAGGAGTGTTCTGGTGGGGTATGGGAGTGTTCACTAGTGGGTGGGAGGAGTGTTCTAGTGTGTGTGGGGGTATGGGAGTGTTCTCTAGTGGGTGGGGGGTATGGGGAGTGTTCACTACTGGGGGAGTAGGGAGTGTCACTCCTGGGAGGGTGAGGTGAGGGAGTGTCCACTATTGGCAGGAGAGAGAGGGAGGTAGGGGGTGTCCACTACTGGCAGGAGGTAGGGGAGTGTCACTACTGGCAGGAGGGAGGTGAGGTGTCCACTACTGGGAGGGGGGAGGTGGGGAGTGTCCACTGGGAGGGGGTGAGGTGGGAGTGTCCACTATTGGCAGGAGGGTGAGGAGTGTCACTACTGGGAGGGTAGGTAGGGGTGTCCACTGTGGCAGGAGGGAGTGTCCTACTGGGAGGGGTGAGGTAGGGGAGTGTCCACTATTGGCAGGAGGGGGTGGGGGTGTCACTACTGGCGGAGGGTAGGGAGTGTCCACTACTGGGAGGGGGAGGTAGGTGTCCATTGTTGGCAGGAAGGGAGGTGGGGAGTGTCCACTGTGGCAGGAGGTGGGGGACTGTCCACTACAGGGGGGAGGGGGTGGGGAGTGTCCACTATTGGGAGGATTTGGGGACACGCCATTATCACCAGACACACCATTATCACTCACGGACACACCAGTGTTATCCTTGGACACATTTTTTTAAAACACGGACAAGCCATTATCACCCACGGACATATCCTTATCACCACGGACACACTATATTATCAACCACGGACACAACCTTCTTACCCACGGACAAGCCATTATCACCCACGGACAAGCCATTATCACCCACGGACAACCATTCATCTCCACGGAGAACCGTTATCTCTCACGGACACGCCATTATTTCCCACGGACAACCATTATCTCGCTGACACGCCATTATCACCCACGGACAAGCCATTATCCCCACGGACAACAGTTATCTCTCACGGTCACGCCATTATTTCCACCGGACAACCATTATCTCTCCTTATTATCAACCCACGGACAAGCCATTATACCCACGGACAACCATTATCTCCCACGGACAACAGTTATCTCTCACGGTCACGCCATTATTTCCCACGACAACCATTATCTCTCACTGACACGCCATTATCACCCACGGACACACTATTATCACCCACGGACACACTATTATCACCCAATAACTTACTATCTCACACGGACAACAGTTATCTCTCACGGTCACGCCATTATACCCTCGGACACTATTATCCCAATAACATCCTATCTCACACGGACACGCCACTATCACCCACTGATAAATTATCACTCATCCACCGACACGTCATATCATTACGTTATATCACCCACGGACCACTTACGGACACCCCCAATCTCGGCTCATTTTCCCCCTCAGAGGTCTTGCTGGGGTGAGTTAGGTATATATCTCTCACTCAGAGTAGGATGTCACTTACGTCCGTGTGACAGAGAGCCAAGGAGAGGAGGACCTGAGAGGAGATGGAAGAGACCTGAAGGAGAGAGGGAAGGGGCCTGAGAGGAGAGAGAGGGAAGAGACCCTGAGAGAGGGAGAGAGATCTGAGGGGAGAGAGGAAGAGACCTGAGAGGAGAGAGGGAAGGGCCGGAAGGGAGAGAGGGAAGAGATCTGAGGGGAGAGGGGGAAGAGATCTGAGGGGGAGGACCTGGGGGGCCCTAAGCGGAGAGGGGGGGGGAAAGACTTTGGGGAGAGGGAGATGCCTGAGGGAGGAGCAGGGGAGAGGTTTGAGGGAGAGGCCTGGGGGGGGAGAGTGAGGGGGACGGAGGGGGTGGGGAGACCTGGGGGAGAAGGGGAGAGTCTGATGGGGAGAGGTAAAGGAGGCAGGGGAGAGATGAAAGAGGCTACAGGGGAGAGGGGAGGGGTGCGGGAGAAGGGAAAGGGGAGGCTTTTCGGGAGAGTGGCAGGGCCTGAGTGGGGGAGGTGAGATGCCTGTGGGAGAGGGAAGAGTCCTGAGGGGGAGAGAGAGGAGAGGCCTGAGGGGAGAGAAGAGGCTTGAGGGGAGAGATGTGAGAGGCCTGGGGGAGAGGAGGAGGCTGAGGAGGGAGGCTTAAGGGGAGAGTCTTGAGGGGAGAGATGTAGAGGCTGATGGAGGCGAGGGAAGAAGTTGGAGAAGACCAAAGGTATAGAGGGAGGAGGAAGGGTGACCAATAAGTTGTGGGAGGGCAGCCAAGCCTTTAGGTAACACGCCCCTTGGGGATACTGACTACCTCGTGGCATAGATGGAAGTTAGTAATGAGAGAGAGAGAGAGAGGTGGGGGGGTGGTGGTAGGGAGGGAGGGAGGGTCGTGTCTAAGAGTCAAGGTATATGGAGGCCGCCTGGGTTTGAGGGAAGGAGAGCTGCACTTAGACTGTGTGTGTTTGTGTGTGTCAAATAATTAAATATAATAATTAACTTTTCCGTCACGTTAGTGTCGGCGACCCCGTGTCCTCCACATTAACCTTACCTCTCTCTCTTTCTTTCTCCTCCAGGCGAGTACCAGGCATCATGCAGACCAACAGAGGCGCAGGGCGGGGCAGCAGGTGTTGTACGGTGCTCATGGTGCTGTCCCTGCTGCTCCACGCTGTCTTCACGCTCCTCCGCTCGTAACACAGCCCACACCCTTCAAAACTCACGCCCTCAACCTACGACCCCTCAACCCCCTGCCTCGCCTCATGTTGGGGTCGAGGCTATACGTACTGGAAGCTGAAAGGCCTCGACTTAGCTAGTATTAAGTTTGAAGGTCTTCGTTCATGGTTCGAATACTGACGTGCTGACGTTGTGAGTTTCAGAGTTTCAAGACCTGAGGAATAATTTGTAGGTCTTGAAAACGCCACAGACACATACACAGTCACTTTGGTTAACGCCAGCCTCTCCTCAAGACAGACAAATCCGAAAGCTATGACCATTATACCTGAGAGGATGCACCGAAAGTCCAGTGAGAAAAGAAAAGAGTCAAGATGAAATCAAAGTTCACGTTTGAAGCTGATGTCTGAACTCCCTTAAGTTAGAAACTTTCAAACTGAAAGGGGATCAGATCTCTGAAGTAATAATTGAATTCAGGAACATGAGAGTGCAGCTCTGGAAGACGAGGAGCATCTCCAGGAGTCAAGGTGAATGTCTTTAGGTTTTAATCTTCACTAAAGTAAGAAATCCTAAGCCAAGAATAATCCTAAACTGAACTGATTTAAAAAAATCCTGAAGATCAGGTAAGTCCGCGACCTTTTTGTGCTAAAAACCTTAAGCTGCCGCCACGCACGCCAGGCCTCCAGGCAATAAGCAAGCCTAGAGAGTCATGCACGGAGCTTCCAGAGCCAATCCAGTTTCAAAAGACAAGCCAAACAAACCAGAAGTCTACAAAGCCAGGGAAAGCAATCCAGTGGAGTGAGCCGAGACTAAACCAGCACAAAGCGACACCAAAGGTCTTCTCTCCTGTGTGAGTTGCGAGC
The DNA here is from genome assembly GCF_018991925.1 of Homarus americanus. Lineage (NCBI taxonomy): Eukaryota > Metazoa > Arthropoda > Malacostraca > Decapoda > Nephropidae > Homarus > Homarus americanus. Next base: position 28,607,624 of record NW_024713129.1, on the reverse strand, counting down.
CACCGGGGAAACTGTCGCATTGTTGACAGTCTCGCCTCGGGGGCCTTGAGATTGAAACCCTGTGACCTAATCATCATTTTTGAAAGATAAGAGCTGTAAGGCGAATTTTGTCACCTTCCCTGTATCTTAACACAAAAACTGGCTAACACCAGAAGTTTCTGGAAATGCGTAGATGACTGAACAATTGTTAAAGCAGACACGGATGCCAACGTCAGGAGCAGGATTATAAAATACAGTGTGTACTAAGTACTGACAATATGAAGATATACAGTGATGTTCTCTAATATATGTATATATGGTAAAACAAGCAACCCAGTGAAGGACATAACTAGACTCAATATCTGTGAACAACCGACTTGCACAATTAAGTCGAAAAGACCGTGTTAAAGTGGCGATCGAGCTGTGCATGTGTGAAGATGTTCTTTGTACCTGTGTCAAAACAAACATTCACAACCATGATAGGTGTTACAGACTCATGGCAGTGTAGAACATGTCCCAGATGAAATATAGCTTAGTGATTTTTATACCAGGTGACTCCCGCGTTCAGAGTCAGATGTGAACACCTGCCGGAAGTTGACATGAAAATAAAAATACTTGCAGTTTCTAGTGAACATGTGTGGAATAAAGGAAAACTTGTGTGAGTATTGTGTTACCTCTGCCACTTGGTACTAGAAGGCAGTGCTGACCAAAAAAGGTGAAACAGTTTACGATAAGGGTGATAATACTTGAGTGAGAGACAATAACAAGAGAAGAGAGATACAGGAACATCTCTCTGGTTCGGTTCTGACTGAGTGTGTGTAAATAAAAGCATCGATGCCAAAATACAGTAAAAAAAAATATAGCCTGTATATGGTGGCTACCTTCAAGATATAATACCTGTACCCCTATACACAGGTAAGCCACAATATACAGGTGTCCTTTATATACAGGTGACCGCCATATATATATATATATATATATATATATATATATATATATATATATATATATATATATATATATATATATATATATATATATATATATATATATATAACAGTAAGAGTGAACCATCCACCGTTTTCATCGGGCCACTGAGCCTGGCCGTTATGGCTAGGTCGGGGTTATATAGAGGCGGTCGCTCTTATCTCTCTCTTTCCTTCTTTGATATTCCACGCGAGAGTGACCAAGTCGAGGAGTCGCACATATGGGCGATGGTATAGTGAGAATCTACGACCTCTCGACCTTACGGACTGTGTGTGTTTGGTGGTCATGAGGATGTTATTTACTTATGCTGAAGTATTGTTGGTCTTTGCCAAGTATGGCCACTCGCCAGCATCTGACCGCCCATGATTACAAACCCAACCCACCTATGACCACCTGGGCCGCCCACCCATCTTTAACCATCAGACGACCACTAGTGCCGCCCAGCTGTGTTTACCCTGGCTGCTCATCCATAAATATCCGGGCCGCCCACCTGTGACCACCTGGGCCGTCCATCTCTGGCCGCCCACCCACGAACTTTCGAGCCTTCCGTCTGTGACCACCTGGGCCGTCCATCTCTGGCCGCTCATCCATGAACTTTCAGACCGCCCACCTGTGGCCACCCGGGTCACCCACCTGTGACCACCCGGGTCACCCACCTGTGACTAGCCACTAACACAGCTGCTCACCAACTTGACACCGCAGGACAACTACCACCATTAATACAGATTACCACGTCCGCTATATACTACTATGGTTGCCGTCCCATACCATGTTAACCAACTACCCTGATACATCCACCACAGTGTAACTACCAGTAAGTCACGCCCATGGTAGGTAAAGCCATCACTATGGTAGCCATCACTCAACCATTCCATAATGGTAAGCCCAAGACCATGTAGCCACACTAGGCTATCTGCCACCATGGAAACCCATCACTATACCCACCCACAACCATGGTACAGGTAGACTCACTATTATGACCTCCCTATCGAAAGTCAAAGGTAAACAAAATAAATGACGCTGGTGCTGGTCCTCATCAATGCACAAACTGAGTAATGTTAAATCGAAAAAAAATGTAAATACGACGTTAAAATGTCCCCCGTTATTCATCTTGTGATTTACACACAATAACAAACCTCTTGGAAAATAACTTCGAAGTCTTCCCTGTGATTAATTTCTTTCTGTTTCGGGGAATGACAAGAAAACTGAAAGTGATTTATTTCCGTCATCCAAAGATTATAGAGAGCGCAAGGTTACAGTTATGTGCCATGTGCCATCCAGAGATCTTGTATCCACATTACTCAACGATTATACAAAACGCAATGGTATTTATTTATTTACCTCGTTCAAAGATAATTATAAATAACACGGAAAGTTATTTCTATAATTATGTCATCCAGGTACTATATAAACGGAATGTTATTTATGTCATCTAAACTATAACTGTTTTTATTATCATCTGTGTGATCTAAAAATTTTAAAATTTATTAGAAAATATGTGTCAGAATTACATAGAAATGTTAAATTCACCTCTTATGTTATATACAATGGTGTCATTAATACCTTTGTTTACCAATAATGTTAATTTTAAGAATCAACACGAAAAATAGTTGAAAAAATATATCTCTACTTTTAACAAGTAAGCAATGTAATTGTTCTGACAATATGTACCTCGTCTCATATGGACGCCTGAAGGGTTAGTTCGGCAGGTAATTATTTTTTTTAAATGTTACAGACTCTTTCACTTTTTTCTACCTTTCATCTATACTGAACGCACGTCGGCCACCTACTCTCAGAGTGATGATACTGAAGTTCTGTTTATTTATCACTACACGTATTATTAATTCTCTAAGGTAATATTAAATACTATATCAACGCCGGACCAACTAAAGGAACGCACTCAGATAACAGAGGGGAATATAATCTATCTTGCTGCTCACCAACACGCAACACTCTTTACTTACCAGACTCTGCCTACCGTCATTCTCTCTCTCTCTCTCTCTCTCTCTCTCACTTTCCTCTCATATTTATCTAATTTCCCAACACCTGTACCATCATTCCCTCCAACATAACAACCATTATCTCTCACTGTCTTTAATTTCCCTCCTGCATACCCACCTCCATTCTCTCACTAAATACCTACCATAATTCTCTCACTTTCTCTAAACTTGCCTCCAGTGTACCTACCACCATTCTCTCACTAAATACCTACCATCATTCTCTCACTAAATACCTACCATAATTCTCTCACTTTCTCTAAACTTGCCTCCAGTGTACCTACCACCATTCTCTCACTAAATACCTACCACCATTCTCTCACTAAATACCTACCACCATTCTCTCACTAAATACCTACCACCATTCTCTCACTAAATACCAACCACCATTCTCTCACTAAATACCTACCACAATTCCCTCACTTTCTCTAAACTTGCCTCCAGTGTACCTACCACCATTCTCTTACTAAATACCTACCACCATTCTCTCACTAAATACCTACCACCATTCTCTCACTAAATACCAACCACCATTCTCTCACTAAATACCTACCACAATTCCCTCACTTTCTCTAAACTTGCCTCCAGTGTACCTACCACCATTCTCTCACTACCTCTAATTTCCCTGGGCTCCAACAGGTAGCAAGGAAGGTGGTCCCAAGCTCTCAATTGTCACCGGCAGGAACTTCCTCTTAAATGAATACTGACATTACCTCACCAACACGCTACTGTCACTTATCATACATAAGAGAGAGAGAGAGAGAGAGAGAGAGAGAGAGAGAGAGTTTACACATACATATACTTACATTGGGAGGCATGCCTTCATTAACATTTTATTTAACGCATTCAAAACTATATACGACCAAGCGCGCGCGCGCGGGGACACACACACACACACACACACACACACACACACACACGACACCTATTATAACATCACCCCCACCATCTTCACTCTCCCTTTGTTTCTCACACACACACTAAGCCAACATCAAACATCGTGAACAACATCGGTGAGTTACTTTAATGTCATCCAGCTCCCAGGCGCATGAAAGCCCAACTCACGTCACAAAGAGCAAACAAACCAACAGATGCTAACACAGTCTTGGTCTCTCTCTCTCTCTCTCCTCTAGTCAGCTCAGTATGTAAATAATAATAATAATAAACGGTTTATTAATAGAGTTGCAGCCGGTGACTGAAAATATATAGACTTACATTTGATTTGGACATAATGATATAATATGCATTGAATACATTTACAGGGCTGTACAGTACATAAATCAGGAGTTGTTTCTTATTTTAACAATAGGTGGGATGGTGCTGTTCTTATATCTATCGGTGCGGGCTCTTATGGGCTGAATTTTGTTGTAGTGGCGGACTGCGCGAGTTGGGTGGGGGGCTGCAGGTGGCAGGAGGTGGCGATGGCGAGGGTAGTGCAGTAGTCCACTGCCAAACCTTTCCAGTGCTTGGTGGTGGAGGTCACTGAGGGATGGCATTTCCAGGGTGGAGAAAGCGTTGGTGTAGCCGGAGTATTCTGCGCCGAGCATGATTCTGCAGGCCCTGTTCTGTACCTTCTCTAGCTGACGTTGTTGGGTGGAGTTGAGAGAAGACGACCAGGCTGGTGACGCATATGTTAGTTTGGGGAGAATAAAGGCGTTGTAGATGGTCCTCAGCTCTGGCGTGGGTGTCCCAAGTGACCTAAGTCTTCGTAGCACGTAGAGACGGTACGAGCCTGCCTTGACTGTGTTTTTTACATGGGCCTTCCAGTCAAGTTTGTTGTCTATAGTGTGTGTGTGTGTGTATGTGTGTTTGTTGTGTGTATGTATGTGTGTGTGTGTTGTGTGTGTGTGTGTGTTGTGTGTGTGTGTGTGTGTGTTGTGTGTGTGTGTGTGTGTGTTGTGTGTATGTGTGTCTGTATTCTCTGGTGTTAAAATCCTAGTCATCTCTGCTTCTACAAAACAACGATTAATATATTGCCAGCCTCTATGGTTAAAACATTTTTATAATCATTATGTGATTTGAAGGTCCTAGTGGTTATCTGACACGGGATACAAAAGTTATTACATTCTCTATTGATATTTAAATCCTATTCGTTCTTGATTCTATACGAGACGGTAATGAATATAATCTTATCTGACACCAAAAACCTAATAATATTTCCATTGTACAACATCTATCATAATGCCGAAATAGCCTTAAAAACTATCTAACTTATTTTTTACAATATATTACAATGAATATTCTGTGAATTGATAAGGAAATCCGGAATTTGTTATGTTTGTACGATACAAAATTAAAAATACATTGTCTATAACAAAAAAAAACGTAATTTTTGTTTTACGATAGAACAATTTGTTGATGCCGCTTTTGGTGGTTCAGCAGCTTGAGATCATTAAGCCTCGTTCACCATTAGTCTGTATAACAAATAACATAAACCACGTCTAGTGATGGTCATATAGCAACTAGAATAACCTGTAGTGTGTTTTAAAAAGATTCGATTTTGGGGGGATGCAGTATGAATATGCTGTCTAACTGTCGTTAAGAATGAATTTTTATTCTTTATTAATTAACGGAATAGAATAGTTGGAAATTCGTATATAAAACGTTTGCAACTGAACGAATGTAGAAAACATATACGCTCATGTCCTAAGGCAGAAACAACACTCAAGTGTACTAATTAATGAAAAATAAAACCATCAATCTTTTACCAAGTCCACGTTACTTATATGTTTATGGGATTGTCCACCAGTGACGACGCATCATGCCTGATTTCACTTTATTACTTAATAAATCTACTAAATAGTTTACTGAACAAGTCATCTAAATAAGCACCTCTTCTTCTACTTCTGTGACGTCACTGAACACTATAGCGAGCGCTTTAGTGGCTTCTACAGCATAAACGCTCGAGACCTCTGTCGGTAAGAGTTAGACCCTAATCTGCGCCGTTCTCGTCCATTTTTCTCGCCCGTATAGAACCGGCCACCATTCCCCCTCGTCCCCCGTCGACGTTGTACACCGTAAATGAGTTTAATGGTTGATGAAGGGTTAATTGGATGGACTGTGCCCGAAGGTTTAATTATGAAAAATTGAGGATCATAACAGCTTTGTGACGTGGGCACTGTGCTGTTGTGTGTCACCTGACTGTGTGGTGCCTCACCTGACTGTGTGGTGCCTCACCTGACTGTGTAGTGCCTCACCTGACTGTGTGGTGCCTCACCTGACTGTGTGGTGCCTCACCTGATTGTGGTGCCTCACCTGACTGTGTGGTGCCTCACCTGACTCACCTGACTGTGTGTGCCTCACCTGACTGTGTGGTGCCTCACCTGACTGTGTGGTGCCTCACCTGACTGTGTGCCTCACCTGACTGTGTGTGCAGTGCATCAGCTGACTGTGTGGCATCAGCTGACTGTGGTGCAGCAGCTGACTGTGTGTGTGCATCAGCTGACTGTGTGTGGTGCAGCAGCTGACTGTGTGGTGCCAAACTTGACAGTGTGGTGCCTCAACTGACTAGGTGGTGAATCAGCTGACTGTGTGGTGCATCAGCTGACTGTGTGATGCAACAACTAACTGTGTGGTACATAACCTGAATGTGTGGTGCCTCTCCTGACTGTGTGGTGGATCAGCTGACTGTGTGGTGCATCAGCTGACTGTGTGGTGCATCAACTGACTGTGTGGTGCATCAACTGACTGTATGGTACATCAACTGACTGTGTGGTGCAACGAGTTAGTGTGTGATACATCAAGTGATTGTGTGGTGCATTTAGTGACTGTGTGGTGCGTCAAATATCTGTGTGGTGCATCACCTGCCTGTGTGATGCATCAGCTGAATGTATAGTGCAACAACCGACTGGGTGATGCATCAGTTGACTGTGTGACACATCAACTAACTGCATGGTGCATCAGTTGACTATGTGGTGCATCAACTGACTGTATGGTACATCAACTGACTGTGTGGTGCATCAAATGACTGTATGGTGCAGCAACTGACTGTATGGTACATCAACTGACGGTATGGTGCATCGAGTTAGTGTGTGATACATCAAGTGATTGTGTGGTGCATTTAGTGACTGTGTGGTGCATGAAATAACTGTGTGGTGCCTCACCTGCCTGTGCGATGCATCAGCTGACTGTATAGTGCAACAACCGACTGGGTGATGCATCAGTAACTGTTTGTTGTATTATCTGACTGTGCGGTTTATCAAATGACTGTGTGGTGCATCAACTGACTGTATGGTGCATCAACTGACTGTGTGGTACATCAACTGATTGTATCTTACATCAACTGACTGTATAGTGCATCGAATTAGTGTTTGATGCATCAAGTGACTGTGTGGTGCATCAACTAACTGTATGGTGCATCAACTGACTGTATGGTGCATTGATTGACTGTTTGGTGCATCAACTGATTGTATGGTGCATTAGTTATCTGTGTGGTGCATGAAGTGACTGTGTGGTCCATCAGTTGACTGTGTGATGCATCAACTAACTGCATGGTGCACCAGTTGATTGTATGGTGCATCAGTTGACTGTGTGGTGCATCAGTTGACTGTGTGATGCATCAACTAACTGCATGGTGCATCAGTTGACTGTGTGGTGTATCAAATGAATGTGGGTGCGTTGGCTGACTGTGTGGTGCATCAACTGTCTGTGTGGTGCATCAGTTGACTGTGTGACGCATCAACTAACTGCATGGTGCATCAGTTGACTGTGTGGTGCTTCAACTGACTATGTGGTGCATCAACTGACTACTGACTGTATGGTGCATCGAGCAATTGTGTGATGCATCAAGTGACTGTGTGGTGACTTAACTGACCGTATGGTGCATAAACTGACTGTGTGGCGCATCAAGTGACAGTATGGTGCATCAAGTGACTATCTGGTGCATGAAGTGGCTGTGTGGGACCTTAATTGTATGGTGAATCAAATGACTGTGGTGTATCAACGAACTGTGTGGTGTATCAGTTGACTGTGCGGTGCATCAACTGACTGTATGGTACATCAACTGACTGTGTGGTGCATCAAATGACTGTATGGTGCAGCAACTGACTGTATGGTACATCAACTGACTGTATGGTGCATCGAGTTAGTGTGTGATACATCAAGTGATTGTGTGGTGCATTTAGTGACTGTGTGGTGCATGAAATAACTGTGTGGTGCCTCACCTGCCTGTGCGATGCATCAGCTGACTGTATAGTGCAACAACCGACTGGGTGATGCATCAGTAACTGTTTGTTGTATTATCTGACTGTGCGGTTTATCAAATGACTGTGTGGTGCATCAACTGACTGTATGGTGCATCAACTGACTGTGTGGTACATCAACTGATTGTATCTTACATCAACTGACTGTATAGTGCATCGAATTAGTGTTTGATGCATCAAGTGACTGTGTGGTGCATCAACTAACTGTATGGTGCATCAACTGACTGTATGGTGCATTGATTGACTGTTTGGTGCATCAACTGATTGTATGGTGCATTAGTTATCTGTGTGGTGCATGAAGTGACTGTGTGGTCCATCAGTTGACTGTGTGATGCATCAACTAACTGCATGGTGCACCAGTTGATTGTATGGTGCATCAGTTGACTGTGTGGTGCATCAGTTGACTGTGTGATGCATCAACTAACTGCATGGTGCATCAGTTGACTGTGTGGTGTATCAAATGAATGTGGGTGCGTTGGCTGACTGTGTGGTGCATCAACTGTCTGTGTGGTGCATCAGTTGACTGTGTGACGCATCAACTAACTGCATGGTGCATCAGTTGACTGTGTGGTGTATCAAATGAATGTGGGTGCGTTGGCTGACTGTGTGGTGCTTCAACTGACTATGTGGTGCATCAACTGATTACTGACTGTATGGTGCATCGAGCAATTGTGTGATGCATCAAGTGACTGTGTGGTGACTTAACTGACCGTATGGTGCATAAACTGACTGTGTGGCGCATCAAGTGACAGTATGGTGCATCAAGTGACTATCTGGTGCATGAAGTGGCTGTGTGGGACCTTAATTGTATGGTGAATCAAATGACTGTGGTGTATCAACGAACTGTGTGGTGTATCAGTTGACTGTGCGGTGCATCAACTGACTGTATGGTGCATCAACTGACTGTATGGTGCATCAACTGACTGTGTGGTGCATCAACTGACTTTATGGTGTATCATCTAAAAGTGTGGTGCATCAATTGACTGTGTAATGCATCAGCTGACTGTATGGTGTATCAAATGACTGTATGGTGCATCAGCTGACTGAGTGGTGCATCAGCTTACTGTGTGGTGGATCATCTGACTGTGTGGTGGATCAAATGACTGTGTGCTGCATCATAAGAACATAAGAAAATAAGGAGTCTGCAATAGGCCGGTTGGCCTGTGCATGGCAGCTCCTGTCGAGAGTTACTACCACTCTCTATCATCCATGAATCAATCTAGCCTCCTTTTGAAACTTTCCAGAGTTCCCGCACTTACTACAAAGTTGCTAAGCTTGTTCAACTAGTCCACCACCCTATTTGTGAACCAGTTTCTTCCTATCTCCCTCCTAAACCTAAACTTATCCAACTTGAATCCGTTGCTCCGAGTCCTATCCTGCTCGGATATTATAAGAACTTTATCTATATCCCCTTTATTGATTCCTTTCACCCACTTAAATACTTCTATCATATCTCCCCGCACTCTTCGTCTTTCTAGGGAATGCAAGTTAAGTTTCTTTAACCTATCCTGATATGGAAGGTTTCTAAGTCCCGGAATCATTTTTGTCATTCTTCGCTGCACCGACTCTAGTGAATTTATATCCATTCTATAATAGGGGCACCAGAACTGGACCGCATAATCGAGATGCGGCCTGACTAGCGCAAGATATAGTTGCAATAAGACCTCTGCACTCTTGTTACTTACACTTCTAGATATAAAACCCAATACTCTGTCTGCCTTATTTCGAACATTAACGCACTGTTTTCTAGGCCGTAGGTCCGGGCTTACAAGTGCCCCTAGGTCTCTTTCACAAGTCGACTTCTCTAGGTTGATGTTGTTAAGGCTGTATACATTATAAGTATTTGTTTTTCCAATATTAAGTACGCTGCACTTGCTGGTGTTGAATTTCATTTGCCATTTTTCAGACCACCCCTGCAGTTTATTTAGATCCTCCTGTAATGCATTTGCATCCTGCCCTGAATTAATTTGCCGCCCTATTTTGGTGTCATCCGCAAACTTGCTTATGTCACTGCTGATCCCAGTATCTAAATCGTTTATGTAGATTATGAACAAGAGTGGGCCTAGTACTGACCCCTGGGGAACCCCACTGGTTACACGGCCCCACTCAGATTTAACACCATCTACGCTGACCCTCTGCGTTCTATCGGTGAGCCATGATTTTATCCAATTTAAAACTTTCCCCTCGATACCATGAGCCTTAATTTTTCTCAATCTTAATTTTTCTCACACTGTGTGGTGCATCAACTGTCTGTGTGGCGCATCAGCTGACTGTGTAGTGTATCAGCTGATTTTATGGTGCATCAACTGACTGGCATGCATCAGCTGACCTTGTGGTGCATCAACTGACTGTATGATCATTCATCTGTGCGGTGCATCAACTGACTGTGTGGGGCATCAGCTGACTGTGTGGTGTATCATGTGACTTTATGGTGCATCAACTGACTGTATGGTGCATCGAGTGAGTGTGTGGAGCATGAAGTGACTGTGTGGTGCATCAACTAACTGTATGGTGCATTAATTGACTGTTTGGTGCATCAAATGACTGTATGGTGCATTAGATAACTGTTTGGTGCATGAAGTGACTGTGTGGTCCATCAGTTGACTGTGTGGCGCATCAACTAACTGCATGGTGCATCAGTTGACTGTGTAGTGTATCAAATGAATGTGGGGTGCGTTGGTTGACTGTATGGTGCATCAATTGACTATGTGGTGCATGAAGTGACTGTGTGGGACCTTAATTGTATGGTGCATCAACTGACTGTGGTGTATCAACTAACTGTTTGATGCATCAACTGACTGTTTGGTGCATCAACTGACTGTATAGTGCACTAATTGACTGTGTGGTGCTCAATTGACTGTGTGGTGTTCAATTGACTGCGTGGTGCATCAACTGACTGTATAGTGCACTAATTGACTGTGTGGTGCATCAACTGATTGTGTGGTGTATCAACTGACTGTTTGATGCATCAACTGACTGTTTGGTGCATCAACTGACTGTATAGTGCACTAATTGACTGTGTGGTGTTCAATTGACTGTGTGGTGCATCAAATGACTGTATGGTGCATCAGTTGACTGTGTGCTGCATCAACTGACTGTATGGTGCATTAGTTGACTGTGTGGTGCATCAAGTGCCCGTATGGTGCATCACCTGACTGCGTGGTGCATCAATTGACTATGGTGTATCAACGGACTGTATGGTGCACCAATTGACTGTATGTGCATCAAATAACTATGGTGCATCAGTTAACTGTGTTGTGCATTGTGTGACTGTGTGGTGCGTCGTGTGACTGTGTGGTGCATGGTGTGACTGTGTGGTGCATCGTGTGACTGTGTGGTGCATCGAGTGACTGTGTGGTGCCTCGTGTGACTGTGTGGTGCCTCGTGTGACTGTGTGGTGCCTCGTGTGACTGTGTGGTGCCTCGTGTGACTGTGTGGTGCCTCGTGTGACTGTGGGCATCGTGTGACTGTGTGGTGCCTCCTGTTACCGTGTGGTGCATCGTTTGACTGTGTGGTGCATCGTGACTGTGTGGCATCGTGTGACTGTGTGCATCGTGTGGTGCATCGTGTGACTGTGTGGTGCATCGTGTGACTGTGTGGTGCATCGTGTGACTGTGTGGTGCATCGTGTGACTGTGTGGTGCCTCGTGTGACTGTGTGGTGCCGTCGTGTGATCGTGTGACTGTGTGGTGCATCGTGTGACTGTGTGGTGCCTCGTGTGCGTGTGTGGTATGTGACCTGTGTGGTGCATCGTGTGACCGTGTGGTGCATCGTTTGACCGTGTGGTGCATCGTGTGACCGTGTGGTGCATCGTGTGACCGTGTGGTGCATCCTGTGACCGTGTGGTGCATCTTGTGACCGTGTGGTGCATCGTTTGACCGTGTGGTGCATCGTGTGACCGTGTGGTGCATCGTGTGACCGTGTGGTGCATCGTGTGACCGTGAGGTGCACCGTGTGACCGTTTGGTGCATCGTATGACTGTCACTTAATATTTTACTCTCAAACTCTTGCTGTTATTTTAGCCTGAGTGAGTTATGAACCGCCCTGAGTCTGTGAGTTTGCAAATAAATATAATTAATCGAAATATTATATAAATATTTTTTTTTACAATTAATTACACGAGGGAGAGAATAGATAAGCTTCATGGTGACATATTTAGTAAAGAAACCCAATGGAGTTTGATTATGAAAAGAGATATAAATTGTGGTTTATATTAAGTGACTATATTACTTTGTTTACTGAGTCTCGTCGTGTTATTACGGCGATTATTTATATAACACAGCAGAGAGTATAGTGTATGGGGTCTGTCTGTCTGTCTGTCTGTCTGTCTGTCTGTCTGTCTGTCTGTCTGTCTGTCTCTCTGTCTGTCTGTCTCAAATCATTCTTTCGTGGTCTTTCAGTCTTTGTATGTATCACTGTTTCTCCCTTCTATTATATCTTCCAATATTCTCCTCTCTCTCTCTCTCTCTCTCTCTCTCTCTCTCTCTCTCTCTCTCTCTAACATACATACCTACTCTCAATAAATTTGGTTATCTAAGCTGCCACGTTGCATGTCACGCGTATGACAGTCATTTTACTGCTCTATGACAGGTGTCTGCTGATGTCATACTGGCCGGACAAGACAGTATTTGGCCGGGATATTCACGGAGGTATCTCAAGCTGTCTGGAAATACTATATAACATCCGAGTCACGTGTGCAGAAGTTCAAAAGCCTTAATTTAATCACTAAAAGATAAATTTACCCACTTAAACGTTATTTTTTCCACTTAAATATTTATTTATTTACTTAAATATTAATTTATTCATTTAAACAATAATTTATTTACTTAAACAAATTTATTCACTTAATTATTAGTTTTATCATATTTTTCTTAATTAAAAAGTATCTTTTTACCTAAATATAAAAAAACTTCCATTTTAAGTTTTACATCAGACTGGAATATCATATGACAAATATCATTTCAAGTAGTTAAACATTATTTTAATAACATGTCACTGTCTTCATTATAATTCGCTCTTTATTATAGTAAAAATACAAAAAATACTTACATTAATAATTTCTCTATTACACCGATACTTCAAGAATGTATACAACAAATCCCACTCAGTTCACAATAAATAATGAAAACAAGATCATTAATTTAATTTCTAAGTACGAATCACCCGAAGATTAGACACCCCAATTACTTCCATTGATAATTATACATCCTAACCTAACCTAACCTAACCTAATTTTACTTAACCTCACCTAGTAGGATAATCTAAACTAACCTAAGATAACCTATCCTGACATTCTAAACTACCCTAACCTAATTTAACTTAACCTATCATCTCAGGTAGCATTCAGGCGTGTAACAATCAGGTGACACTAACTGAGGTGCTTAGATCCCTATTAACACTATAATAATACAGTGATAATGTATACAGCAGAAAACTAATGACCCAGTTAAGGTGTTTATGTTAGACAAGGTGATGTATTATATCCGGTGTATGTATGTTTGTACAGTAGCTAAAACAACTATCTGTGCAGGTGGGGGTCAATATACTCCGAAATTTTACGTGTGACTAGTGACAGCCCTCTTATACCAAAATTTATCGTTCATGTTCCCATATTGTTTACCCAAAAGTATGCACAGATAGTTGCTTTAGCGACTTACCTCTCTCTCTCTCTCTCTCTCTCTCTCTCTCTCTCTCTCTCTCTCTCTCTCTCTCTCTCTCTCTCTCTGTGTCTCTCTCTCTCTCTCTCTCTATTTAAAAATGGACCGGATTTTCATCTTTATGATTAAGTATTTATGTCTGTGGTTGAGATCTGACACATATTTTCCTACAGTGTACAGTAATGGATCTCTGAGTGTGTTATGTGTTATCTGAGGTTGCTGCCATGGTCACCAGCCAGCACCCTTCAGTTCCCAGGCAAATTCCTTACCAAGGACACCAGCTGGCCAATCATGAAATACCGTATAAACTGTGGAGTTAGTCGCCAAACAAGGCACCAAGACAACTAATCACCACACAGGCACCATCTGAGGCACCAAATACTAAATCCCCCAAATATCTCCCTGTTCTTGGGCACCAACTGGACAGGCACCATAAGATATCCAACTGTAAATCTTGAACATGAGTTGAGTGGGTACCAAGACAATTGGTTCATTTTGGGCACCAGGTCACCAAGCGTGGGCATCATTGTATTCTTCTCTGTACAGCCGTAACATAATGTAATTTGTGTTATATCCGAGATTTATATGTCCGAAATAAACTGCTGTCTGTGTTATACAAAGTGTTTGTTTATTATACTCCTATACGTGTGTGTAATAATAAAAAATAATAATAATTAACGGTTTATTGAAAGAGCATGGCAACCAGAAGGCTGAAAATATACAGTTACATATTTGGGGAATGGGTTACGAATTACAAATAATATACAAGTAACATAAGTGATACAAATAAGATATATAATAACTAGATGGGGAAAAGCTCAAACTACAGTGCATTTCAACATAGTGACAGTGCAAGAAGTAGTATTTACTGGGAGTGAATACACTGGTTTATTACAAGTTGTGTGTGTGTGTGTGTGTGTGTGTGTGTGTGTAATTATGTGTGACACTGACAGAGAGAGAGAGAGATATAACAAACACAGTATAATATTAATGAAAAAATAAATTCGTAAACTGCAAATACTACTTCTACTACTTGTAATAATAATAATAATAATAATAATAATAATAATAATAATAATAATAATAATAATAATAATAATAATAATAATAATAATAATAATAATAATAATAATAATAATAATAATAATAATAATAATAATAATAATAATAAATAATAAAATAATAATAATAAATAATAATAATAATAATAATAATAATAATAATAATAATAATAATAATAATAATAATAAAGTGTTTAGAGATATTTTAAAGAAGTCCAAATACAACAACTGTACATGTAATACAAAATAGCTCCACTTTTACCAAATAAAAATAAAATAAAACTTATTCCACCATAAATAAAACTCAAAAAGCTAAATATATCTATTTTAAACATATATTACCATCCATCAAAGACAATGACTGTGCGCTATTTGACCTGGCGTGATCACCTTCACTGGATGATTATATTCTTATTCATAAAAAAATACGGAATTAAAACAATTTGTCTATGGAAATGAAAAGTGACAGTGTTGTAATGGTTGGGGTCTTCAATTATTACTCTCTCTTCTCGACATTAACGGTGGGTGGCTATATCGGTCAGGAGTGAACTGGCTCTCTGTGATGACCTCAAAACAATACACACGCTCCTTCATACAACCATACCCACCCCTATTTAATCTCACCCACAGGTAATCATGGCCAGAGGGAAGTCAAGGAATTTCTATGCAGTCTATAACGGCGTAATTCATACTCACTTGCCCACAGAGTACGAATCTCTTAGGAATTGTAGGTTTGGACCATGAAAGGTCAGGGACCAAGACCATAAACGTTTAGTGGCAAAGACCATAAACGTTTAGTGTGAACCATCAACATGAAGACAATAAACGTTTAGCAGCAAAGGACCTGTTAAACCATAAACGTTTAGTGGCCAAGACCATAAACGTTTAGCAGCCTGGACATAAACGTTTAGTGGCCAAGACCATAAACGTTTAGCAGGGACGACCATAAACGTTTAGTGGCCAAGACCATAAACGTTTAGTTGCCAAGACCATAAACATTTAGCAGGGACCATAACGTTTAGTGGCCAAGACCATAAACGTTTGTTGACCATAATTTAGGGCCAGGGACCTATAAACGTTTAGTGGCCAAGACCATAAACGTTTAGTGGCCAAGACCATAAACGTTTAGGGGCCAGGACCATAAACGTTTAGGGGCCAGGACCATAAACGTTTAGGGGCCAAGACCATAAACGTTTAACTGCCAGGACCATAAACGCTTAGAGGCCAAGACCATAAACGTTTAGCAGCCACGACCATAATCGTTTAGGAGCCAGGACCAAAATAATTCAGTGGCCAGGACCATAAACATCTAGTGGCCAGGACTATAAAAGTTCAGGGGCCAAGACCTTATGTTTACAGGACCATAAACGTTTAGTGGCCAAGACCATAAACGTTTAGCGGCCAGGACCATAAATATCTACTGGCCAGGACCATAAACGTTTAGTGGCCGGACCATAAACGTCTAGTGGCCAGGACCATAAAAGTTCAGGGGCCAAGACCTTAACGTTGCGCCAGGACCATAAACGTTCTGTGGCCAGGACCATTCGTGTTACAGTGGCTTGGATCATAGTGGTCCAGTACCAAGGACCATGGGGGTACAGTGGCCAGTACCTCATACCCTTCAACAATACGGGCCACTCAAACCATGGACGCCTAACACCATCCGACTTAACACAACCACGGACCCCTTAACACTACCACGGACCCATTAAAACTACCACAAACCCCAGAACACTCCCACGGGCCCCTTAACACTACCACGGACCTCTACTCACTACCACGGACCCATTAATACCACGGGTTATACCACCACGGTTCCACCACCACCACGGACCCCTCACCACCACCAAGGACCCTCACCCCACCACGGACCCTCAACACCACCACGGACCCCTCACCACCACCACGGACCCTTACCACCACCACGGGCCCCTCTCAACACCACCGGACCCTCACCCACACATACACACCCTACAGACTGATAATAATATCACACAGACCATCTACACTGATGGATCTCTTAACACCGCCTGTGGGAGGGCTGGAAGTGCTATTGTTGTGACTCAACCTGACAGTAATATAATTGAGAAAGGATTTAAAATTAACAACTGGGCATCCACTCTACAAAATAAATTAGTTGCCATACTCACAGCTATTAAATTCATTGAAACTACTGTTACTGACAGTCTCATCATCACTGACTCTCTATCCTCACTACTTGCCCTTGGCACCCTCGACTCAGGTTGTCACGCTCTTGTCTCTGAAGCCAGACACAAATATGCGTGCCTTGTTGACCGGGGTGTCAGGGTCAAACTGTTGTGGATCCCCTCTCACATAGGCCTCATAAAACATGACAGAGTTGATGCCCTCGCCAAACTCGCGTCTAACAAAGACACCGTTGAATACAATTTGGGTCTGTCAAAAAGAACCCTTAAAACTGTAATTAGGAAAGAACTTATTGATGAGTTTGACGCAAGTAGACTAGTGCAAACAGGCACTAGTCGATCCATGTTTACCATGATGAGATGTATCAAGTGAAACATGTATATGGAGCAAGTAACAAGATCACTAGATTTACAAGATGTTGTAACTGAAGGTTCCAAGTGTTCCCTGAAGAAGGCGGGTAGGGAAACACCGGGTAACACTGAAGTCCATTTATTAACGGATAGGAGAAATACAAGTGGTGACTAGCGTGTGCCATGCACGGCCCACAGAGTCAGACTGAGACTGCCTTGCCATATGGCAGGTCGGGGCAATGTTGCCACATAACACGTGCAGTGTTGCCACGTAATTACATATATAAATGCTACTCGGCACAGTAGCTTATTTACAAGGTTGCTACTCGGCGCAGTAGCATAGATACATAACCTACAGTAACCGCTAGATTAAGGTTAGGATATAAGTACCTTTGGCAGTATGTTCCTTAAGCAGATGTAAACAAAACTAAATGTAACGTGTGTGGCCAGACATATGGCCACACACTTGAACACTACGTCCTCGACTGTGTGAAGATAGAACCTTTTAGGGACAGGTCCAAGCACACTGTGTGTGAAATGGCACAACACTTCATCTCTAATGGCAAGATAGCCGACATATTAAGATTGTATCCACTTTTTTGCACTTAGCAACTATATCAGTTCTCATGTACAGAACCAAATACGCAATGTGCTTGAATACTTCTCACGCAAATGTGAATAACAAAGTGTGAGGCCAGACATAGTGCCTCACACGCCTGTACTCACGCATTTGTGAACAAGTTACCCTTTATGTATAGAACTAAACAAATAATGAAATTGAAATACTGTGTAACATTCAGTGCCATAATATCCTGACAACGGGGGTTAATTATTATGACCCGTTGTAAACTCTACTCTGTAATCCTTTTGCACTACCGCTCACAGGGTGAGTGTGAGGTGCACAATAAAGTAGCCGCTGTAAGCGGTAAAATAAAAAATCAAATCACCACCACCACGGATCCCTCACCACCACCACGGAACCCTCACCAACCACCACCGACCCCTCACCACCACCACGGACCCCTCACCACCACCACCGACCTCTCAACACCACCACGGGCCCTCAACACCACCACCGACCCCTCACCACCTACCGGCCCTCACCACCACCACCGACCTCTCAACACCACCACGGGCCTCAGCACCACGGACCTACCACCACCACCGACCCTCAACACCACCGGGCCCTCAACACCACCACGGACCCCTCAACACAAACACCCACCGACCCCTCAAAACCACCACAGGCCCTCAACACCGCCACCGGACCCCTCCACCACCACCGACCCCTCACCACCACCACCGACCTCTCAACACCACCGACCCCTCAGCACCACCACCGACCCTCACCACCACCACCCCCGGGACCCTCAACTTGCCACCACCGACCCCACCCTCAGCACACCACCACCGACCCCTCAACACCACCACCGACCCTCAACACCACCACGGGCCCTCAACACCACCACGGACCCTCAGCACCACCACGGACCCTCACCACCACCACCGACCCTTCAACACCACCACGGGCCCTCTCACCCCCTCAACACCTATGACTACATAAAACCACATCTGCCTCAGGGTAGGAAGTTAACCAGAAACTTACACCAGAATAATTTGCTCCTAACTTCTGCAAAACTTTTACTCAGACTTCCAGTACATGAAGGAGAAAAAAAATATTAAATTGTGTAAAGTAATAGAATTCTTTTATGTTATGGTAAGCTACTGTATATAATTTTCGTCCCCCCCCCACCCCAGTCTCCAAATGTGAATGGGATTTGATGACAATGGAAATTTCATGGTAGTTTGAGATAGGTAAATAAATCAGGTGAGAAATTGCAGCTTGACATACGTAAAATTATAGGCGTTAATGGTAGCCTTATTGCGTTTCAAAATACGTACAGAAATCAGAATGGTAATGGGTGTTTCATGTCAGCTTTTAAATACGCAAACTCAATTGCAAAGGTGAGGATCATGGCAGCTGGAAATACGAGAAAGAAATCAGGTGACAATGAGAGCGTATCATGGCAACATAAAATATGTAAAATCAGTTTTAGAAATCAGTTTAAGGTATAATCACGGAGCCAGTGTATAATCTTAAGAACGTCAACTTTGAAAACCTCCCAAAACTCGGTTATCTTTCTTAAAAACTTAGTAAATATCTAACTAAATGTTTTCAACCTCACAATGAATAAAAAACGTTAAAAATATACACAATGGAAAACCAATGAAAATAATACGGTGATAGAAATGGTTTTATACAATTACCAAACATAAAATAAATGTATCATTCACTACAGGTTTTCGAAATGGAAACCAATTAAGTTAATTACACAATATAAACAATAGCAGAAATTATAGAGGTCAACATATGTAATAACTCCCTCAGTAAGTGCTATATGAGCTTTCAGTGACCTCTAACCTCTATAAAATGTCCAAAAAATGTACACATTATATTTTTTAAACAATTGTCGAAATTATAGAAAATTTCGACTGATTTTCATCTCAACCGGTCTAAATATGAACAAACACCAGCATTAGATACGACGTCTTTTTTTTTGGGGGGGGGGTGGAGGAGGTTGACCTTTGACCACATAAATTCCTTAACATAGACAAAACAAAAGAAATAAAAGATGAAGCCGAGGAGTAATTGAGTCAGTGTATAAATTCGTGATCTTATAAAATTAATTAACCTACAGTTCGGATATAAAAGTGACCTTGCATTGTTTATTGTCTGAGACGAGGAAGACGAAGATTAAGACAAAGAAGAAAAAAGGAAACGTCAAGACTAAGAAGATGATGAAGAAGAAGAAAGGAAAGAAAATTAAGACGAAAGCGAGAAAGAATAACAAGAATGAAGAAGAAAGAAGAAAAAACATGAGGGGGGGGAAAATGAGAAAAAAACTCAGGAGAAACACAAAATGTCACTAAAGTTATAGAATTTTAATATATAAAAACAAAAACCATAAATTAAACTCATATTCATACACAAATTATAGAAATTCTCAAAGTACCAAAAACTCTAACACAAAGAAATCATACCTAGATTAAACGGGAAAAATCATGCGTAAACTCCTAAGGAAATTAAACAGAAAAATCATAAGCGGAATAAACAACAAAAAACATACTAAATTAAATACAAATTATACGTAAACTATACAATATCATTCACAAATTATACAGACCAAAAATTCAACCAGAAAATAACCAGAAGAAAATCATACGTAAGTAATACACAAACAAAGTATAATGCATATCATACACAAATCATACAACAAGATCGCGGTATACACAGAAGAGAGAGCAATATTAGCACAGAATGAAGGTGTAGCAAATACCAAGAGGTGGGCAGCTCAGTGCAAGAAAATTTCAAAACCAGAGGCAATATGATGAGGGAAACATGACCGAACTTAACCCATGAGCCTTGTCCTTGCAAGCAAATGTCAGAATTAGTCGGGACACAAAGTTGGTTCACCTTCTGCTTATATTGCGTTGAGTTCTGGTCTTGGTCCCTAAACTACTCTCTCTCTCGATCACTAAACTACCTACCTATTCAGTATTTCTGTAAGTGTGTGTGTGTGTGTGTCTTAACGTAATACCTCGGCAGTGAATTTAATTATTATATTTATTTATTTTCGTATATAATTCTAAAGTTTTTGGAAATTTACTTAATACAGTTTAAGTTTAGTGATACAGTTTTCTTCACATGGCATTAAGCATCCTACTGCTACCTGAAAGGGCTAGGTTAGGTTAGGTTAAGTTAGGTTAGGTTAGGTTAGCTTAGGTTAGGTTAGGTTAGGTTAAGTTGGAATAGATCATATTAGGCCAAGTTAGGTTATATTAGCATTAAGGTGTTTAATCTCCAGATGAAATAATCTGGGATGGCTACTCTTCAGGTCACTAAAATTTTGGACACAATGGAGGGCAACATGGGGGAGATAACAAACACACGTCACTATAATACTGGTGAGACACACGGTAAGATTTTGATAACAGTTATAATATGGTTATCTTATTTAAGGACTGAGGGCGTTCGAGGGTTCGACTTCAGACATTTTACTAAATGGGTTAAGGGTTAAGACGACATCTTCAAAGAGTTGAAATAGACATCACTTCCACTGTTCCTTATCCCGTAATAATACATCTCTCCTTTAATGAAAAAGCATGCTTCACTCTCTCCACGACAGACCACTGTATCATACCTATATATTGGAAGAGAAAACACAGTAACAAAACACAAACATCCATAAATTGGATCCTCTACCAAAGATTAAATTAACATAAAAATCTAAAATCATTCCAACATCAGAAGCGTCTGGCAGTCTGATGGCTGAGACCATGAATAACTAACTCAAGGGACGGGAGAGGTTGGCCGCATAAAGTAAAATGGTAGAGACACGAGCTATGTGAGAGAACAGGTGGTTGTGAAGTAGTGTCCCCGCGGGAGTCCTCCACAAGAAACCCGATAACAGGACCCCATCCAATCCGGCAGCTTTGGGGCGCTCTTTACACACAAGACTCTCCTACCACTCTGGACGCCCTCCCCCATATCTTCCCTCTCATCATCCCTCCCTCTGACCGTAAGGGCTCCTCTGATAACAGGGGGCTCCCCCATCAGCAGCTGAGGACGTCCCCTCCACTCTTCCTGCAGCGTCCTCCATATTCTCCCCCCCTCCTAAATCCTCACCTCATATTACTCGCAAACACCACTCTGGCAGCAGCAGGCCCTCACACCCTCCCCAAAGTCACGTAGGACCATCGTGCCACTATTCGGTAGTCCTTCTCTAGTTGCACAGTATCCCCTTACCAACCTCAAGGCTTCCCATTAGCATTAACAGCCCTCTCTGGCTTCCGCTTTCCCATCCACACGACCATATATTGACGCCTCACCCCTTCCTCCCAGTAGCGAAGACCCTACAATGCACATCTCCGGAATCCTTTAAACCCACTTTGACGTTCTTGGCCTCCAGGACCTACTCACTCACCGCTTAGGTCGGGCAGTGAGGCGTTGAATCGCTTCCTTCCTTGGCAGTGCTGGGAGGCAGGAAGGTACGGGGCCACTCGGGGAGAGAAAGGACCCGACAGATGGTTCCTGGCTGCTGGGTACCGGCCCATAATTATACCTCACGACCCCCCCTTGGTGAGAGACAGTTAAAAATTACCTTGGCTGTAACGACGTAACGACAGAATAGTTGGGTGAGTAATGACAGGAGTGACTGTGTGGATGAACTGGTGAGGATGGGAGGAAGAAGAGACTGTCCGTGTGGGTGAACTGTTGAGGGAGAGAGAGGCAGCAAAGTGAGGAAGAATATCACACAAGGTAAGGGGTACTCAGTAGGCAGGTGATGGAGGGATACACAGCCTTAGGGAAGAGCTTCGTACATTGAAATGGAGACTAATATTATTGGTACACACACACTATATATATATATATATATATATATATATATATATATATATATATATATATATATATATATATATATATATATATATATATATATATATATATATATATATATATATATATATATAAATTTTGTAACATACTTGCCTGTATAAAAACAGGAGAATCATCAAGAACATTGTTTGTGCAGAATCCAATTCGGCATTTCAGGTAATACGAATCATTACTGACTTTTACCGCTCGCGTTTTTTCTTTAATCATCGTTCACTGTTGATGACATTCGAGAGCGTTCAACCGGTCTTTTAATTAGAAAAAAATATAAAAGAAAGGAAAATATAAGGCCTGTAAATAGGGTTGTTAATGAGCAGGTATTTTTGGTTCCGTCACTAAATGAAGCATTACCATAATTGGCCGACTGCTAATTAGAAAACTTGAAGTCTTTTTTTTTTCATTCCTCCTTTCTTACCTGGGTCATGATGCAACTTACAGCCGGCCAGGTCT
Source organism: Homarus americanus (assembly GCF_018991925.1). Lineage (NCBI taxonomy): Eukaryota > Metazoa > Arthropoda > Malacostraca > Decapoda > Nephropidae > Homarus > Homarus americanus. The sequence goes on along the minus strand of NW_024713129.1, from coordinate 28,584,319 downwards.
CGTGTTCAGGAACCTCAGGCCTTGCCAATTAACCCCTTGAGCAAGATAGTTTAATGCCTTGATGACGATGTTTAAACCATTAAAAAAGACGAATTATTAAACCTTTGAAACGGTAACCAGTTCCCTTGAGTACAATGTCTTAACCCCTTGAATAATATGTGTTCACCCTCTACAGGCTGCACAATAGCGGTGACACAAACCAGCACAACACAACATACCTCCTTTGGCCTGAACTTAATAGAAACACACACACACACACACACACACACACACACAGTAACGTAACCATTCACCCTGACAAACATCCCATTACTTATCTACACATACGAGGGCACAAACTCTATCAAACACGAGGGAAGTTTGTGTTTGTATATGCGATGGACGGGATGATAAAATAGTCAATATTCCCAGAAGCAGGAAGTTGACAATCACTTATTGGTTGAAGGTCCTCGAGAATTCCAATCTTGGTCTCTTCAGGCATGGCTGAATTCATATTATGTTTTCATATTCGGAAATAGTCTTATTCAGTTTTTGAGGTATTTGTGTTATTGAAAAGTTCAAGTTAAAGTATCTTTATTCTTGAAAAGGATGTAATCGAATTATTGAAAAGTTGAAATCAAAGTACTCATTGCCTTTCAAAAAGAAATAGAAGTAAAAGTATTCGTATTTTGTATTCTTGACACGTAAAAGTCAAAGTATTAATGAATATTTACAAAACTCTTCTTTATCATACATTTGTCACTTTCCCTGTATACGCATTCGTATTTGTATTCATAGAAACATAATGTTTTCTTCTTCGAACACTGAACTTCTCTAGTTTCTGTTGGCGAGTCACTTTTTTTATACATCTTAAAACGCAAAATCAACAAGAACTTAGTTTTCTAGATCTGTGGACTGGTATAACATAACTCCACCAGTCCTATACATGATAAAGCAGTACACTTAACCATTCACAGTTATCTAAATGTGAAATTCCCAAACAGTAATACCACTATACTGTATTCATACGAAATTTTTACCATATACACCAAGGTTATAAAAAGAACGGGTTTCTGATAACCTTTGTGAAATTTGGACATACTTTTTCCATGTATATATGCTGGTATATGTATCATATTGGCTGACTAATTGAGTTATTGAGAAATGGTTAAAGGTGAAACTAAACAGTTTCCATTGCTTACGACCTTCTGTTAGGGACAAAAGTTGTAAACGTAAGGAAAGTTTCTGACCGGCCACTGACAATCAGAACTTTACAAGTGACCGCCGGAGTATAAAGTTACCACCAGAATAATGGAATAAATTTAATATTCTTCCCCTATGTGGATGACTGTTCACCGATTTTGCCCGCTGAATCGCTGAATGGGTAAAATGGGCCCCATTCCAGTCCTATTAGACCCCACTGTTACTGAACCCATATCCTATTAGGCCCAAGTCCTCCTAGGTCCCAGTCTTATTAGACCCCAGTTCTGTTAGGCCCAAGTTCTACTAGGCCCCAGTTCCACTAGGCTCCAGTTCTACTAAGCCTCTGTCCTACTAGGCTCCAACTCGAATGGGTCCCAATCTTAATGGTTAAGTTAGATTAGATTCCAGGTAGAGAGACAGGTTAAAGCATCTTAATCTGCACTCCCTTGAGAGACGTAGAGCGAGGGGCGACCTGATAGAGGTGTATAAGTGGAAGGCAGGACTAAACAAAGGGGACATTACAAAGGTACTCAAATTATCCAACCAGGAGCGAACTCGTAACAATGGTTTTAAATTGGACAAATTTAGATTTAGGCGTGAAATAGGTAAACACTGGTTTGGAAACAGAGTAGTGGATGAATGGAACAAGTTACCAAATATCATCATTAACTCGAATATGCTGAATTGCTTCAAACATAGGTTGGATGCTCATATGAGCAATAGGGGTTGGGTGTAAACGGGACTGCCCAGTATGGGCCAATAGGCCCGCTGCAGTTTCCTCCATTCTTATGTTCTTATGTTCTTATTTGTCTTCCGATCGATTCTATCATGTAGAAACGTGTAAAGTTTACATAACGCGTCTCACTATAATAATAATGATCATTACTCCACCATGTAAAACTGATGGTGAGAAATGCATTCAAATACTGTATGTTAACTATACGAAGATTATACTAAGTGTACAGAGGACAGAAAGACAAAACACAGTCACAATAATATGCACAGTGAGGTGAACCACTTAATTATTTTATCCTTACCTGGGATTTACTACACCTTTGTTGTAAACCTTACCTGTGATTATTGAGCCTGTAAGCCTTACGTGTGGCTGTAGACCTTACTTGTGATTATTCTACCTATAGACCTTACCTGTGATTACTGAACCTGTAAACCTTACCTGTGATTAGTGTACCTGTAAACCTTACCTGTGCTTTATTAAACCTGTAATGTAACCCTGAATTTTTCTCTTCTAATTGTGCTGCTAAATATATATCTGAACTGCTGGGAATTACTGTACTGAGTCTGCTTTGCATATCTACATTCCCAATAGTGTTAATATTACCCTGAGTAGTTCGATAACAAAACAAGAATCATATGAAGATCCGCCGCCCTAGCTTATTTCGCCTTAAGATTAATCACCCTAACGTTAATCCTACCTAATGTAACCTAACATAATTTAACCTTACCAAACCACCCCTTGTAGCGCTTGGGTGTTTAAACATCAAGTGAAGTAAACTAGGGATGGTAATCTTCATGTGATCCTAAAAAGACGCTGACAGAATAAATAACGATTATTTATATTAAGATTGATACATCAGACTTTAATGTTAAATATCACTAAAAATGCACAAATAAGTACACAGTATAGAGAGTGATTCCCAGCAATTTAGATAATGCACTCAACTCGGCTGTCTTCACTTCCTTAATTATAAAGTTTAGTAGACATTGACAGCTGGGTGAACCAGGAGTTACCCAGGCACACAACCTAGCGGTCCCTCTGACAGGGGACGATCACCGTGTCCACTCAACCGCTACAAAGCATAAACCCAAGAAATAACGGATCCTATTGAAGATTACCCCCAGCTTATTTCACTTAATGATTTAACATCCTAATGTTACATATAGGGTTGGGTTAGGTTAGGTTAGTTTTGGTTAGGTTAGGTTAGTGTTCAATTATCAGATAAAATAAGCTGGGGCAGCTTCCTAAACTGCTGGGCACACAAAAACACCCTGCACCTTAATTATTTTAAAGGACCCGCCGGGCACTTCCCTCCAAACTACACTGGAACACTGACGAAAAAATGCCGAGCGCAACTTTATGATTTAATTTTTTCCCAGACTCTAATGATTCTAATTAAGATCAATGGAAACTTTCCTCGCCAATGAACTATTTTCTCCCGATGGAAAAAAAATTAAACTCCTTTGAATTTGCCGAGTCCTTGTGTAAGTTTTTCCAAGTAGGTAATTTTACTTTTGTTTATATTTTCACGGTCATATAGTGTTGGTGATTCATTGTCTATCTATCTGTCTGTCTGTTTTTTTTTGTGATTCCCTAATTCTTCTTTCATTCTAGTTATCTCTTTCTCCTTGACTATGCATATTTGCCCGATGATAAATATATAGGCGCGCGCGCGCGCGCACACACACAGGCATACACGCACGCACACACACGCACACACGCACACACACACACACACACATAGTGACAATGGATCCCTGGACGACAGTGTCACGGTGCTACTATAAACTATTAGCAATAGGCACTCTGTGCACTAGTCCTATCAGCTCCCTCTACTCTGCATTACGTTTCCAGCTACCAGTTTGGGGACACAGCTGCTACACCATCTTGGAACTGATCCCGCTCACGTGCAGCTGTCTGACACCACAGCTGCAGCAGGCCTACAAGAACAGCCGCCCTACTATAGGTTTAGCAACTTGTATGTTCACCTCATGTTCTTTCTCTTTTTGTGCAGAGAGATTTGTTAAATGACCCACTCCCCACTAATGGCTGCTATGTCGATGTTATATCTAGCCAGCTTTTTTGCCACAAGGGCGGTTCTTCTTTCAGGACGTGTATTTGTGCCAGTATCCAGGAGAGTCCTGACATTCCATGCAGCGACCATAAAAGGTGGTATAGTTTGTTTTTGTTTTGATCTGTGATTATAATTGTGTTTTCGACCGCATAATGATGACCTTACTGGGTTCGGTTGCTCAGTCAAGTTGGTTCTTTAGGCAGGCTATGTTTAGGGCACCTTTTCTAGTCCCTTCCCATGTGGGGGAGCAGAGTGGCTCCTCGAAAGGGCTGCTCAGTCGCACAGACAGGATCGGATTGCACTGCTGCCTAGATCCCATCGTTCGGGTTTATTCCCTTAGCCTTATATCTACCAATGTTAATACGCAAGGCAGTGGAGCAGTGCTTGGTAAGCGCCATACCCCCACACACAACCATACCCCCCAGACATATACCCATACCCCCCACATACTGCCATACCCCCCACACACACCTATACCACAACACACACACACACACACATGCCACCGCGCGCGCACACACACACACTTACACACACCGCAGTCCGCCATTACAACAAAATACAGCCCATAAGAGACCGTACCGATAGATATAAGAACAGCACCATCCCATCTATTGTTAAAATAATAAACAACTCCTGATTTATTTACTGTACAGCCCTGTAAATGTATTCAATGCATATTATATCATTATGTCTAAATCAAATGTAAGTCTGTATATTTTCAGCCACCGGCTGCAACTCTATTAATAAACCGTTTATTATTATTATTATTATTACACACACACACACATACCCCATCCCTCCTAACTCACACACACAACTATAACCCCCCTCCCCCCACCCAACACACAGGGGCAGAGATAAGAGGAGACTCACGTCCCCACAGGCACACTGTCACCCTAACACTTTATTTTGGGACAAATGTATCACGTTCTTCTCAAAGATCAGGCAGAGAAGACCTTAATGTGAGGTGTGTCCCAGGTGGTGTGTGGCGGCTCTGTGAGGCACTGCGTGACCGACGGAGGTAAAGTGAGGGAATGTGGGAGAAGTTGAAGGGAAGAGAGTAAGTTGAGAGGAGTGGGTGTGGAAGACGAAGAAGGGAGGGTTTGGTTCAAGGCGAAGGGTTGGGAAAGAGAAGGGAAAGTTTAAGAGAGAGATAGTGGTGAGCGGAAAGTGGGAGAGAGAGAGAGGAAGGTGGCAGGGTTGGTTTTAAAGTAAGGAGAAGTGGAGGGAACGTAAGGGGAGTATGTGAGGGGAAGGTGTTAGAGAGAAGGGGAGGTGTGAGAGGAAAGGAAGTGAGGATGTAAGACAGGAAGGGGAGGGGAGGTGAGGGGTAAGAGAGAGTAGGGGGGAGGTAAGGTGAGAGAGGAAGGAAAGGGGAGAGGGGTGTGAGAGATCAGGGGTAGGGTGAATGTGTGAGAGAGGAGGAGGAGGAGGTGGAGGATGTGAGAGAGGAAGGTGGAAGGAGAGGTAGGTGGGGGTGGGGTGGTGAGGGGTGAGAGAGGAGGGGTGGAGAAGTGAGAGGGAAAGGGGAGAAAAGGCGGTGAGGGAGAAGCACTGAGAGAACTATAAACTGAGGGAAGTGGTGAGCTGAAGTGAGGGAAGAGACAAGGAGAGGTGGCTGGGTGACGGGGAGGTGGGAGAGGTGGCCCGGTGAGGGGAGGTGGGGAGAGGGTGGCCCGGGTGAGGGGAGGTGGGGAGGTGGCCCCGAGAGGGGAGGTGGGGGAGGGTGGCCAGGCGAAGGAGATGGAGGAGGTTGAGATATGAGAATGGGGAATGATAACGGAAACCAAAAGGCAAGGTGAGGAAGATGGGGAGGGGAGAATGACTATGGGAGACGAGATGACTATGGGAGCAAGGATGACTATGGGGAGGATGACGATGGGGGAGGATGACTATAGAGGAGAGGATGACTATGAGACGAGGATGACTATGGGGAGGCGAGGATGACTATGAGAGGAGAGGATGACTAGGAGGAGAATGACTATGGGAGACGAGATGACTATGAGAGGCAAGGATGACTATGGGGGAGGATGACGATGGGGGAGGATGACTATTAGAGGAGAGGATGACTATGAGAGACGAGGATGACTATGGAGGCGAGGATGACTATGAGAGGAGAGGATGACTAGGAGGAGGGGATGACTGGGAGACGAGATGACTATGAGAGGCAAGGATGACTATGGGGAGGATGACGATGGGGAGGATGACTATTTGAGGAGAGGATGACTATGAGAGACGAGGATGACTATGGGAGGCGAGGATGACTAAGAGGGGAGGAAAACTATGGGAAGGGAGGATGACCATAAGAGGAGGATGGAAGTGAGGGGAGGATAACTATGGGAGGAGGATGACTATAAGAGGGAGGATAAAGAGGAGGAGGATAACTATGGGAGGAGGATGACTATAAGAGGAGGATGACTAAGAGGAGGATAAATATGTGGAGCGGAGGATAACTGTGAGGGGAGGATGACTATGGGAGGCGAGGATGACTATGGAGGGAGAATGACGGGAGGATGATGACTATGGGAGGGAGGATGACTAGGAGGCGAGGCTGACTGGGAGATGATGATGACTAGGAGGAGGATGACTATGGGAGGGGAGGATGACTATGGGAGGAGGATGACTATGGGAGGGAGAATGACTTGGGAGGATGATGACTATGGGAGGAGGATGACTGGGAGATGATGATGACTAGGAGGAGGATGACTAGGGAGGGGGATGACTATAAGAGGGGAGATGACTATGGAGGAGGAGACTATAAGAGGAGGATGACTATAAGAGGGGAGGACAAGTGAGCGGAGGATAATTAGGAGGAGGATGACTATGGGAGGCGAGATGACTATGGGAGGGGAGAATGACTTTGGGAGGATGATGACTATGGGAGGAGGATGACTATGGGAGGCGAGGCTGACTGGGAGATGATGATGACTAGGGAGGAGGATGACTATGGGAGGAGGATAACTATGGAGGGGAGGATGACTATAAGAGGAGGATGACTATAAGGGGAGGATAAATATGTGAGCGGAGGATAACTGGGGAGGAGGATGACCATGGGAGGCGAGGATGACTAAGGGAGGGGAGAATGACTTTGGGAGGGGATGATGACTATGGGAGGAGGATGACTAGGAGGCGAGGCTGACTGGGAGATGATGATGACTATGGGAGGAGATGACTATGGGAGGGGAGGATGACTATGGGAGGCGAGGATGACTATGGGAGGGAGAATGACTTGGGAGGATGATGACTAGGAGGGGAGGATGACTATGGAGGGAGGATGACTGGGAGATGATGATGACTATGGGAGGGGAGGATGACTATGGGAGGAGGATGACTATGGAGGGGAGGATGACTATAAGAAGGAGGATAACTATGGGAGGAGGATGACTATAAGAGGGGAGGATATTTATAAGAGAGGAGGATGACTATAAGGGTAGGATAACTATGGGAGGGAGGATGACTATGGGAGGCGAGGATGACTGGGAGGGAGAAGAATTGGGGAGGGATGATGACTATGGGAGGGGAGAATGATTATGGGAGAGGAGGATGACTATGGAGGGGAGGATGACTAGGAGGGGAGGATGATTATGGGAGGGAGGATGACTATGGGGGGAGGATAACATGGGAGGAGGATGACTATGGGAGGGTAGGATGATTACAAGAGGAGATAACTAAGGAGGCGAGGATGACTATGGGAGGCGAGGATGACTATGGGAGGGATGATGACTATGGGAGGAGGATGACCATGGGAGGGGAGGATGACTATGGAGGGAGGCTGACTATAAGAGGGGAGGATGACTATAAGAGGAGGATAACATGTGAGCGGAGGACAATCGGGAGGGGAGGATGACTATGGGAGGCGAGGATGACTATGGGAGGGAGAATGACTTTGGGAGGGATGATGACTATGGGAGGGGAGGATGACATGGGAGGCGAGGCTGACTATGGGAGGAGGATGACTGGGAGATGATGATGACTATGGGAGGGAGGATGACTATGGGAGGAGGATGACTATGGGAGGGAGGATGACTATAAGAAGGGAGGATAACTATGGGAGGAGGATGACTGTAAGAGGAGGATATTTATAAGAGAGGAGGATGACTATAAGGGTAGGATAACTATGGGAGGAGGATGACTATGGGAGGCGAGGATGACTGGGAGGAGAATGAATTTGGGAGGATGATGACTATGGAGGGGAGAATGATTGGGAGAGGAGGATGACTAGGAGGAGGATGACTATGGGAGGAGGATGATTATGGGAGGAGGATGACTATGGGGGGAGGATAACAATGGGAGGAGGATGACTATGGGAAGGAGGATGACTATGGGAGGCGAGGATGACTGGGAGGAGAATGAATTTGGGAGGGATGAGACTATGGAGGGAGAATGATTATGGGAGAGAGGATGACTATGGGAGGGAGGATGACTAGGGAGGGGAGGATGATTATGGGAGGGGAGGATGACTATGGGGAAGGGATAAACAATGAGGGGAGATGACTATGGGAAGGGAGGATGACTATGGAGGAGGATGACTATTGGAGGAGATGACTATTAGTGGGAGGATAACTAAGGGAGGGGAGGATGAGTATGAGGAGGAAACTATAAGAGGGAAGAATATTTATAAGAGAGGAGGATGACTATATGAGTGGAGGATAACTATGGAAGGAAAGGATGACTAAGGGAGGCGAGGATGACTATAGGAGGAGGATGACTATAAAAGGAGGATAAATTCATGGGAGGAGGATGACTATAAGAGGGAAGGATGACGATAAGACGGAGGATGACTATAAGAAGGGAGGATAACTTTGGGAGGAGGATGACTAAAGGAGGCGAGGATGACTATGGGAGAGGGAAGGATGACTACAAGAGGGAGGATAACTATGGGAGGAAGGATGACTAGGAGGCGAGGATGACTGGGAGGGGAGAATGACTTTGGGAGGATGATGACGCAGGAGGGAGAATGACTTGGAGGATGATGACAATGAGGAGGATGACTATGGAGGGAGGATGATTATGAGGAGGATGACTAGTGGGAGAGGAGGATGACCAGGAGGCGAGGATGACTATAAGAGGAGAATGACTAGAGAGGGAGAATGACTATGGAGGAGGATGACTTGGAAGGGGATGATGACCAGGAGGAGGATGATTATGGAGGAGGATGACTATAAGAGGAGGAATGACTATGGAGGGGAGGATGATTATGGGAGGGGAGGATGACTATGGGGGAGGATGACTATGGGAGGGAGGATGACTATGGGAGGGAAAGATGACTTTGGGAGGGGATGATGACGGAGGGGAGGAGATTATACGAGGAGGATGACTATGGGGGAAGGGGCAAGGAGGGAAAACGAATGGAAGGGAAGATGATTATGAGAGGGAAGGATACTTGGAATAGGAGAAAGGAAGGGAAGAAAAGAAAGAAAAAAGAAAGTTTTTCCTTTCCTTCACTGCCTTACCTTTTCGCTATTCCAAGTAGCTTCCTCCGTAATCATCTTCCTTCCATCTGTTTTTCTCCCATAGTAAGAAAGAAAGAAAGAAAGAAAGAAAGGTAAACGAGTGAATACAAAAAAAAAGGGAAAGGAGGATGAGGGGTGGAGTGGGTGAGAAGACGGGAGATGGTGACAGGAATGGTGACTGAGAGGAGGGATGGGTGAGAGGTGATGGATAAGAGAGAGAGAGAGAGAGAGAGAGAGAGAGAGAGAGAGGGGGGGGGATAAAAGTGTAGCTTCAGGTAGCTTATGAGGTCTGGTCTAAGCGTAGGAGGAAGCCGGGAGAAGATAAATAGGAAATAAAAGGGTATCAAAGACTCTCACAACAAATAATACTTCCATACAGTTATTCAAGTGCAAGAGTCTTAACGCTGAATTTAACATGAAACAAACATACAGTATATATAATGTTTTTATATTTATTTTTTGCTGTCACTTCAAAGGGGTTACTCTCATATAACTTAATTAAGTATGGAATTAAACGTAGACTGTAATGGCTCGTTTACTCTTTAATTAACATAAAGTAACAACTCATACTTATATATATATATATATATATATATATATATATATATATATATATATCTTTTTTTTTTCATTAGCCCAATAAACACGCGGACTTCATACAATCAACACCTCAACCGCCGATTCGAACCCACGGCCCACGAGCCCATGACTGTCCAGTAGGGAGAGACAGTTTGGCAAAAAGTTTTCAAAATCTAATTGCTTGTGGGATTATTTGTCTATCGGCCACGCTAATTCCGAATATGTTTGAGTTTTTACATCATTGCATTAGAAGGTTTGTGGATACTTTTGGGTTTGGCATGAAAACGCGAAAAAACTGTAAATAATAAAGGGATCTGGCAATGTGGCACAACCTGTTAAAATCAAATTATTGAATTGGATTATTCGACTACTGTGTACACTGGTTCATAATATGCTATTGTTTTACAACTCAATGCGCTACAAATTATTGATATGTTTGAAGTGATACAAGTGTATGTCCCGGGATATAAACACACTCACAGGCAGCGTATGGCGGAAAGTTTAAACTGTGGCAAAACAAATGTCTCTCTTAATCTTTACTAGTTAATGATGAGTGTATTTATTAATCTTGAATATGAGCATAAAGACCTTAGTTGTTGAAGCGCAGTGATACATTCTAATTTCAACACCGCGACATAATGTTTACTTTGCGCATTACATGCAAACAAATCCTGACGGCGGAAAGAGTGATCGGTTTGCAGGTCAGATAAATACAGAAGACGCCATCCCAACATAACTTAATATAACGTAACGTAACATTACCTAACAAAATAAACCCAAAACTAACGTAATATAATATATCTTATCCTAATCTAAGCTATATTAACCTAATACAACCATTAGGATTTGGGTTCAATCTATAATCTGCCCTCATTTAACAATGGAGACAAAACACCGAGCAACTCAGCTGGTCACACACAGTCCGAGCGAGAACAAGTGACCAAGTTGAACAAATGTGGACATACTGCATGCTGTCAACAAGCTCTGCAAGCAATTCAGGCTGCTCTAAGTGAATTTTGCTTGCCAGAAAAGTTATAAATCAACATGTACAGTAGTAGCAGTGAGTGAATGTCGCTTACAAGAAAATAGTGACTGTATAAATCAACAGAATCTCGTAGTAACAAGAATAGTGTGTGTGTGTGTGTGTGTGTGTGTGTGTGTGTGTGTGTCGTGAGATCTATTGTATAAGCTGAGGGTGGCTGCCTTGTCAACAACGCCAGGATAATCACACAGGTCTGGGTATACAAGACGTAATAAAGAGGCACAACAATGTAACTTCCTGTATGAGTTTGAGAGTTTAAACTCACATTGTGTTACACTGCAGAACATCCGATTGATAATACTGATTCTCATATAACTTGTATTTCATTCTCAGAGCAGAGCCCGAAGGATTAGAGTTCTTCAGTTACACACACAAAAAAATTATAATGGAATACAGAGTTGAAACTTGTTCTAAAAGCCCAAACAATATAATCAATAAATACAAAGTCGCGACTAAAAACAAATGGCTATTTGATTGATTGACAGAACAAGTCTAACAAAACAAAAGGTTTATGTACCCTTGTCTTTGTTCTTCTTTTGTACGTGTGTGTGCTTATATTAACACTCGGACTGGGGTTATCGACTAAAACTAAAGTTGTTCAAATCTCAAAACGGTTGTCTCAGAAAAAAGGAATGGTACTTAATTGTGTTTAGTTGCATAAAAAAAGACGCTGAGGAAAGTTGGCGTTTCTCCCTTATTACGACAGTTGTAATAATCCTGTATTTCACATCTTCCAAATTCCATCCTTGTCTCCACTTTTTTCGTGGATGTGGGGTTCTCCAGGTAGACGTTCATTCATGTGTTTAGTTACACAAACAGGAACTAGGTACGGGGGAGAATGAAGTAAACTCCATGCTGGCAGAACTTCAACTGATTTTAATCAAGAAACACGGTAACACCTCAATTGCCGTAACAAATGAGGAGCAAGAAGCGCAACTACATACAGTGACATGTATGATATATGAACTAGTTCTTAAAGTAAGGAAGACGTCTTATTTTTAACTTTTCATTATAACTTCCTGTCCACAAAGTCGCGGATTCACGTTAAGGACACCCTCACTTTTTCCAACAATGAATAGGTACTATACTCTAGAATCTAGATGGAGAAAAGAGAAAGACTCAGTATCCAGTGTACTATATCCACCCCGCCCCTCACGGACCATCACGCCTATGGGACCCACATTCATAACTTTAAAGGCATTTCGAAAGATCAGTTAGATATTGAGTTGGGCTGCTATGAGATCCGCTTTCTTTTTGCTTATATTTTGCCTTAAAAATAACAAATAAACATAACCTGAATTATAAGATTACACGAGAACACCTCAGAGTAACACAATACAACAGACAACAGGGAACACCTCTGAGTAAAACAACACAACAGACAACACCTCAGAGTAACACAACACAAAAGACAACACGAAAACACCTCAGAGTAACACAATACAACAGACAACAGGGAACACCTCTGAGTAAAACAACACAACAGACAACACCTCAGAGTAACACAATACAACAGACAACAGGGAACACCTCTGAGTAAAACAACACAACAGACAACACCTCAGAGTAACACAACACAAAAGACAACACGAAAACACCTCAGAGTAACACAATACAACAGACAACACGGGAACACCTCTGAGTAAAACAACACAACAGACAACACAGGGACACTCAGGTGACAAAACCAAAGGAAAACAGCAAGGACATTAATAGAGAGCCTAATATTCTGTTGGCTTATCTTGCAAGGAGTTTATTATGAAGTTTTGTAACCCAGAATCAAACACACACACACACAATATATATATATATATATATATATATATATATATATATATATATATATATATATATATGCGATCCTATGGTCTTAGTACCCAATTACACAGGAATATAACGCTTAATAATAATGTTAATAATAATATTATTATTATTATTATTATTTTGATCATCATCATCAGCATTATTATCATCATAATCCTCATCCTCAGTACTATAATTATCATCATTATTACACGGATACTCAAGGACTAGTAACAATTTCAACAATTGCTCCTTTCTAATAAAGAAATATCTAACTCATCAAAGCCGCCCGCAGGCAGACCAACACCGGGGGCCACAGACCTCCTCCTCCTCCCTCTATCGATATTCAGAACCAGAGAGATGAATTTCCTAACCTTAAACACGCACTTAAAGACCATAATTGTTGAAGCGCAATAAAACATAATAGCATCAACGCTGATATTCAAGCTTTGACTAACCGATGAATCTTACATATCAGTCTCCAGCTGACTCATCCCTCCTGTGTTTCTAGGAAATCGATTTCATCTCCGCATTATACTGTTTTATTTATTTTATGTTATATTCCTGCATGGTGTTAATGGTCTTGTGTTAACTTAAGGATGTCTCTGTGGTTGTTATGGCGGCCGATACTACTTGTAGATACTGAACTGTATGTATAATAGTGTTACTGCTACTGTTTATACATACCCGGTATATATGATACTCATTATTACGAGTACTAACACAACTACAACTATTACTTCCACTACTACATTTTCAATAATAAAAACAATAATAATAATAATAATCTCAAATCTTAAACCGATTCCCAGCGACACCATCTTCGTCCTCCCTCCCTCCCTCCCTCCACCTCACCCCAACAGATGGCGTTGACATCAGTCATCTCTTATGTAAAACACACAGCCTATGGGCATCCTCCTACACAGATGAGTGACCCGCGGAACTTTTGTCCCTCCCTGAAAAAGATCAATTACAAACTTGTCAACCCTCTAAAAAGTACTGGGTAAACTTTTGGACGCCTTTGTTCTCTTTTAATGCAAAATATACGGGCCCCACTCTCCCCTAATCCTGGTCTTACGCTTACTTGTGAAGACGGCGTCAAGTTTCCCCTTTATAGTTCCTTCCGGGTGATGATGACATGCCCTTTTGGAGAGGGGCGGGGGGTAAGGGGAGACGAATGACAGTACCAGGGATTAGGTATGGTTCCCGAAGTCTTGGGTAGTGGCAGGAAAAGTGTCTGGTGTCAGGGTGGTTGTAGGAACAATGTCTTGGGTCAGGGTGGTAATACGAAAATTGTCAGGGGTCAGGGTGGTGGTAGGAAAAGTGTCTGGGGGGTCAAAGTGGTGGTGGAAGCAGGTCTGGGGGTCAAGGTGGTGGGTAGGAGAAAGGGCCAGGGTCAGGGTGATGGTGAGGTACGGCACTAGGGCCAAGCTGGTGGGTAGAAAAGGCCAGGGGTCAATGTGGTAGTAGGAAATATGTCAGGGGTCAGGGTGGTGTAGGAAGTGGCCAGGGGTCAGGTGGTGGTAGGAAGTAGGGGTCAGGTGGTAGGAAGTGGCCAGGGGTCAGGTGGTGGGTAGGGCGCACAGGGGTCAGGGTGGTGGTAGGAAAAGTGTCTGGGGTCAAGGTGGTGGTAGAAACAGTGTCAGGGGTCAGGGTGATGGTAGGTACGGTACCAGGGGTCAAGCTGGTGGTAGAAAATGTCAGGGGTCAACGTGGTAGTAGGAACAGTGTCAGGGGTCAGGGTGGTGGTAGGAAGTGTCAGGGGTCAGGGTGGTGGTAGGAAGTATGAGGGGTCAGTTACAATCAAAACCCACACACGAGGCAGCCATTTTAACACAGTTTCAGTTGTTTTATTTCAGTGATATAAAGTGGGGGAAATATTTTTGTTGTTTTTGTTTTCAAACATAACAACTAATGAGAACATTTTGTTAGTGAAAAAAAAATAATATGTAAAATAAAAGTGAAGCCAACATTTAGTTTACAATAAAAATAATGTGTTAGGGCGTCGTTTGCAGCAGTATGGTTAAGTTATGTATAATACCAACCGGATGCAAAAACACATAATTTGTGTATCTGTGTATTTATACATTAAATGGCAGGAAGCACAAAGTAAAATACCCATAATAAATATATGGAACAATCTAAATTCGAAAATATTACAAATAACAATGACATCGATACTAATAATAATAATAATAATAATAATAATAATAATAATAATAATAATAATAATAATAATAATAATAATAATAATAATAATAATAATAATACCATATTATCTTCCAACTATTTTGTATATTGTACCCAAAATAAAACTCACTTTACAAACAACATTTAACATAAAATTAAACAACTGCGTCTAGGCTAGAGAAGATAAATAATTGAATGGGTTTGTCTACGTAAATTATTACCACTTCAAGGATTCTAAACTACTATGTAATTTCAAATAAGGTTTACTTATTTCCATATAAAGACCTACTATGAATAACCATTACGAGTAATTTATAGTAATTTCATGTGAGATATTGCTGTAATTTGTAATCATTATAACTTGTAAAGATGAAATCTATTTAGAAAAGTGACAGCAACCTTTTATAAACAAATCTTAGTGAGGGTGTATAGAGAGGATCAGTGTTTATGTTATTTAAATATATGGCCCCACGCTGAAACCCGCAGCAATGTCCTTATTATGCCCCTGACAGAGGTGAGGAGGCATACTGATTTATTCTTGTTTGGTGTGTGTGTGTGTGTGTGTGTGTGTGTGTGTGTGTGTAATAATGAACGGTTTATTGAAAAGGCATGGCAGCCGGAAGGCTGAAACTATACAGTTACATAATTGGGGAATGGGTCTCTTGATTTACAAATAATATACAAGTAACATAAGTGATACAAATATAATATATAATAACTAGGTGGGGAGAAGCTCAAACTACAGGGCATTTCAACATAGTGGCAGTGCAAAAAGTAAGATTGACTGGAAGTGAATACACTGATTGATTACAAGTTATTGATAATTTTTACAATGGTTGGGACTGGGCTGTTCTTATAGCAATCAGTTCGTGCTCGGAAGGGCTGGATGCGGTTGTGGTGTCGAACAGCACTGTCGGACGAGGGATCTCGGGTGGTAGTAGGAGCCGGTGTCGAGGAAGGTGCAGAAGCTTTTCACCAAATTTGCAGATGAGGTCGTGGTGATGGTCAGAGAGAGCCTAGAGGGTCAGTGTGTTGAGCGCTTCTTGATATATGGAGTAGGAAGAGGAGAAAATAATCTTGCATGCCCTCTTTTGCACTTTTTCTATATGTTTACGTTGTGTGGCATTTAGGGAGGAAGACCAGGGAGGGGAGGCATAGGTGAGCTTGGGAAGTATGAATGTTAAGTAAACACTGAGGAGCTTGGACGCGCGAACTCGGAGGGACTTCAGCCGACGGAGGCGGTGGAGACAGAAACTGGAGGATTTGACAACTTCACTGACGTGTGGTTTCCAATTTCTTTTGTTATCTACAGTATGCTGACGCCGAGGAGCTTAGTGGAATCTACAACCTGGAGTGTGTTGGGAAGGGGACGGGACAACGTCGGGAGAGGTTGATGTGCATAACCATGGACTTGGTATGGTTGATGGTGACATGGTTGCTGGTGGCCCAGTTTTGGAGACTGTTCAACAAATCCTGAAGGCCGGTATAGTCGGGAGCAGAATTGTTGACATTGATTCCAATGGTGGAAGTCGTCGACATATTTCCAGCGAGCAGGGATTTCTCTTAGGGCATCAATGACAAGCATAAGGAAGCATAGTGGTCCCATCTTGGTGCCTTGGGGGGATGCCACAGGTGAGTAACTGAAAGGTGGAGACAGACCCGCGGAAGCGTACAGCTTGGCGTCGGTTACTGAGGAAGTCTATAAGCCATGGTATAAGACTTCTTCGAAACCCGAGACCGATAGCTTTGTTGATGATTAAATTGTGGTCGACTAGGTTAAATGCCTTGGTGAAGTCAATGAAGACTACAGCTACAGACGTTTTTCGTTTTTCCAGATGGCGGTATATGTAGTCGAGAAAGCTGACAAGACAGTGAGTGGTGGAGGAAGTTTTCATATTACAAAATTGCTGAGGATCTATGGCGCCTGCAATATAAGCATAAGCCCAGTCAAACACAAAACTTTCACATATTAAGCTGGGTATTGGGGTGATTGCAATGGGTCGTAGCTGATTTAAGGATTGTGGGCTGGTTGACTTGGGCACTGGTGACACATATGAAGTCTTCCAGTCAGCTGGGCATTTGGCTTGACTGAGGAAGGCATTGATGATGGAGCAGAGGGTTTAGCTAGCTCCGGGGAGAACTCCTTGAAGAATTTCATTGGTAAGTCAATCGGGGTGGTGGAGCATCTTAACTTCAGTTTGTCCAGACATTTTGCTACTTCGAATTCTTCTACTAAGTCAGTGGGGAAGGGGACTGGTAGGCAAGCAGGGAGATTGGTTGTGTCAACTAGGGGGAGTGTCTGGCATAAAGTTGCCAAATGGTTATTTGAATGCTCAGCTGCGTCAACATTAGAGAGATGGCTAAGGAAGGGGAGGGGGTGTGCCTTATTGTTTAGTCCACAGAGTTCTTGAAGCTTACCATCCCAATGACTGATATTGGTCTGCTTCAGGTGTTGCAATTTGTTTGGGTAGTGAGACTTCTTTGCAGTGCATATTTCACGGATGACTCGGTTTCGAAGGGACCTGTAGCGGTTATGTCCATTGAGATAAAGGACTCTGTCTCTGTTGCATAAGTCTTTTTATCCGAGGTGTGATCCAGGGAAAGTCAGCTGGGTGAAATCTGACGGACTTCTCGGGGAAGAAGTGGTGGTGAGCTTCCGTGGTGGTGTTGGTATAATTTATCCATTTGGTGTTCACGTCATCCACACTAACTACTTCAGTCCAGGGATGGTGAACTATCCACTGCCCGAAGAGACGCATTGCAGAGTCAGTAATCGGCCTGTAGGTCCTGATGTAGGGTCTCTGAACTTGAGTGGGAGTGGCAGCTGGGGACCAGAGCACTGATAGGTGTGTGCTACACCTGGTAGGAGGCATTCGTTGAAGTGGTTGGTACTGGATCCGCTAAGTCGGTTAAGATATGTTCTAGGTTATTTTGACCGTGTGTGGGGAAGGTCACAACTTTTGATAGTGACAGTTGGTCCTGGATGTCACTAGTGTCAATTTTATTATAATTCTGCACAATACTAACTTAGCACATGGGTACCTAACTCTTAGGTGGTAATGAGATGATTGATATGAGTGTCTCTGGTGGGTGAGCGAGGCGGATGGTATGACAAGCAGATTATGATAGAAGCAGCGTGGCGCAGGTGGGCCCGTGGCACAACTGTACCCATAAGGCCTCCACATCTGCTGGGACATGAACATCCAGGTGTGACGGGCGCAGGTCATTTTGACAGAAGAGGGCAACGCCCCTACCCCCAGCGTCCATGTGAACGAAGGTGATGAAAAAGTTGATATCCCTCAATATAACAGGTTTCAGGAACAAACTGCCAAGCCTCACATATGGCAACGACGTTGGTAGCGACTGACCTGACTGTGGTTGTCAGCTCGACAAACTTATTAGCTAGGAAAGTGACGTTGGAGAGCAGTAAAAACGGGAGATCATACCATATCCGCGGAACTTCAGTGTAATGGTACAGTCTTTCGGGTTGGTTTCTCTGGTTTCCGAGTGGAGGTTATGGTCCTAATGGGCTTTTGTTTATGACGCCCCTGTCTACGGCTGCGCGCATGGACTATGTTCAGTGACTTGAGTCGCGCGATAATAATACCATCAGGATAACCGTCCCCATGCTTTAGAAGGTACAGAGAGCGTCGGGAGTAAGTAATTGGTGGCCATCTGTTGATATCTGTTGTTGTGGACGGACGGAAGCGTTAGTCCACGGTGGCCATAAACTCACTGGCGGCATTTTGAGGGCCACTGACTCTGGTAGACATCTGTTATTATTTGTCGGTCGTAAACACCGTGAGTCCTTGTCTCTGGAGCTGAGGGTCACCGACATAATGTCCACGATATATGTAAACACTGCGGTGGTCCTTGTCACTGGCACTTTGAAGGAGATCGGCAAAGTGCCCACTATCTGGTAATACACTGCTGTGTTTTTGTGCTTTGCCTTGGAATGCACTATCGGAACACTATTTGGGAATCAATCATTGCACTGATCACTTGAATATTTGCTGAATAAATACCGGTGTAGTAAGGCTGGTAGGGCGTTGGGATATAGCAGGGGGAGGGGGGGCAGAGCCAAACAGGCTCAGCCTGGCTGCCAAAACCGGGAGCACCTTCGGACGTCCTGTCTCACTGATGGTTGACAAGTGTGTGTGTGTGTGTGTGTGTGTGTGTGTGTGCACAGGGTGGTGTAATGCGTGGAGCGTGGCAGCATTATGTTAGTGTTAAGGAGCAAGCATTGCTTGCTTCCTCCCGCTTTCAGCTCCCGTCGCTGTCTTTCCCTCGTGCCGAACAGGGAAGCATCTTGCATTAGTCATCCCTTGCTAATACACAGCCTCTTCACCATCAAGATTCCTGCAGTGCCTCCTCGTGGCAACACACGGTAACTGGGTACCTCGTGGGCCCAGGCTAGACCAGCAGGGGATCTCGGAGCAGCAGTGGGCCCGAGGGACGGCACATAGGTCTACTGGCATGTGGACACGTTTTGGCGCCTACCAACCACTGCCCCGCTGCCTTGCAGATTAACCTTGGTAAGTATAAGGCTACGGGAGTAAACCCCAAACGAAAAATTTGCTGTGGAGCCCTGCATCAGGCAAACATGCTTACAGAGCAACAAAAGACCTAGACGAAGGTACAGGCAGAAAAGGTGACCACCATGGGCGCACCCAACGACTACACCAGCGGACGGGGGCAATGCATGATGGAGAGACTGATAGACCGAAACCCAACAAACTGGGCTGTTGGCAGTCCATTGCAACTTTCCCTCTCCCCAGTCGTTGCAACACTTGCACCACTGGATCAGGAAAAAGGAGATCCAAGATGTGCGTTTGCAGTCTGCACTCCTGCTTCACAACATAAATCAACTCATGCACAGCCATCATCTAGCTCATCATACTTCTCATCATCATCAAAACCCCTATATCTTCAAAAGTCTTATGACAATGGACGAGTGGAGACCGAGACAGGCAGAGATGACTGCCGGGAGTCTCTAGTCACAACTCTGCACAAGGGCGGCATAGATGAGAAGTCTGTGGGACTAAGCACCTCTTTTGAGGAGCCACTCTGCTCACCCCAAATGAGGAAGGGGCTAGAAAAGGTGCCTTAAACATAATCTGCTTAACGAACCAATCTGACTGGCCAACAGCACCCAGTAAGGTCATTCTTATTCGGTCGAAAACATAATCATAACACAGATCAACACAAAAGAAACTTTACAATTTCTTATGGTCGCTGCATGGAATGTCAGGATCCTTCTGGCAAAAGAGATGGCTAGGGATGACATCGATATAGCAGCCATTAGTAAGTCCCGGCTCCCAGACGAAGGTCCACTCACACAACGGGGGTCTGACTATATCTTCTTTTGGAAGGGTAAGCCAGCTGCAGAGAGAAATTGCATTTATGAAGTTGGTTTTGCCATCCGCAATGCATCCTACATAGGGTAACTGAGATGCCTGTTGGGATCAACGAGAGCCAAATGACGCTCAGAATCTCACTGAATCACTCACGTCATGCCTTCTTCATCAGTGCATACGCCCCAACACTAGATGCATGACATCAAGGAGGCCTTTTTTGCCGACCTTGACAGAGTGCTAACCTCTATCCCCAGAGAAGACAGGGTTGTGCTCCTAGATGACTTCAATGCGAGAGTTGGCAGAGGGGCTGTCACAAGCTCACTATCACCAATAACTTGTGTAGGCAGGCCGACAAGTTCAAGGGTTCGTGGCAACACCCACGATCCTAACATTAGCATCTCATCGAAAACATCATTGTCAGAGAAAGAGATCACTGTGATGTTCTCATCACATGAGCCATGCGTGGCTCAGACCATTACAACACTGATCATCGGCTCATCAGAGCCAAGATATCACTTCACGTCGCCCCAAAACGGCAAAGGCAACAAGCATCCAGAAGAGGATTTAACACTAAGCATCTGTAGGATCTAGCGGTAGCACATGATTTCAGAGAGCACCTCGAACATGGGCTGATAAACAACCCGACTACAAACAACCCAAATCCTAGTGCCGAATGGAGTATTCTAGGCACGGTCATGACAAAAACCTGCAGAGAGACCCTTGGCCAGATCGAAAGAATACACCAGGATTGGTTTCATGAAAATGACCCGGAAATCAAAGAACTCGGAACAAAGCTGATACCTGCTGCAAGAAGAAAGCGGCGGCCCAGCGCGAAATTCGCAATCTAAAGAGCGACTGGTATGAAATGCCAAAACTTGCAGATCAACTCAAGATGTGCGAATTTTCCAATCCCACTAAAACATTTTACGGGCCAATCACTCATGGCGCAGCCCCCTCCGCTCATCTGATGGTATCTCCCTGATTAAAGACGAAGAAGACATCCTTCAGTGCTGGAAAGATCACTACCATTCGTAGCTCAACCGAAACACCAATGTGGTTGTCCTGACTACCCAGCAGGTCACTCAGCATCCAGAGCTGACTCATCTCAGCTATCCTCCATCCCTGGATGAGGTAGCTACTGTCATTAAACAGATAAAAAAATGACAAAGCCTCATGGTCTGATGGAATCCCAGCCGAGGTGTATAAAGCAAAGCAGGAGGACCTCTGCTTACCAGCAGTCTCCACTCTCTCCTGGAGAAAATATGGGAAACGGAGGAAATCCCCCAATCTCTTAAAGATGCCTCCATCGTTAATATTTATAAGAACAAGGGAGACCGGGTAGACTGTGGCAACTACCGCGGGTCTTGCTGCCGTCTGTAGCTGGCAAGATTATCGCCCGAGTCCTACATAAGAACATAAGAAAATAAGGAGTCTGCAATAGGCCGATTGGCCTGTGCATGGCAGCTCCTGTCGAGAGTTACTACCACTCTCTATCATCCATGAATCTATCTAGCCTCCTTTTGAAACTTTCCAGAGTTCCCGCACTCATACAAAGTTGCTGTTTGTTCCACTCGTCCACCACCCTATTTGTAAACCAGTTCCTTCCTATCTCCCTCCTAAACCTAAACTTATCCAACTTGAATCCGTTGTTCCGAGTCCTATCCTGCTCGGATATTATAAGAACTTTATCTATATCACCTTTATTGATTCCTTTCACCCACTTGAATACTTCTATCATATCTCCCCGCACTCTTCGTCTTTCTAGGGAATGCAAGTTAGTTTCTTTAACCTATCCTGATATGGAAGGTTTCTAAGTCCCGGAATCATTTTTGTCATTCTTCTCGCTGCACCGACTCTAGTGAATTTATATCCATTCTATAATAGGGCACCAGAACTGAACCCCAACCCACACCCTCCCCTTGTAATGCCTATCCCACCCTCCTGTAGCCACACCCTAACAAAGGGTCAAAATGAATCTCTTATGTAACCCATGTGGATTATCAGATAATCCCACCAGTTAACACCGTAATGTAACAGTGTGGTAATTGTTGCAGATAACACTGGTTGTCACATTCATGTATACTGTTGGTGGTTGGGGTGGTCACCGCTGTCCACTTATATTAGCAATGGTGACTGTCCCAAATCTCACAAGAGCAAACACCTAAATGTTACCTTGTGGGGCAGACTTGTAACTTGTATGTTATCTTCACCACTGGCACATACGAGTATGTAACTCTTGTAAATGGCCTTGTACTTTCATCTGGAGTTTCTTGTAATCTTTGTTTGTATCAGTTTCACAATACTATGATGCTTACACAAAACACTATATGACTCTCTTAGTGTATTATAAGAAATAGGTGCACATTATGTTGGTGTTATGAGGAATTAACCGACGATGAGACAACCAACCCACACCTCTTCCTCCCTGTAACACCTAACCCATACCCCCTCTAACACCCAACTCACGCCCCCGCCTCCCTCTTACACCCAATCTACACCTATTTCTCTACTCTAACACCTAACCCACACACCACTGTATCCCCCAACCCACACCCTCTCCCTGTAACACCTAACCCACACCCCCTCTCTCTATTACTCAACCTACACCCCTCCCCACTCAACACCAAACCCACACCTCTACCCCCTCTAACTTCCAATCCTCACCTCCTCCCTCCTGTAACACCCAACCCACAACCCCTCCCTCCTATAACACCAAAACCAGCCACCCCCCCTACCCACACAGCCTAGACCAGCGACCTCCCCTCTCCTCCTTACACGATCGACAACCCTCTTTTCATGACACCATACACACACCTGGGGGCCTGTCTTCTGTCTGTAGAGAGAGAGAGAGAGAGAGAGAGAGAGAGAGAGAGAGAGAGAGAGAGAGAGAGAGAGAGAGAGAGAGAGAGAGTATTTGTCAGTCGTAAGTGTGTGTATGTGTGTGTTTAAGTAGAATCAGGCTCACCCTGTGACAGGCAAGGGTGTCAGATGTCAAGTTGGTGTCACTCATAAACTGTGTCTGGGTGTCAGGAAAGGCGTCAGGTACAGTGCAGGTGATACGGGTTGGAGAAACTGTGTTGCATAATATTTAATTTTATACAAGCCGTTGTTGTTGTTGTAACCCATGGATTTCATCGCCTATCTTCACACACACACACACACACACACACACACACACACACACACACACACCTACATGTCTTGTAGATTAAATTAATATATTGTACACAGCTCCTCATAAATTTTGTCTAACACCGAAAAAATAACAGCAGCAATTAATTAAAAAAGATAAATTGCCTGAAAAAAGGAAAATTTTATTTTTATCTCACTGAGTGAATAAATGAAGGGAAACTTTGCGACGCTACAAGGTGGTGAGGTAAATAATGCCAAGACGCAGTTTGTTTTATTTAATGGGCGGTTGTTGATTTATTTTTAACCACCCACACACACACACACACACACACACACACACACACACACATTCTTCTCATTCACTACTAAAAGAGATGCGTTTTATTATGGTTCTCCACCGCCAAAGAACATCTTATTTAACCTGAAGATTAACCACCTTAACAATACCTTGGAGGTTAGGTTAGGTTTAGATATATTCGGCTAAATTTAGCTAGGGTTATGCTTGATTAGGTTAGGTTAGACAGATTAAGTTAGGTAAGGTTATTTTGTTAGGCTAGCTTAGGATGTTAGGTTAAGTTAATTTAGGATATAATAGGTTAAGTTAGGTTAAGTTGGTTAAGTTGAGTTAGCTTTAGGGTGGTTCATCTTAAAGTGAAATAAGCTGGGAGAGAGAATATATGTTGTTAGACCTCTTGAACTAACTGTTGTAATGTAGTAACTGCTCTGTCGCATCACGAAAATTCTGACCAAGTCCCAGGTTGCTCATCTGACTTTCTGCCTCATTTACACACAACTGCAGGGTCTCAATTATTTCTCTTACTATTGACAACACAATATACATATACAGCATATTGTTTCTCACTTTTGATTTTTTTTGTATTTCTGTATTATTATTATTATTAGTGTTGTTATTATTATTATTATTATTATTATTATTATTATTATTATTATTATTATTATCATTATTAAGTTATTTTATTTTCATTTTGTATTTTATATTATAAATTTTATTTACAGTGAATTATTATTATTATTATTATTATTATTATTATTATTATTATTATTATTATTATTATTATTATCATCATCACATTTCTGCCCCCAGGCCCCGATGTGGGACAGTGACCTGTGCCTGGGTGGGCTAATCTCCGTATAAGAAAAAAACCTAACTTTACTGTCACAACTAGGAGTACTAATAGCTAACTGTACTAGCTGTCATTACTACAATATACTCATAACTAACTGTACTAACTGTCATAATTGGGAGATACAGTACAAATTAAGTCACCTGAACTTTGATATCAATGAACCACAAGTGGTCTTATTTTCTTGCACTTCGTGTTCAAGGTAAATATAGTCAATATCTATATAGTCAAGATCAATATAGCCATTATCAATAAAGTCAGGACCTGTAAATATAGCTAAGATCAATAAATATAGCCCAAACCAGATAATATAGCCAACACCAATATATATAGCCAAGACCAGTAAATATAGCCAAGACCAATAAATATAGCCAAGACCAATAAATATAGCCAAGATCAGTAAATATAGCCAAGACATTCTGTATAAATACGTATAAAGAAAACTCGTAATTAAACAGAACAACAAACACCTGCATCATATTAACAATACCCTCTTTCCCCCCACCAAGAAACACGTCTCGATTGGATCGTGTTCGTGGCTGTGACTTTAAAATTGTAAACTACAGCGATATTTTGTGACTCAGAACGATGTAATAGACGATACTTCTCAGAGGTGAGAAAGTTGAGTCATTATTTTTCAACTCGAGGTGAAAGGTTGTGTGGTGTTGGCTGGTGGGCGACATTGGTGGACCATCGGCTGTGAAATGAAGAGGTAGTTTGGGGGTGAGAAGAGGTGGGGTCTTAAGATGGCGTGGGAAGGCGTGGTAAACCGTGGGAAGGCGTGGTAAACCGTGGGAAGGTGTGGTAAAGCGTGGGGAAGCATGGAATGGTGTGGTAAAGGACGGAAAGGCATGGTAGAGAGTCGAAAGGCGTGGTAAGGCGTGCTTAAGCATGGAAAGGCGTGGTAGAGAGTCGAAAGGCGTGGTAGAGCATGGGAAGCCGTGGTAGAGCGTGGTAAAGCGCGGGGAGGAGGAAGAAAAAGAAAAAAAGAAAAAGAGGGAGAAGAAGAGGATGAAGAGTGAAAGGGAGAGAAAGAGTAAGTGGAGGAGGAGAAAGAAGGTGGAGTACGCCGTCTGCATCGTGTGGTGCATCCCCCCCTCCTTGAACGGCCACCAGGACACCCCCGATCAATGTTTACTATCACATGCGAAAGTAAACTGAGAGGTGGCGTAGTGTGTGCACACACACACACACACACAAAGAGAGAGAGAGAGAGAGAGAGAGAGAGAGAGAGAGAGAGAGAGAGGCGGGTTAAGGCTTGAATAGAAATAATAGTATTTTCGGATCAAATGAAGATTAACGCCGCCCCCCTCCCCCATTTATTTCACCTTAACCACCCTAATGCAATGCTAACCTAACCTAACTTAATTTAACCTAACCTAACCTAACCCAACCTAACCTAATTCAACAAGAGTATAATTTAACACTAACCTAACCTAACGAAACCTAACCCCTCCTAATTTAACCTAACCCAACCAACTCTATATTTAACCTAAGAAAACTTAACCCTACCCGAAACTAACTTCACCTAGCCTAACCTAATCGAACAATACGTTACCCAACTTAACCTGGCCCATCTTAACGCTAACCTAACCTAACCTAACCTAACCTAACCTAACCTAACCTAACCCAACCTTACTTAACCTAAAAAAAACAACTAACAGCAAATTTATCCTGACCAAACTAATCTTAAAAAAAGCCTAACCTGGCCTAATCTAACATATCCAAAGCCCTCCACATAGAGTTAAGGTTTTTAATAATCAAGTAAAATATGCTAAGATAGCTAATTTTCAGGAGATCTTTATTCTATTATTAAGTGTAGTTTAGTGTAATAAGCATGATTTACTAAATGGTACCTGCATACCCTAAGCCTTATGAAACACCCAATTGGGAGCAACAGTCCTATTAAGCCCCCAACGACCTACTGTAATCAATAGACTTAAGGTTCATTGGAAGTAGAGCCTGAAAGGATTACGTTCCCAATTAAGACTGAATTCTAGTGAGACTGGGTCCCCCTAATGGTTAAGTTAGGTTTGGTTTGGTTTGGTTTGGTCCCATTAGCGCAAGTAATCATTATGATTGGGGACCATTATGATCGGACATTAATTGGAATGGTTAGGGCTGGTTGGGCTCTATTAGGGCTGGTGGCCAATGTTTTAGTGACTGGAGGGAAACTAGTATTTAGGCCTTTATAATTCAGTAAGAACTTAACATAGACTGATGTTTTACCTACTCTTATAATGACTTATTCACCGAAAGATTATTCACGTTATATACTCATCCAGGAAAACAACATCCAAGGTGAATAAGTACCTGTCTAATCATTACTCATATGAATAAAGTAACTGGTATCTTATGATGATGACCCACTTCAAAGACGCATTCAAGTCAAGATGAGAACTTACCTGGAGAAATGTTCCGGTGAATACTTTACTCAGGTGGACAGTAAGTATGTTAAGGAGCTGATCAGTGTGAGATATTCAGGTCAAAGCTGAGGTGAATACTTAACTAGAGCGAAAAAGTTTCTCTGGAGGTTAAAACTGACTCTCATGAGAATTTAGTGGGTCAGGTGTTCATGTCAGGATATACATGGGTGGGTGTTTTTTCACGGTTTTGCTTATGTGAATTAATAGTTATTTTGGAGAGAGAGAGAGACAGAGACAGAGAGAGAGACAGAGAGAGAGACAGAGAGAGAGAGAGAGAGAGAGAGAGAGAGAGAGTACCCTTACAAAATTACATCATAACTCAGCAGTAACTCAAATCTCGACACTTACTTATAGGTCGTTACTTAAGACTAAGTGTCCACTTACTCAAGACTCAAATAACGCAACTTTTACATGATGGAGATTTAGAACTCGCTCTCACTTGGGAATTCGTAGTTACTGAATCAACTCTCAGCTCTTTCTCAACACCCTCCTATTCCCTTAACCTGAGATGAGAGGAAGAAACACTACTCAAGCTATAGACATATAGAGTCGAGCCTCAGATCCCGTCTCAGCACCCATCTATCTCCCTAACTTGAGCTGAGAACAAGAAGACGCACTCACTCGGATGTCAACTCAGCTCTTTCTTATCACCTATCTATTTCTTCAACCAGATCTGAGAAGAACCACTCACAGCTTTACCCAATGATTCAACTCACAGCTCATAAACACCCATCTATCTCCTCAAACTAAGCTGAGAACAAAAAATACTATTCAAAATACGAGTATACCAATACAATCTGGAAATGACCACCCACAGCAAAGCCCATCAGGTCTAATCTCAACCTTTTCCTAGCACTTCACCTCTTCCTCGACCACAGTACGAGTTTTGAGAACCCTTTCCCAGCACTTCACCACCTCCTCGACCACAGCACGATTTTTTTTTCAAGTGAGAACAAATTTCTCCAAGTGCCAAAAATTCTTGCATTTAAATCCGACATTAGGTGAAGCCAAATACTTGCTAGACACATAAGGTGGCACAAAATATTCCCGAAAAGTTACCTTTAGAAAATATGCAAATATTTACACGTTGGAATATGCATGTATTGAGGTGGCTTCTGTGGAACGCTGAATGGGTGGACTATGTGGAACACAGGTTAGATTATCTAGGTGGGTGGACTCTGTGGAACACTGGTTAGATTATTTAGGTGGGTGGACTCGGTGGAACACTGGTTACCTGGGTGGGTGGACGATGTGGAACAGTGGTTAGTTGGGTGGGTGGGCTCTTAGGAAAGCTGACTATCTAAGTGGTGGGTGAGCTCTGTGGAACATTCATTGACTGTATGGGTGGGCTCTGTGGAACATTCATTGACTGGGTGGGTGGAATCTGTGGAACATTCATTGACTGTATGGGTGGGCTCTGTGGAACATTCATTGACTGTATGGGTGGGCTCTGTGGAACATTCATTGACTGGGTGGGTGGGCTCTGTGGAACATTCATTGACTGGGTGGGTGGGCTCTGTGGAACATCCATTGACTAGGTGGGTGAGCTGTATGCGAGACTAGTTGAGCTCTGTGGAATGCGAACTAACCAACTTAACTCTGTACTAGACCCTCTCTGTGTTCAGACAGTATCACCCTGACATGTTCCGCATGGCCCCAGTGCATGACGCGAAAAACTGTAAACGAATCATACATATTTGATGACTTCTATGAATCTCCGGGACCACGACATGTATAACGCTGCCCCTGGTGTTGGTCGGCGTTTATAATGGAAGAATTCTTTGTGTACAGTAATGTCTTTGTTGCACGTTTTCCATACTTATTGTCCTTGTTGCTCGATTTGCATAGTACTGTATGTATTGTTTCTTTTGCAGTTTTTGTTCTTGTTCTAATACATACAGTTATTGTTGCACTTGTACAAAAATGGCTTTATCTTACAGTTATTGTACCAGTTCCTTATATAACACAGTTAAGTAAAGGGACGGTCACTGTTTAAGGAGACAGTAATTTTTAAGGGCATAAGAAAAGGGTGGTAAATAACTGATCAAAAATTTAAGAAAAATCTACTTAATAAATAAAAATGAAAGAAATTACATCTCCGGACAAATAATTACATAAACAAACAAATAATTACATAAACAAACAAATAAATAAATTAAAAAAAATAAACAAATAAATATAACCTGTTTTTAAATAATACAAATATTATTCCATACATCAATCAAACTACTATCCTCGTGTCTGAGGGTTGGTAACCACGGCCCACTACTCGAAAACGCTACTCTCCAAGGACCACAAATTTTAACATCATTCATCCATCCTGTTCTCTGCCCCCACCCACCCTTCCTCCTGGTCCTCCTACACTTACATTCTACCCATTAATACCATTACCCATTTTATCTTACGCATTCATGAAAAATATAATAAAAGAATGTTATTTGTTTTATATGCATGTAAAAGGATTCTGAAGTTCTTTTTTAAGAATTTAGTTTTATCGTATCGTAAACATTAATGTATAATGCAGTGAAATGTAAAAATCTCGGCGTTTATTGTGAGGTAAGTAAACATTTATTATATTCTATTTGAAAGAAGACATAACACAGAAAGGGAGAAGAGAAAAGTAGTAGAGAGAAGTGAATAGAATATAGAAAAAAATAAAATGTAAGCGAGAAGAAGAAAATACGAAGAACCAAGAACAAGAAGAAGAAACAAGGTAAAGAAAAAGAAGAAAGAGACTATACAAGAAAAACGAAAGAAGAATAAAAACGCCAACAATTCCTTTTAACCGTAGTTCAAGTTTCTTAAGACCGTTCACAGTGCCTGAGTATTATAACAGGAGAGGCTATGAACGAAATATTGTGGGAAAGAGATGCCACTATATGGAATAATTATGTTATACTTTACTATGTACGAATTAAAGTGGGAAAGAAATAATAGTTCATAAAAGTGTTGTGTTTGAATAAAAAATAAACGGATTTTTTTTAGTATGAGACTATGTTATGTTTGACTATAGATGAAAAACATTGGGAAAAAATCAGTGGAAGATTATTACCTATTTTTCCTGAATGAGCGAAAGATAGACAATTTTGTAAAAAAATAAATTATGGTTGGCATGAACGAAAGATGGTGAAAAAAACATAAGCCAGTAATTTGTACTTGACTCGCTAATGAAAAATTATGAAAAATAAGTAAATAAACGACATGAAATTTAGTTACTATTGGCGTGAACGAAATATTATAATACTTTTACAATCAAAAACGCATTAATAAAGTTGTTTATGACTTGAACAAAAGACATTGAAAAACAAATCTTCCCTTGACTAACGAAATGGAAAATAAATGTGTTCCACCTAAATGAATAATATTTTGCAACATGAGGTTCTTAAATCATACATGAATAAGAACATAAGGCAGTGAAAAATAACACAATTATCCTTCACTGTGATTTCAAGAGAATGAAAATAAGAAGATAGCTGAACGAAAGCTAATGAAAAATAAGGCTACTTATTCATGCCTCACACAAGAGATAATTAAAAACGAAAACGAGTTGCTCATTAACGAAAGACATTGACCAAAAGTAGATAAGTACACTTGAACGCAAGACCATGAACAAGAAAAGACTAATTACTCATGCACGTAAGGTAATAAAGGGAATAATAAACTCATGAACGAAAGGTAATAAAACACAAAAGACTAATAACTCATGAACGAAAGAGAGTGAGAAACAAAAGACTAATTACTTATGAACGAAATACATGAAAAACAAGACTAATTACTCGTGAATGAAAGATAATGAAAAGCAAAAGTTTAATCACTCATAAACGGAAAAAAAAGAAAAGCAAAAGACTTATCTTATGAACGAAAGGTAATGAAAAAAAACACAACCTCAGGGACTCGTTAAGTTATGCTTGAGTTATAATATATTATAATTAGTTCAGAAACTGGTAATGTTTTTTTATTTATGAATATGATAAAGGCAAAAAAATCTGGCAGCTGTTTCCGTTCACTTTTCATGTTAATGAGGAGAGTTAAAACGGATGACCTGGTAAAACAACCTGGAAGGTGTGTTTGTTGGTGTTTGTGTGTGTTTGTTGGTGTTTTGAAGTGTTTGTTAGTGTTTGGAGGTATTTGTGGGTGTTTGGGTGTGTTTGGGTGTGTTTGGTGGTGTGTGTGGGTTTGTGAGTGGTTATGAGTGTTTGTGGGAATTTGGAGGTGCTTAGAAGTGTTTGTTTGATTGTTGATGTTTTTGGAT
Organism: Homarus americanus; assembly: GCF_018991925.1. Lineage (NCBI taxonomy): Eukaryota > Metazoa > Arthropoda > Malacostraca > Decapoda > Nephropidae > Homarus > Homarus americanus. The sequence goes on along the minus strand of NW_024713129.1, from coordinate 28,552,945 downwards.
GATTATACTGTATATCTTTGTGGGTGTTTATAAGTGTTTGTGGGTGTTTGGATATATTTAGGAGTGTTTGTTTGTTTGTGTTTGGGTGTGCTTGTTGGTGTTTGTGGGTGATTGTTGGTGTTTAATGGTGTTTGCGGGTGTTTGGGTCTGCTTGTAGGTGTTTGTGGGTGTTTGCTGGTGTTTGGGTTTATTTGTTGGTGTTTGTGGGTGTTTGTGGGTGTTTATCTGTGTTTGTTGGTGTTTATGGGTGTTTATCTGTGTTTGTTGGTGTTTATTTGTGTTTGTTGGTGTTTGTGGGTGTATGTGGGTGTTTGTGGGTGTGTGTTGGTGTTTCAGGGTGTTTGGTGTTGTTTGTTGGTGTTTGAGGTGTTTGTTGGTGCATGTGCATGTCTTTTGGTGTTTTTGGTGCTTGTTCGTATGTGTGGATGTATGTGGGAGTTTGTGAGAGTGTGTGGGTATATGTGGGTGTTTTTGATGTTTGTTGATGTTTGTGGGAGTTTGTTGGTGTTTGTGAGGATTTCTCTGTGTTTGTCTCTGTTTGAAGGTGTTTGAAGGTGTTTGTGAGTGTTTATGTGTGGTGTTGTTGGTGCTTGTGGATGTTTCATGGTGTTGGTGTTTGCGGGTGCATGTTAGTGTGTAACAGCCCTTTTTCTCTCTATTAATACACCCAAATGAATAACACCAAGTTATTCACCATTTTATTCACGACTATATCATTTGGCTTGCATCTTTCGTAAGGGTCGAGCCAGGGTCAGCTAATTTACCCAACACCCGCAATAGTCTCCACAAACCACTAAGACACAAGAAAGCCAAGAAAAAATTAAGAAACTCAACTTTTTCTTATTTCAGGAAAAGGTTTAGCTTTCAATCCGCTCTTCTGGCAGCTATAACACTAATATATATATATATATATATATATATATATATATATATATATATATATATATATATATATATATATATATATATATATATATATATATATATATAAAAATAACAAAAGGATATGTCTGTGTGTTGTTTGTTTGTGTCCGCACGAGAATTTCGGAAAGTACTTTACCGATCTGTAGATGGATGTTGTTATATGTAGTGATGATGGATGTAATGATGATGGATGGTGTTATATGTAGTGATGATGGATGGTGTTATATGTAGTGATGATGGGTGGTGTGATATATGTAGTGATGATGGATGTTGTTATATGTAGTGATGATGGATGGTGTTATATGTAATGATGATGGATGGTGTTATATGTAGTGATGATGGATGTTGTTATATGTAGTGATGATGGGTGATGTTATATGTAGTGGTGATGGATGTTGTTATATGTAGTGATGATGGATGGTGTTATATGTAGTGATGATGGATGGTGTTATATGTAGTGATGATAGATGGTGTTATATGTAGTGATGATGGATGGTGTTATATGTAGTGATGATGGATGATGTTATATGTAGTGATGATGGGTGGTGTTATATGTAGTGATGATTAGATAATAAAATAATAACATTTTAATGCTAAAAAAATATACTTGGTTGTACCGTTGTAGTGGAACTTACACCGTTAATGAACTATTGATAGAAGAAGAAGTTTTTGGGACTGAACAGTAGTTGCAAACAGGGAGTTGCTCAGAGAGACAGACTACTCAGTTGAAGTTCTGGTGAATTTTCTTGAAGAAAATGAGCCTCACCTGGTGCCTGATCAAGCGAATGCTTATGAACAGATCTTGCAAGCGATACAAGAGGAGCAGGTAAGGTATGATCTTTCTCGATGCATCTGGCGGGACAGGAAAAACATTCCTGATCAACCTTCTGTTGGCCAAAGTACGTCATCAGGGGAAAATTGCTCTTGCTGTGGCATCCTCAGGCATTGCTGCTACACTACTAGAAGGAGGACGTACTGCACACTCAACTTTTAAACTGCCTCTCAACCTCGCTCACAATGAGAATCCAGTGTGCAACATCAAAAAAGGATCGGCAAAGGCAAAACTCTTAGAAAAATGCAGCCTCATAGTCTGGGATGAATGCACTATGTCTCACAAGTTAGCGTTTGAAGCATTGGACAGGACCTTGCAAAACATACGAGAAAATGACCATCTCATGGGTGGCATTACAATGGTCATTGCTGGAGACTTTCGCCAGACCCTACCTGTCATTCCTTGAAGCACTCCAGCTGATGAACTGAATGCGTGCCTCAAGGCATCATACCTTTGGAGAAGTGTTCAGAAACTCACCCTATCCACAAACATGAGAGTACATGATTCAGAAGGACAAATAATCATTCCTCAAGGATGGGACAAATAATCATTCCTCAAGGATGGGGAAATGTTGTAAAGTCCTCAACTGAGCTCACTAACATGGTCTACCCAAACATTAGCCACCACTACAAGGATCACAAGTGGCTGCATGAATGCGCAGTTCTGGCACCAAAGAATGAAACAGTGGCTGAAATCAACATGACTCTACTCAGACAGCTTCCAGGCAGTGAGACCTCATTCAAGTGGGTTGGCTGCTGGCTCCTGACAGTAGGTGCATTCCATGACGTCATTTCCGATCATCTGCCAGGACGACTAGGGTACAAGTGCTCCTGGCAGATGATCGGAAATGACGTCATGGAATGCACCTACTGTCAGGAGCCAGCAGCCAACCCACTTGAACACTATCTCCTCGACTGCGAAGTCACACAAAGCCTCCGAAACAGAACTCAAATCTCCCAAGAAGCACACACAACACCAGCGGCCACTCTAACCCGAAAGGCCCAAACAAACCACATTCACCACCTTCTCCGGGTCATCACACGATACCCACCACCCAGATAGCTTAGAAAGTATCCTCTCCCAGCAAGTGCGGACCCCAGTTCGGGGGGCGCGCCACTCCGAAACTGACCACGTCCAAGAGTGGGGGTTGGTGGTAAGCGTCCACTGATCGGGGGTCCGCTCACACTTGCAACCTGCAGTATCCTTCCAAATCTGCAGGTAGGACCACCTCCAATCCCAATCCGGTCTGGCTGCTCCAGGAGCTCCAGCCGGAACCACCAAACGGGCCGCCTATAGGCAAAGGCCCGTGTCGGACTGCGGTCCGACAATCTCAACAACAAACAACGACCAGGACCAAGCAGTCCAGTACCGTGCAGAATTCCTTAATTCTTTGGAGCCCGCTGGAATGCCTCCTCACCACCTCACTATCAAGATTGGAACTCCAATAATGCCCTTAAGAAATCTTGAACCACCAATCCTCTGCAATGGCACAAGACTGGTGGTGAAGAACATGATGCCACATGTACTGGAAGCTACAATACTGACAGGAAAAGCTAAAGGAGAGAACGTTTTTTTACCAAGGATACCTCTCATCACCACTGACCTGCCATTTGAGTTCAAGCGACTTCAGTTTCCGGTTAAAGTGAGCTTTACCATGACCATCTACAAAAGCCAGGGACAGTCCCTAAAGAAGGTTGGCCTAAACCTGGTGTTTCCTTGCTTCTCTCATGGACAGTTCTATGTTGGATGCTCCAGAGTAGGAACTGGCAAAAATCTGTACATACTTGCTGCTAATGGCAAAACCAAAAATGTGGTCTACCTTAATGTACTACAGTGAGACAATGTGAAGCCTCCCGGAGGGTGGCGTCGTACCGTGGCCTAGCGGATTCCGCTAGTAACTAATAATATAAAGACAAACTTAAACGTTTGAGGAGACCCACCACTTGACCTTAGTGACTTTGTTATAAAGATCTCTCTCTCTCTCTCTCTCTCTCTTAGTCATTCTCTATCTCTGTCAAAAAGCCCTTACAAACTTAACCCCCACCCCTTTTTACATGAAGTTTCTTGAATCACTAGTTCATATGAGAAAATAAATAATAATGAGTATAAAGAACTTAAGTCGCTATTTCGTCATACTAAACTGACTTGAACACATATAGAAGAACTATCACCACTCTTCGGGAAATACATACCAAGTCATTTCTGGGTTCCTCCCATCACTTCACCCAGAACATCTATTTCCTCCTCGGTAAACAGCTCGGGGAGACAGGAGTGAATAATTTAGAAGAACAATTTCACGCACCCCGGCACCACTGGACACTCATCAACGCGAGAAGGTGAACTTTCTCAGCATGTCAGGCTGCGACTTACACCGTCAAGGCTTCAGTTGTCTTGTAACTGTGTATTTCCATTTGTTTGAGACTCCAGCTCCTCTAAGCTAATCTAGTATATTAAACCTGAACTGGAAAGCTGACTTTCACAGTAGAGTGAATATTACTGATGTTTTACTGTATAATTGTGATTTAACAACTAGGGTCTTTAATGCACGGACTCTACTTATCAACCATTAAATAAATAAGTGACAAACATCTCTATGACGAAACTAAGATCTTGAAGTGCGTAATCTCACTTTGTACAGTCGCGGTAAAAAGTAAGCATCCACCCTTCTTACTACCATACCTCTCTATACGATGGGTCACAAAAGTATGGGGGAAGCAATGATGGGGGGAGAGCAAGGGGTGGCTGACCCGGGTAAGGTAGAAGGACGTGAGTCAAGGGCCACAATACATACAGTAATGCGAGTATAAATGTGGTCTTAGAATTACCTTTAACACCTGAAGAAGGTGTTAAGGTTGGTGCATGTCACTGGACGTTGACGGCCTTAATGACCCTGGCAGTTGATAGACCTAAAGCCCAAACAACCAACCAACCAGGAGGGCGGATGTCCAGGAGGTATCATATGGACTAAACATTCCCTTTGTTATCTATGCCTTTAATTAAGATTCTGGAGAGGAATGAGAGTGGGCTTTTGGCAGGTAATGTGTCATTGTGGTTGATAAGGCGTCTGGCTATCGTGAGGGAAAGCCCCTGATATAACAACATAAGAGGGGGGGGGGGCGTGATTTGCTTCCCACCAGTAACATTAAACTAGGTTGTTACTTGATCACTTTCACTTCTCGCCACCACCGTTCTTGAAAAAAATATTATTAATTGAAAAAATAAGAATGACTCGTTACTTGATCACGTCCACCTGTTGCCATAAGGGTATTATTGCGTTTAAACATTCCCAATTCCTACCACTAATCTATTATCATATTCTAATAAGACGTCTAATTATAAGATCATTTTCATCTATTACATTACCGTCGGAAATGTATATTAACGGAGATAGCAAATCCAAAATTTTCTCGATTTTCTTTCATTAATCTTCCGCCATTTATCGCGTACTTCACCTTTCACACTGCGTGTCTCCTTCATAAATCATCACGCGCATGCGTTCCCGTATGCGTCACGTGACCAATCAAAAGCCTTTTTTTTTTGCAACCAATTAAAATGATTTTGGATTTAATTCGCGGTATTTTTGGACCAATCAAAATCGATTTTTATTTTGGGTCTCTCATATTTCGAAATTCAAGTTCAGTCCCGACCATGGAAGTCTGCGATGGGTGTCACTTAAATTATATGGAGCTGATTGCGAGTTTTTGAGAAAAAAATACGAAGAAACTATAGCATTTTTTCGGTCGCATGGTGTTCTTCCAACCTCAGTAAAGTGTACTAAGAGCAAGACTGAATGTAAATATCGCAAAGACCAACATATGTGGCGTTGTGTAAGAATCTCAGAATCAAACGACCAACAAGAACCAGGCCTCCAGGCCAACTAAGGTAAGAAATAGGTGATTCCATCATATGGTGAGAGTCAGTTAGGTTAGGTTAGGTTAGGTTTTTCTAGTATGTTTTGGTGTATTTTTTATTCGCTTAGCAATTTATTTTTTTCGAAAAACGTCTCTCGAAAAAAAATCGAAAAAAACGGCCAATTTCTAACGCAAATGAAGGTCATATTCGGTCGAAATACACACAAATACACTAGAAAAATATATTTTTAACTTTCTAACAGATGGGGCGGTGGAAGTGCAAATTTACCTCCATAACTATTCTTGAAAAAACAACACTACTAATTGAAAAATTATTCAGAATGAATTGTTGGATAAAATGTGACTTGTCCATCCTGTAATATGTTTATTTGTGTTGTTAAAATGTGATGAGATGGAAGTGGCAATGGTGTTTGGCCACTGCTCCACACCCAGCCCAGGATGGACACTAAAGAACGTCGACTGGTGAGTCGAGGGCAAATTATCGGTTTGTGCGTGGCTGGCTACAACATGTCAGTAATTGCAAGGACGGTTGAGAGTCACTGTGAAACGTTGGTTAACCTGCTGGGAGGAGTCTGGAAACTTTGGAAACCAGCATTTGATATATGAAAATGATTAATTTCGGGTGTGTAATGTAAACAAAACACATTTGAACTCTTATTTCATATAAATTATTAATTTTAGGCCAGAGAGACCGCGATTGGCAGGTGAGGAGGACATTGGACGAGCTATTGAGATTCTGTAGGACCTGTGTTGGTAAATATTAAAAATAAATATGATTTACAACCTCTTATTGAGGATTTCTCCTCACATTAATATAAATATCTAATTACCGTTGTTTAAAACTTGAATCACAAACTGAAAAAAAATATATAAATAAAGAAATGTATGGCACATAATAATAATAATCATAAGATATGGGTCCTCATCTACTACTCTTTCAAGCAGATAAACCCAAGATAATATTGTAAAGTGTGAATATACAACTTACATCCATCCTTCCTTTCCTTCCTTCATGAATTTCCGTTTTCTTCAATCCCCTCCCTCTCCGATGACCAATTTGCCTCGCATACCAACCTCCCACAACCATTCCCCCCCCCCCCCCCCCCGTGATTTACAGTGTAGAAAGGACCTGGCCAGGCGCAGGGGTTACGGGGGTGGAGTGGATGATTACTTTTCACCACAACTGTGCATGCTCCAGTCATCCAAAGCAAAAAAATCGGGAAAGATACAGTACAACTCTACAATGTAACATATTGTCCTTCCTTTTCATTTTAGGTCTTAAAAACTGAAGTACAAGAAATCCCTCGTATACCTGCATTAATGTGTACCAAACTTCTCAATACCTGTAAATTGACCTCAAACTTACAAGTTCATTTATTTACAAACAAGTAGTGTTGTGTGGATACATACTGTATGCTCCAATATCGCTCTTCTGATGCTGGTGTGTTGTAATGCTCTCAAATAGGTGGTGGATTTAGTGTTATGATGGACAAGTATATAGAAAGATGATTGTTCTGTTTGAGAGAGAGAGAGAGTCCAAGTGGAATATCTCCTCAACCACTAAGCTAGAGAAGACAGAAATTATCCATTACACTAGGAACCAGTGGTCTTCTCTCTCTCTCTCTCTCTCTCTCTCTCTCTCTCTCTCTCTCTCTCTCTCTCTCTCTCTCTCTCCTTTTACTAAATATCTTGACACCAAATTCCGTCTTCAACAGCACTACTCAACATTAAACAGTCACACACACTATCAAGAAAAACACTCCACCTTAACAAGCTACTTTACCAGCGTGACAACCATAAATAATATCATCATTAATCATACGAGTATACAGGGTGTCTCAGAAATGTGGACACACTGCCTTACAGATTTTCATGGAGATCGCATGTATGCTTGTATTATAATAGCAACATTGTCCTCATATGCAGGAGACCTCGCATATCAACAAGTAAGAACAATGTTGCTGTCGAAATACAAACAACCACGTAATCTCTACCCTTCGTCATCAAAATTTATAATAGTCAAGTTTCCGGATGATTTCTCCCTAAAGCTCGGTTCAGTAAGCTAAAATAACAAATAAATTTTTACTGGTGGATGACGCCTGGGTGGGTAAAAACCTGTGTTGACTGGGGTAAATAAGTTAATTTTCTCTATATACTTTACAGTACAGTAGAGGGAGACATGTCTGTGATTTACTTGGTCCAGCGTATCTTCACCTTCCTGAGACAACATCTCCAGAAGACACAAATGAACTGCTTAAGGATGACTTAGGACCCAGGACTATCCGCTAAGGACGACTTAGGGGCCACAACTATCCATTTAAGGACGACTTATCAACCACGACTATCCGCTTAAGGACGACTCAGGGACCACGACTATCAGCTTAAGGATGACTCGTGAACCACGACTATCAGCTTAAAGATGACTCGTGAACCACGACTATCAGCTTCAGGATGAATCAGGAACCACGAATATCTGCTTAAAGACGACTCAGGGACGACGACTAACTGTCAGACAGTCGCCAAACGCAGACTAATTGTGATAGTCTCCGAAATACCGAAATCAACACAATCTACAACCCCTCTTTAAGTACCTACAACACACTCTACAACCCCTCTTTAAGTACCTACAACACACTCTACAACCCCTCTTAAGTACCTACAACACACTCTACAACCCCTCTTTAAGTACCTACAACACAATCTAGATGTATTTGCCCCTGTCTTATAGGAAGAAGTATTTATATAAATGGGTTAACTACATTAGACTTGTATAAATATCACCCCCTGTAACTTTCCACTAACTATGAGGCTCATGTTCAGAGCACGGAATAAGGTGTGCCCACGGGAAGTCGGGTCACTTGGTGCTGAATTAAGCATTAAGTAACCGACTCTCTGGCCACCTACTGCGGGCAGTAGTTGATAACCCTGATTAGAAGAAGACGTTATTGAGAGCTATCGTGGATGGTTCCGTCTTCCCTCGAGGGAGGACGTCGGATATTCCGTTCCTCCCTCGCTGGGTCCTTACACATTCTCACTCACCGCTCATGGACTGGACGTACTTAGCAAAGCTATTTAACATAGCCCCCGTCCTCATTTAACACTCATAGCTACAGTGATTAAGTTACGATGATAACCCATTTTTGAAAGTGTACATAGAAACCTTTATAATAAACAAACAAAGGAACATATTGGATTTCACTAAAGAATATCCAATAAACTTTGAACTATATTTTAGTATGCTAGAATATAAGGTAACGCGCTTCACAAGTGACTGTTACAAGTGACTGTTACAAGTGGTGACAACCCAGGAAGGTTGTTACATATATGACAGCTTCACAAGTAACTGTTATATTCACGGTAACAGTCACCTCAACAGATACACAGTTGGTGAAGGTAAAGATATTATGTTCTCCCCATTACTGTGGCATACTGATACATCTGTTAATAAGAAGCAAATCGTTATAAAGAACATCTCTTTAACTACCTACAACACAATCTACAAGATCTCTTTAAACACCTACAACACAATCTACATTTCTTTAAGTACCTACAGCACACTCTACAACATCTCTAACTACCTACAACATAATGTACAACACCTCTTTAAGTACCTCCAACACAATCTACATTTCTAAGTACCTACAACACAATCTACAACATCTTTTTAAGTACCTACAACTGCTCTATCACCTTTAACTACCTACAACACAATCTACAAGATCTCTTTAAACACCTACAACACAATCTACATTTCTTTAAGTACCTACAGCACACTCTACAACATCTCTAACTACCTACAACATAATGTACAACACCTCTTTAAGTACCTCCAACACAATCTACATTTCTAAGTACCTACAACACAATCTACAACATCTTTTTAAGTACCTACAACATAAGATAACTCATTCTTATCTATCCTTTAAATATAACGAAATGGTTTGGCGAGAAACAAGTCTTACTGTCCATCACATAGCAGCATTATACTGGCACAGCAGTTTACAGCATCCCCCCAACAGCTAAACCACCACCACGCTGCACAATACACGGGCTATGGAGAGAATGTCCTTTATGCTCTGATATAATTACCTCGTGAACTTGCCTCACAGTCCAGCGGTGCTTTATATATACAGTTAGAGAGCACTGTGTGGAAAGATAATGCGGGTGACCGTAGTATTATTGTAACTGTAGTTGTGAGTGTATGTTATATTACGCTTTTGAACATATTGTAGTATTAATCACAGCAAGGATTCACGATATTGTGTGAGATATTTGTTGTTTTGTTTTGACGTCGAGTTGAAGTGTAGTTACAATAATAAAGAGAGAGAGAGAGAGAGAGAGACTTACCAGCACAAACAATCAGTCTTATTTCTCTCAGAGTTTCTGTTCTTGTAATTAAAGATCACACTTAACGTTGTTGTTCTTCTGCAATGATATCAACTTACAACAAGAACTGAGAGACGGAAGAAGTGTTCATATGATCCTCCTCCATGACCGTGACTTTTCATCCAAAAACTAGCTTCTCACTCACGCGCGCGCACACGCACGCACGCACGCACGCACGCACGCGCACGCACGCGCACGCACGCCACGCACACACACACACACACACACACACACCCCCTTATTAACACATATATTATGTCGTGAAATCTAATATACATTCCATAACAGTCTGAGAACTTACTAACCTGAAACGAAATACATGGGCAGGCGGAAGGTGAGGCGGACGGAAGTGAGGACAAAGGAAGCGAGGGCTGTGTGCTTCTCCAGTCCTGGGGAAACAGGGAAAACGTAAAAGCAAAATAAGATGACCTACCAACTTTATGTATTTTCAACCTTTATAAAAAATAACCTTAAAAACTTCTATTTTCTTAATGTAGTGAGAAAAAAAAGCTATTATTGTATATAAGACTTTGTTCAGTTGAAGCCTTTTCATATTATAGTGTTACAATAATGCTTTAATGATAAAATGTTTACCCCATAATCTTGTCTTACAGTTTAAAAGTTGGACCACCTGAAGATTAGAACCCAATCTTATTTCACTTGATGATTAAACACCTTTATGCTACATTGGCAGTTATGTTATTATGTTATGTTATTAGGTTAGAATAGATTTTACTATATTAGGTTAGGTGAGATAATGTTAGGTTATTTTAGTTTACCGTTACGGATGAAGGCTTAGGGGACTAATCTTCAGGTGATCCGAAAAGTTTTACATTAAAAGAAGAATTTTAACACAAGCTGGCAACCACTTCTATAACTGTGATATCTAATCCGATAAAATATTATGTGGAAATAATACAAAGGTGGATTCATCACAGTAAGTAGAGAGGTGTGAGCTATTTATGCAAGTTGAGTTGTAGATAAGAATAACAAATTGGTGATAAGGGGAAAGAGGGAATGAAAGAGGGATAGAGGAGAGAGGGAGAAGATCATTATGAACTGCATAAAGATTTAAGAGTGAGTTCTGACACCTCTCTCTCTCTCTCTCTCTCTCTCTCTCTCTCTCTCTCTCTCTCTCTCTCTTAATCAGTTCAATATATTCCCACGAGGAGTTTACCCTTTTTTTTTACCAGAAACCTGTGTGGTTCTATATTCTTAACTTCTGATGACTGGTGTATGTACTAACTGAAAATACTTGCTTATAGACCTTAGTTGATATAACAGCAATAGATTTTAACACCAACAACATAGATACTCTATTTCCCCTAATTTCTTTTAGTTGATGAGTAGTGTATGTACTAACTTGAAATACGTGTTTAAAGACCATAGTTGTTAAAGCGCGATAATGCATTATAACAACAACAGCAACAACACTTCTTAATCCGGTCAATGTAATATATGCTTCCCAACAACCGCGTCACCAGTAAGACAACTGACATGCTATGACCTTTCTTCAATGAACAAAGGGCATTTTATCGACTATCATACATCCAGGGTAAAATATCAGCCTGTATGCTGTTCTGTATGTTGTTCTGTATGTTGAAATCAAAGGCTTTCTTGTTGTTGTACTGTAGAAGACTTTGCTGAGTAACAACTTTGCCATTTTTTCTGACATCAAAACACTGACTGTGACAGATTCAATCTTTCTAAATTCGAGTCTAGGAATTCCTGGCGCTCCACGATCATTTGGTTCACTGCGTCTTCCTCCCCTTGCTCCTCCCAAAAGAACAGCAGCAGAAGACACGAGTGAATAACTTAAAAGACACTTCACGACTGATGATACCGCTGGACAATCCTCTATTCATAAATGACTTTCTAGGGCGTCAGGATCTACCAAATCTCTAACTTGTAACTCTCCAACATATCAAGTTCTGTCTCCCATACGCCACCAGTGTGTAGACTCCGCCATCACAAGCAGACAACCTATCTATAATATCTCTGAACTGTACACGAGCGTGGAGGAGGTACACGCTATTAGACTTCCGATTATTAATAGGCAATAGATGAGAAGTTGTGGCTGTATTATTCCCCCTATTCAGTTTAACCAGTGAGAGGAGTGAGGCACATTAATCGACGACACACTGTACAACACAACGTTGGCTGGGAATGTAAACGGCTCAATGATCTGGTATAATTAACCCATGAACTTGCCTCAGATGGTTCAGGCCTGTTTGGGAAAATGGAACATCATTACCAAAGGTAGTCGTGACGGTGTTCCTGTTACGTGCTGTGAGTCACGTGTCAAGATGATATTTACGATGGTATGTTATTTGTTTTACTCGTACCTATTGATTTGGGTGATAATAGGAAGATAAAGGACGCAGAAAGAAAGAGAGAGATAAAGAGAGAGAGAGAGAGAGAGAGAGAGAGAGAGAGAGAGAGAGAGAGAGAGAGAGAGAGAGAGAGAGAGAGAGAGAAAGAAAGAGAGAGATAAAGAGAGAGAGAGAGCTATAATAACGACCATAACTAAGATCAAACAGGAGTTCTACCAAGGGACCAAAACATGTTCTCAACCTTCAGAAAATCTTAGGATTTGAACCACCAAGATAGACATAAAAAACTCGGAAAAAAACAAAAAACAGAGGAAATAGGACAAATTCTAACAAGACTCGACACGGGTGAATAATTTAAAGACCACTGACGAGGGACGGCCCCACTGGCAACTCTCCAACACACAAATGAAGTCGCGGGAAACATGTCTTCCTAAAACCCCACATGTAAAACTCTCTCCCGGATATTAACTTTAATTCGCGTATGTATAGTCGCGGGTTATAGCACATGCACTGTTGTAGTGGTGGAGAGCTTATTTGTGATTTATTTATAGCCAGGGTGAGCTAGGAACTAATAGTATAATCATATCCCCAAAAACCCAAATGGTTCACAATCCTCCAGACCACAGGGAGAAGTACACCCTAGCCTGACTCGTGAAATCTTCCAGCATGCACAAGACACACCCATCTTCAACACAGGTCACACTGTAGAAAAAAAAATTACTCCATTCCGTTATGAACTCGCTGTAACCTCCGTACATTATCCTGAAGGACGAGTGTATTTACAAACCAAGAACATGTACTCTAAACACCTTAGTTATTGAAGCTAAGTTATACATTACGTTATGACATCTACAAGAGCAGTAATACATTATAACATCAACAAGAGCAGTACTATATTATAATATCAACAAGAGCAATAATACATCATAACATCAACAAGAGCAGTAATTCAGTATAACATCAACAAGAGCAGTAATACATTAAAACATCAACAAGAGCAGTAATTCAGTATAACATCAACAAGAGCAGTAATTCATTAATATCAACAAGAGCAGTAATACATTATAACATCAACAAGAGCAGTAATACATTATAACATCAACAAGAGCAGTATACATTATAACATCAACAAGAGCAGTAATACATTATAACATCAAAAAGAGCAGTAATTCAGTATAACATCAACAAGAGCAGTAATTCATTAATATCAACAAGAGCAGTAATACATTATAACATCAACAAGAGCAGTAATACATTAAAACATCAACAAGAGCAGTAATTCAGTATAACATCAACAAGAGCAGTAATTCATTAATATCAACAAGAGCAGTACTATATTATAACATCAACAAGAGCAGTAATGGGCTAACAAGAGCAGTACGATGTTATATCAACAAAACTTGATAATACATTATAACATCAACAAGAGCAGTAATACATTAAAACATCAACAAGAGCAGTAATTCAGTATAACATCAACAAGAGCAGTAATTCATTAATATCAACAAGAGCAGTACTATATTATAACATCAACAAGAGCAGTAATACATTATAACATCAAAAAGAGCAGTACTATATTATAATATCAACAAAAGCAGTAATACATTATAACATCAACAAGAGCAGTAATTCAGTATAACATCAACAAGAGCAGTAATTCAGTATAACATCAACAAGAGCAGTACTATATTATAATATCAACAAAAGCAGTAATACATTAAAACAACAACAAAAGCAGTAATACATTAAAACATCAACAAGAGCAGTAATTCAGTATAACATCAACAAGAGCAGTAATTCATTAAAACATCCAATAAAAGCAGTAATGCATTAAACACCAAGAAAGAACGGTAATTCATTATATCAACAAGAGTAGTACTATATTATAACATCAACAAGAGCAGTACTATATTATAACATCAACAAGAGCAGTACTATATTATAACATCAACAAGAGTAGTACTATATTATAACATCAACAAGAGCAGTAATACATTATAACATCAAGAAGAGCAGTAATATATTATAACATCAACAAGAGCAGTACTATATTATAACATCAACAAGAGCAGTAATATATTATAACATCAACAAGAGCAGTACTATATTATAACATCAACAAGAGCAGTACTATATTATAACATCAACAAGAGCAGTACTATATTATAACATCAACAAGAGCAGTACTATATTATAACATCAACAAGAGCAGTACTATATTATAACATCAACAAGAGCAGTACTATATTATAACATCAACAAGAGCAGTACGATATTATAACATCAACAAGAGCAGTCACACTTTATAACAGCAAGGAATAACCCAACACAGCTGACATATACTGTGCTTCACTCTGGCTCTGTACAGTACAATGTATAAACTATAAGGAACGTCTCGACGGTCTACTCTAAGCTCATGAACTTCCCTTACAGCCCAACGCTGCTTTATATTCATAGGGCTACAAGTACACAATACATAATTGGGTTACAAGTATTTATTCATAACAGGGTCACAAGTACAGTATGCATACATAATAGAGTACCAAGTATACATACAAAATAGTAGGGATGCACTGGAATCATAATGTCAAGTTCTGGCCGGAACTGAAACTTATGGTGTTATAGCTATTTAAAATTGTTTCAAGTTGTGTTAATAACATGTCATTCAGAAATCCTAGTACTGTACAATATAATACTATATTGGCCTATGTTAAAGTTTTTAAAGTCATTTGTCAAACTATAGATACGAATATGAAAGTTTACGTTATTTATTGTTTACTTAATGCAGTGGTTCCTAAACCGAGGGCTACAGTGTTGTTCAAAGGTGAATCACACCTTGTGCTAGATAACATATAACCTTGTATTAATGATCCCTTAATAGTATGTGTTATTTCATATATTATATTAAGTTAGAAATTTTAGTTCACCTTATTTAAAAATACACACAGAACAGACAGTTTGTAAAGAACCATAAATAACTGTAGTGTACCCTGAGTTCTTGACGTTGTGTTTGTGTCAGGACTTAGGGCTATCGGTCAGCACAACTATCACACTCTTGTACTATTTGTTGCTACACGTACATTAATACTCATTAACCATTCAGTACTTTTTATGTTACATTATCCATTAGAAATAGAGAGCATTAACAGATTCATATTTTAATTCATGAAACTGTAACCAGTACCGCAATAAAAAGTTTCGGTTCCGGCCGGTTATTTTACTGAAGTTCAGGCCGGCGGAACTTCATAAAAGTCTAGGTTCCGACAGTGTTACAAGTATACATACACAAGGGGGTTACAAGTACACATACATAATAGTAAGTACACATACATAATAGGGTTACAAATATAAATTCATAAAAGGGTTACAAATCTACATATACATACACAAGAGGGTTACAGGTATACATACACAATAAGATTCCAAGTACAAATACAAATAGGGTTACAAATATACATACACAAGAGGGTTACAGGTATACATACACAATAAGATTCCAAGTACAAATACAAATAGGGTTACAAATATACATACATAAGAGGATTACAAATATACATATACATATACAAGAGGGTTACAAGTATAAATACACAAGAGTATTACAAGTATACTTGCACAAGAGAGTTACAAGTATACCATACACAAGAGTTACCAGTAGATAGTAGGTAGCTTCCAAACAGGGAGGTACTACCGCCTTGGAAGATATTGGAAGCATAATGTATTGTCTAATGGTAGACCCTGCTGCCATATGGCATCACGAAAATTGTGACCAAGTCCCAGGTTGCTGATCTGACTTTCTGCCTCATTTACACACAATTGCAGGGTCTCAATTGTTTCTCTTACTTTGACAACACAACTTATACGAGTGTATTGTTTCTCACTCGTGATTTGTTTATTTTGTTTTTATATTTCTGTATTCATTTTTGATTCAATTCATTTTTTACGACGTCCCAGACACCCGACATGGTCGGTGACCTGTGCCTAGATGGGCTAATCTCCGTAAAAAAAAAAAATAATAGTAATAATAATTACAACAAGAGCGCATTCAGGAACACACCATTATTGTTATTGTATTTGTGGTGCGCCAGGGGACAGATATTTTGGGGTCGATATTATGATGGGATATGTGTGTGTGTGTGTGTGTGTGTGTGTGTGTGTGTGTGTGTCTACCATCAATACAACGTAGCGAGTCACTGTTTGTTTTAACTTAATAGTTTAGTATTCTGTACACCAAACCCCGGGAGGAATTTTAATCATTAAATTACCAACGGGAAACTAAAAAAAAATTTGTGATAAAATTTATCTGGTTAAATTAAATATGCTAATTTGGGGATTAAGCTGAAAACCTTAACTTAATTAAAACTGAATTGAAATTAATTCGGGTGTATACTATGACGCGTTCAATCACAACAGGCATATATTCTCATTACGTTTTAATTAAGGTTAAAGATGGAAGATGTCTTTTATTATATATATTACTGAATAAAAACTTCATATAACAGATATACTTGATATAGGATAATCAGTAGATATCATAGAAGACGAGGTAAACAAGCATTAAGGGTAATATACAACTGACGGCTACAGCAGTTGTTAACTCTGTAAGAATTAGCGAAAAGTTTAAGGATGAGGGAAGACTTGGGTATAATGTGAACACTTTAAAAGGAATGGGAAAGCTTTTAATAGACGGAGAAATACATTAAATGACTGGGAAAGACATTAAATGACTGGGAAAGACATTAAATGACTGGGAAAGACATTAAATGACTGGGAAAGACATTAAATGACTGGGAAAGACATTAAAGTGACTGAAGAAAACTTAAAAGGGACTGAGAAAGACATTAAAAGACTGAGAAAGACATTAAATGTCTAGGAAAGACATTAAAATGACTAGGAAAGACATTAAAGGAATTGGGTAAGACATAAAATGTACAAAGAAAGACAGAGAGAATTAGTAATATAATGCTAAGAGCGATTAAAAAATATAGAGTTAACGAGAGACAGACAGACAGACAGACAGACAGACAGAGATTAACTCGGCTAAAGAAACAGGTGAAGTTTTAATGAGACAAGAACCAAACTCAAATTCAACAAACATAGATTTAGGGCTAATGAGGAAGGGATTGAGGCCAATTAAAGGAGAGAGAGAGTAAGTTTAATGAGATGGGATTAAGTCAAGTGAAAGGCAAGGAAACTTAAGTTTAATTAAGTTAATAAAGCTGGAAGAAGGGGAGGAGAAGAAGAAGAAGAAGAAGGAGGAGAAAGACGTTGAAGAACAAGAGGGAGGAGGAGGAGAAGAAGGGAAGGAGCAGAGGAAACAGCATGAGAGAGGAGGAACAGCTTCGTTACAGCAGTAATTTAGGGGGAGCAGATTCCTAGCATTGCTGGCTCCTTCAAGGCGGTGTTTAGCTCTTTGATTCTCTCTTTCTTTCTCTTTCATCATTTTTGTTCTAAATCCCACCCACCAAGTCTTTAGATCATATATTACATGACTCGAAGTGGATGTCGTAAATGGACACCAACGCCGTGCCAGTCATCATCGGGATCTTACATCGAATGGAGCGAGGAATTATCGGGGATACATTGTAAGATATGAGGTGTTATTATTGTCCTTCACAACGAGGGCATACGTAACGCTGAGATAGCGCGGCGAACTGGGGTGAGCGAACCTACAGCACCACGATGGGTTAGGCGTCCTGAAACAACTGGCGTCACTGAACCTTACAACCACAAATGTCTTGCCTGCAAGTCCCTTGATTTGAAATCTTATTTTGGTGTTAAACTAATGCAATTTAAATATCAGTAACATAATAGATCCCATCTAGACCGATATATTGTATATTAATGTAGCTGTTCACTATATTATAAGGTGCTATTTGCTTAGTCACTTTTCATAAATCAGACATTTCGTGAACAACATGAGTATGCACATTGTGAAACTCAGTATGAATGAGACTCCGTTAGTACAACGACGTAATGGTGAAGTGTCCGTTTTGAGGTCTGCCTCAGTCTCAAGTTATGATGTTCAGAAGCATTTTCATATAATCACCTTATATTTCAGTGTTATTGTAATCAGTCAGTAGCTTGTTTACAGATGCCTGGCTTCTACCCAGCACGATACATACAATAATACAGCTTAATAGATTTCTTGTTATATTGAAGTATCTAGAATGTCATACAAGGACATTCCCCTCCCACCATTCTACCCCCATCTCTAGCTGTTGCTGATATGGTGAGCAGGCGTACCAACTTATGATGTTGCACTGGGGATCACATCAGAGCATTTCGTTTAGCGTTTCAAATTGTAGCGACGGAAAATTTAACGATACTTCTTGGAGGGACTGTACATCAACCCCACGAGCACTGTGATTTAACTCCTTGAGTGCAGTAACCTGATCACCTGTAATACATTGTATAATGGATACACTTTTTGGTACCAGGATACTCACATGAATATCCCAAGAAAAAAACAACAACAATAGTATAAACACTCCTCCCAGGGACAACCAAGGTAATATATAACGTGGGAGAGGCGCGAATACCCACACACTGAATCTCTTTCCTCTGTCCTTAAGGGTTTATACACCTCACAACATTACATGTCAGTTGGATATTCCTGTTTTACAGTGGGATTTAAAAATATTGCATAAAAGAAATATTACCAATAATAATAGTAATTAAAATAATGATTATAACAACAATAATAACAATAATAACAGACAAGAACATCACACAGACGTCATGTACACTCTCCCCAAAATTGTCGGCCCCCCCCTGGTCTGGTATATTTGGAAATGAACGCAGTAACACGTGCACAACAGTCTCGGTTCAGTTGGTATTTTTGATTGAGTTGCACTTTTCGTTCTTTCTTCTTGCACCTGATAATCACCATGATGTCTGCAGTATACCACCTATTCTCTGCATAATGTAATGAAAATGGACGAGTTTTGATACCATATAAATATCAATAACGTCATGAGTAACCCCGCTGATTTATGCACCTTAGATACTATTTCAGCCACAGGGGGATGGGTTGCCAAATAGGAATATTACGTGACTATGTTTTCTTTCATAAGCCGAGGTTATAGTGGAATCGCTTCGAACGAAATATGAAACACTTTGATCCGATATTATATCCATTTGCAAATAGGTGTATTAGGATGCATATCCAATTACAATGATGTTATAATTGTTATAATTTACTGGATTTCGATATTATTTCTAACTCAATTGATGAGGCAACAATTATGAATATAACGTATCATCTCATGATTCGTGCTGGCAACGGAACATTATCTGATACACACTACGAGGCGATGTCGTCAAGTCCTCTCATGGGATTAATAGTCATTGTGGAAACATCACAGGCAACACGAGGCAGCATCATCGTCCTTCACGACATCGGCCTAAGCAACAAGGAGACAGCTAACAAACATTGATTTATAGCTATACTGATATTCGGAAAGTGACATTTCTCCATGTCTGTCGGTGCAAGCTGTGTGTTCCAATGAGTCTCAGGTACTGACGTTGATATATTTTTGCTACATTAATATCATTATATTATTCTACTAAAGATGGAGCACGGTGATTCACCACAATTACAACAAAGGCCAGAAATATAACTGCCAACCTCACAGATACTTAGAAGACAGGCTTACCAACATAATGCAGGAATCTCAATTATTGATCGGAAATATTCGTGCATTGTGACACATTGTATCGATGAGAAAAGGGGCAGATACTTTTCGGGGAGATTGTACACTAAAAAGTTTTAAAGATACAAAAGTCGCCCGCTAATACATTGAAGAGGAACCTGCCTTGAGTAGAGTCTTATGGCCATCCAAAGTTTTTACGGGTCACTATCACAGGCGGCGGAGCGAATAAGCTGCAGGCAGTATATGTTTTTTTTTTATAGCTCTTAGACACTGAGTAAAGGTACTTATGAAACATCTGAAAGGTTTTAGATGGTTTATAATTTACACGTTAAACACAAGTAATAAAACGTACGAAACGTTTAAGACATGAAACGTGTTTTATACATTATAGATGCATTAATGATATGAAACATACGAAATGTTTTTAATCCCTTATGGATACATATTAAAGACAGCTAAGGAACATAAAACATAACAGTTTAGGAGAACCAGCGTCGCACAGCAATCAGCACAATAGATGACACGAAGTATACAGTGTAACATAGAAGGGTTACACTGCATTGTCACCTTTACCTACACGGCTTACTTCACACTACCCAAACCACTAGTTAACCAGCAGTCAACTAGTAAGCACACGAGACATGAGATTGCTCCTGATTGGTGGAAAGCCATCACCGGCTGTTGGGGGCGCCGTCTATGACAGGTGCCGTCTACCCTAACCCTGGGATGCCAGGTCACTCCCACTCTCAGCACCTCGGCGACTTGTTCTTCCTGCCTATTCAGTCGTGAAGTTGAGCGACTGTTACCTATACTCCGCCTGTGCACAGCGGGATCTGTGTTGGGTGTGGTCATGTCAACCATGAGTGTGGTGGCAAATATTCAATTAAGCGAAGTAATGCTATAATAACTAAACCTACAGTGAAATTTAATAACTATTAAAGTTCGAAATACAAACAGATTGCGATTTGTTACGTAATTGGGCATGAGTATTACAAGGTATTATAACAAAATAATTTGTCAAAAATTCCCTACACACACACACAGGTACAGAAATCATTTAAAATTTGATATTAAAATAAAATTAAATTTAAAGTAAAGGAAGTAAAGACATTTGCCTTTTTAGTTACTCAGTTTCCGTAACAGTACAGTACATAAAGACGTCTCTAGTGAACTATACCTGCTAATGCCACTCTTAGGCTATGTCCCATGTGCGGGCGCCCTGCGGCATTTCACGGCCACACGAGTAAACGCGCTACCTAGGTGCAGCAAACAAACACACTACTTTATGTGTTTCCTTTGATGTGGCCCACGTAGACGCGTAAAGCGTTCGAGAGCGACTTTCTGTCTCATTTATACAATTGCAGGGTCTCAGTTGTTTCTCTTACTTTGACAACACAACATACATATACCATTTCTCACTATTGATATATTTTTTTTAATTTTGGCATCTATTTGTGGTACTTTATTATTACTGTTATTATCAATATTATTATTATTATTATAATTATTATAATGTATATTTTAAGTTTTATTAATTGTATTATTATTATTTTATTATATTTTCGCCCACCAGGCCTTGATGTGGGTCATAAAATGACCTGTGCCCTGGTGGCCTAATGCTCGTAAAAAAATAAATAAACAAATAAAAAATAATACAAATTATATATATATATATATATATATATATATATATATATATATATATATATATATATATATAAGTAGAGGCGTAAACGTTTGCAAACGACCAGGAAGCGGGAACTGGTCGCGCGACCTGGAAGCGACGATCAAATATTTTGATCATCGCTTCCTCAGTCGCACGAATTATCTCTTTCTACACCAAAACTAAAGAAGGCCAGACATTCACTTTCCACCGTTAACAGCTTGAAATAATGAATGTATGTATGTATCTTTATATAATTTAACGAAATATATTTCTCGTCATAAACGGTCATCCCAACGATTATGAATAAACTCATTTAGAAATACATCATTACTTCAGGACAAAACCGGACAGGTTTGCAACAGCCACAGCTGTAACCTTTGAGGAGGGGGCGGGGCATCTTTTCTCAGCTGGGAAAAAACGCACTATAATTATTATATTCATTCTATCTATTTTTTAAGAGATTTTGTCCTCTTCAATTTTCTTTAATAGTTTATATAATACATTCATCATATTCTTCGACATTTATATTTCTTGATTACTTCAACAGTAATTACCATAATACTTAATAATCCCTCTCGTTAACACCTTGCAAGAAATCCTCACTTATAATATTTAGTTGTTGTTACGCTATAAGTAATTACATTCACTGATATAACATTTAATTTGCCCATCTATCTTATCACTCATTCCTTGGAAAATATAATAAAGCAGTCATTTATAATATTTTCTTTGTATGAATTAAATTTCCAGATAATCTCTCAGGACCACAGTCTCTCGGGTGAAAGAACAGAATAGGTGAGGCGAGAATGTGTACAAGAGAGATTTACCGCCATAGTTCACGTTCCGTTCATGCCTTGGTGACGTTTAATATGCTGTAGAGAGGGTTTTAAGGCAAGGCTCTGTGTTGTGTACATAAGAGGTGAAGGTGGTGTATTACCAGGCTCTGAGTTGTGTATAGTATAAGAGGTGAAGGTGATGTATTACCAGGCTCTGTGTTGTGTATAGTATAAGAGGTGAAGGAGGTGTATTACCAGGCTCTGAGTTGTGTATAGTATAAGAGGTGAAGGAGATGTATTACCAGGCTCTGTGTTGTGTATAATATAAGAGGTGAAGGAGATGTATTACCAGGCTCTGTGTTGTGTATAGTATAAGAGGTGAAGGAGATGTATTACCAGGCTCTGTGTTGTGTATAGTATAAGAGGTGAAGGAGATGTATTACCAGGCTCTGTGTTGTGTATAGTATAAGAGGTGAAGGAGATGTATTACCAGGCTCTGTGTTGTGTATAGTATAAGAGGTGAAGGAGATGTATTACCAGGCTCTGTGTTGTGTATAGTATAAGAGGTGAAGGAGATGTATTACCAGGCTCTGTGTTGTGTATAGTATAAGAGGTGAAGGTGATGTATTACCAGGCTCTGTGTTGTGTATAGTATAAGAGGTGAAGGAGATGTATTACCAGGCTCTGTGTTGTGTATAGTATAAGAGGTGAAGGAGATGTATTACCAGGCTCTGTGTTGTGTATAGTGTAAGAGGTGAAGGTGATGTATTACCAGGCTCTGTGTTGTGTATAGTATAAGAGGTGAAGGAGATGTATTACCAGGCTCTGTGTTGTGTATAGTATAAGAGGTGAAGGTGATGTATTACCAGGCTCTGTGTTGTGTATAGTATAAGAGGTGAAGGAGATGTATTACCAGGCTCTGTGTTGTGTATAGTATAAGAGGTGAAGGAGATGTATTACCAGGCTCTGTGTTGTGTATAGTATAAGAGGTGAAGGAGATGTATTACCAGGCTCTGTGTTGTGTATAGTATAAGAGGTGAAGGAGATGTATTACCAGGCTCTGTGTTGTGTATAGTATAAGAGGTGTATTAGGAGATGTATTACCAGGCTCTGTGTTGTGTATAGTATAAGAGGTGAAGGAGATGTATTACCAGGCTCTGTGTTGTGTATAGTGTAAGAGGTGAAGGTGATGTATTACCAGGCTCTGTGTTGTGTATAGTATAAGAGGTGAAGGAGATGTATTACCAGGCTCTGTGTTGTGTATAGTATAAGAGGTGAAGGAGATGTATTACCAGGCTCTGTGTTGTGTATAGTGTAAGAGGTGAAGGTGGTGTATTACCAGGCTCTGTGTTGTGTATAGTATAAGAGGTGAAGGAGATGTATTACCAGGCTCTGAGTTGTGTATAGTATAAGAGGTGAAGGAGATGTATTACCAGGCTCTGTGTTGTGTATAGTATAAGAGGTGAAGGAGATGTATTACCAGGCTCTGTGTTGTGTATAGTATAAGAGGTGAAGGAGATGTATTACCAGGCTCTGTGTTGTGTATAGTATAAGAGGTGAAGGAGATGTATTACCAGGCTCTGTGTTGTGTATAGTATAAGAGGTGAAGGTGATGTAGGCTCTGTGTTGTGTATAGTATAAGAGGTGATGGTGATGTATTACCAGGCTCTGTGTTGTGTATAGTATAAGAGGTGAAGGAGATGTATTACCAGGCTCTGTGTTGTGTATAGTATAAGAGGTGAAGGTGATGTATTACCAGGCTCTGTGTTGTGTATAGTATAAGAGGTGAAGGAGATGTATTACCAGGCTCTGTGTTGTGTATAGTGTAAGAGGTGAAGGTGATGTATTACCAGGCTCTGTGTTGTGTATAGTATAAGAGGTGAAGGAGATGTATTACCAGGCTCTGTGTTGTGTATAGTATAAGAGGTGAAGGAGATGTATTACCAGGCTCTGTGTTGTGTATAGTATAAGAGGTGAAGGAGATGTATTACCAGGCTCTGTGTTGTGTATAGTATAAGAGGTGAAGGAGATGTATTACCAGGCTCTGTGTTGTGTATAGTATAAGAGGTGAAGGTGATGTATTACCAGGCTCTGTGTTGTGTATAGTATAAGAGGTGAAGAGATGTATTACCAGGCTCTGTGTTGTGTATAGTATAAGAGGTGAAGGAGATGTATTACCAGGCTCTGAGTTGTGTATAGTATAAGAGGTGAAGGTGATGTATTACCAGGCTCTGTGTTGTGTATAGTATAAGAGGTGAAGGAGATGTATTACCAGGCTCTGTGTTGTGTATAGTATAAGAGGTGAAGGAGATGTATTACCAGGCTCTGTGTTGTGTATAGTGTAAGAGGTGAAGGAGATGTGTGCAGTGTCGGCATAGGGAACGTACTCATTGAACAGGAAGAATGTGTATGTAGACTCACTCACTCAGTTAGGGGATGGGTATATTTGACTCAACGGATGGGAATGAAGGTATCTTAATCAATGGACAAATTTATGGCACTGAAGGGTTTAACATCGAAATGAAAGGGTTGAAGTCAAATTTTTTTTTATCTTGTATCTCAATGGAAGCAGAGACAAATAAATTAACGTATAAATTCAGGAATAAAGTATCTTAATATCTTCCAGAAACAAACTAACGCATCGATTCAAAAAAAAATATAAGGTGATTTAACTCTGATCGGATTATATATAAATATTTGTCGTTCGAATCTCATTAAACTCTGAATCGAAATGTTAGAAGGTATCAAATATACGACATATTAATACTGATGCTCAAAGTCCAGGTTGGGTGTCTTCTGTGGCATAAGGAACACAAAAACCTAAGTCATAAAAAGTATAAGTAGGTGACCGAAAGTTTCGTCTCACCACCTCCAAGACCAGAATAACATAACTAGACAGCAATGACAGAAAAGGTTGATTACATAAGATCTTTTGAGTTGTATTTATATTCTGACGTTAGTTTCAATCCACTAATACTAGTTTAGAGTTATCCGTTTACAGCTATTGGACGGACGGAAGGCCGGACGAGCTAGTAGAATGAAAATCTACCCACATCATGATGATGAGCGGTTCCTGGTTCACCATTTTTAATTTTACATTTTCTCTTCACTGAACCCTAAATTTACATTAGTTTTTCCGCCACACTAAAAAGTATTTATATGAAGGAAGATAAACAGCAGGTCATCACAGTACTACAATTTTAAAGTGTTTTAAATGTATAGATATTTTTCCTCATTTCCTCATTGGCTTAATACTTCTTAACCCATTTATCTTTTTTCAATTATTTCTGTTCCGATTTTTGTTTGATGTTTCCAAATATACGTCATCATCGCCTTGTGTGTCAATAAAGTTGATATTTGATCTTACAGTACATTGGTTACCCTCTTCGCTCGTGTGGAGAGATAGTCCCAGAAATCCTTAGGTCACCCGCACCGCCCTACAAATTTCAGCTCTCTATCTTTAGACCTGTGGACCGACCCGCCGAGGGCGTCGCCAGAACCTCTCTCGAAGAGGAGGTCTACCGCACCTTCTTACCATATTTCAGCTACTTTCTGAAAACATTTGGAAATAAATAAGAAAAAACCATACACATCTATTCGAGAATCACATCATATCGTTTTCTATACCTCAGTTTCCACAAGACTGTACGTGCTCTCCCAGATTGTATTATTAAAGGCTATCTATTCTTCATCACTAAATAATGTCTGCTACGTTCAAAGTTGGTCTTCACAGCAATCCACCCTAAATACGTAATTCAACCCAAGCTGCTATCCATAACTATTCCCATTGAATTTCAGTATTCCTTCTACCTAGAAGATATCTTTCTTAAATAAAATCTGTGAAAGTGGGTCCCATAAGCATGACTGTCCGATAGAGGCAGTGTGGATACAGCACATTGTATACTAAGCCGTTGGTACACAAGGAGGCAACATTGACAGTACTGCATTCGATCGCCTTTACTAACCCAAGTCTTAAACATCGATACCGATTTACATCTGGGTGAACAGGGAGTGCCTGAGGATCAATCCATCCACCTATGGAACAGGGACAAGCTCTGTATCCACTCGACCGCCGCACTCCTTAGATTGTAGCATTGAAAACAAAAATGGTCTTTCTTCATTATTACGTAAAATCAGTCAGGTTGATATTTGGTCTCCACAGCTACCAAACAGGGAGGTACTACCACCTGGTAAGATATTGTAAGCATAATGTATTGTCCAATGGTTGACCCTGCTGCCATATGGCATCACGAAAATTGTGACCAAGTCCCAGGTTGCTGATCTGACTTTGTCTCATTAACACTCAATTGCGGGGTTTCAGTTATTTATCTTACTTTGACAACACAACATACATATATCTTTTCTCACTATTGATCTTTTGTGTGTGTGTGTGTGTGTATTTATGGTCCTTTATTATTATTATTATAATTATTATTATTATTAATATTATTATTGTTTTTATTATTATCATATTTTTGCCCCCAGGCCCTGATGTGGGTCATTAGCCCTGGTGGGCTAATCCCATAAACAAACTAAACATCTCAAGCATCCTAATCACACGCCGCTTTTCATAGCTCAACTTACACAAGAATTCACCACTTTCACTTTCATCACAGATCCTCCCAAAATAAAAACTATCCCCTTCTTTATAGGATAAAACCTGCTACCTTCAGTGGCTCATCCCCCACAGGTAACCCTCCTCACAACATCTCATCCTAGATCCGCGTCACACACCTGACCGCTTTGTAAACAACACGTCCGCTACACCTCAGTCCTCTTCTTTGTCAACACACACACACACACACGTCTACACTATTTTCCTGCCTCCTCTTCCTCTCCAGGACCATCACAAAACGGCTTTGTCTCCTCAATCTGCTTCTTTCCACCACTCCCAGCTCGACGTGTTAAATTTGTGTCTGGGGTATTGTTTGCGATTTCGCGTTGCCTTTTTTAAATGCTAGTAAAGGAGATTCCAAGAAACATCGTTGTTTGGTGATAAAGTAAGGAAATTATATTGTGAAGAAATGTTGTCTTCATATTGTATTTGTATGTTAAAAAGACATATTTACAAATAATTTCAGGAAAATCAAATTAAATACCACACCTAACTCTTCAGCATAATAATAATAATAATAATAATAATAATAATAATAATAATAATAATAATTACCACTATAACAAAAACTAGCACCGAATAATACGAAGAAACCTCGAATAATGACGCTAAACAAAACAGAAACGATAAACTCACTGAATCTCAAATCCCACAAATAAACTTAAACCGCACTGTCAGAACTGAATTGATGACACATGCAAAACAAAGTAATGACAAAAAAATATCCCCCAGTTATGTTTCAATCAATATGCAAATTAGGACTGAGTTAGGACTCTTTACATTGCACCCAACGTTCATAACTCCACGGCTCTTGGCTCCTCTTCCTCCTCCTTGTAAATGCGGGCAATGATGTCACTTATCTAAGATTTACACTCATCTTCGATCTTACATTTGGCAAACATTAAACCTATAAATTTAGTTTATGTCTTCTCGTTCTTTGTGAGGGCTATTGGTAGTGCTTACAATAGGAAGATCTGTGGTGGGTCGTGGGCTGCTGCTGCTGAGTAGTCACCTCCTTACTCTTCCTTCCTCATCCTCCTTCCTTCCGTCCTTGCTCCTTCCCCCTCCTCCTTCCTCGTTCCTCTTCCTCCTCTTTCTTCTTCGCCCTCTTCCTTATTTTCCTTATTTTCCTCCTCCCCCTTCCTCCGCCTTCCTCATCCTCCTCTCTCCTCCTTCATCTTCTTCTTCTTTTCTTCCTTCCTCCTCCGTCCTCTCCCTCCGTCTCCGTCCTCTTCTTCCTTCTCCTTCTTCACCCTCCAATCTCTTCATTCATTATCCCTTTCCTCCTAATTCCTACTGCCCCTTCCTCTTCCTCCTCCTCCTCTTTCTTCTTAATCCCCCCCTTTCCTCCTCCTCCTCCCGGCTACATTGCCCCTTACAAGGCCAATCTCTGCAACCATCTTCCTGATGTTTACAACGACCTTTATATATAAAATTAATTTACAGAAACCACACAATCTAAAACGATCCTTCCAACATCTACCACTATCCTTCTAACATCTACCACGATCCTTCCAACATCTACCACGATCCTTCCAACATCTACCACGATCCTTCCAAAATTTACCACGATCCTTCCGACATAAGAACACAAGAATGGAGGAAACTCCAGCGGGCCTATTGGCCCATACTGGGCAGTCCCATTTACACCCAACCCCTATCGCTCATATATCCATCCGACCTATGTTTGAAGCTATCCAGCGTATTCGAGTCAATAATGATGTTTGGTAACTTGTGCCGGTCATCCACTACTCTATATCCAAACCAATGTTTACCTATTTCGCGCCTAAATCTAAATTTGTCTAATTTAAAACCATTGTTACGAGTTCGCTCCTGGTTGGATAGTTTGAGTACCTTTGTAATGTCCCCTTTGTTTAGCTTGACTTCCATTTATACATATCACCCCTCACTCTACGTCTCTCGAGGGAGTACAAATTAAGATGCTTTAACCTGTCTCTGTACTCAAGGTTCCTAATGCGCCGGGATTAGTCTTGTCATTCACCTCTGAATTCTGAATAAGGATTCTATATCCATTCTGTAATACGGTGACCTGAATTGAACTGCGTAATCCAAGTGGGGTCTCACAAGCGCAAGATATAGTTTTAGGATGACCTCGCTAGTCTTGTAACTAACACTCCTTTGTATGAACCCAAGTACTTTATTAGCCTTGTTTCGAGCAAATACACATTGTTTATTTGGCTTAAGATTCCTACTTATCATTACTCCTAAATCTTTCTCACAGTCGGATTTCTCCATAATATCGTTGTTCATCTGATATCTGGTTTCTCTATTTACACCTCCTAGACTAAGTACTTAACATTTGTCCACATTAAATTTCATCTGCCATTTTTCAGACCATTCGAATTTTTTTTTTAGATCTTCCTGTAGTTTTGCGGAGTTCACAATCCCCCAACGTCTACCGCAATCCTTCCAACATCTACCACAACCTTTCAACATCTACCACGACTCTACCATCATCAACCACGATCCTTCCAACATCTACCACAACCCTTTCAACATCTACCACGATCCTACCAACATATATGACGATGCTTCCAACCAGAGACCAGATAAAACAAAAACACGAAAACAAAGAAATAATATGATAAAAAATAAGAGATGGAAACGAATAAACACATAATAAAATATGAAGGCATAACTGGAGATAAAACCTGATAAAAATAATAAAAGAAATATCCATAAAATGTTCGACTTTACAAATATAGTAGAGAGAGAGAGAGAGAGAGAGAGAGAGAGAGAGAGAGAGAGAGAGTAAAGGGAGCGAGTAAAGAAAGAAAGAAAGAGAAAGTAAAGGATGAAAGAGAATAACGGGAGATGTATAGGGTAAAGGGTGAAAAAGAGTACATGGAAACAGAGAGTAAATGGAGATAGATTAAAGGAAAAGAGAGATAATAAAGGAACAGAGAGAAAAGAGAGAATAAATGGAAAAAGACGGGAAAGAGAGAATGAAAGGAGGGAGTAAATAGAGCGAGAGATTAAATGGCGAAAGACAGTAAATAGAGAGAGGAAAAAATGAGAGGAAATAGAGAATGAGAGCAAATATGAGAGTTAAAGAGAGAAAGAGCAAAGAGAAAAATATTAAATACAGAAAGAATGTAGAGAGCGAGAGTAAAGGAAGGACAGAGTAAAAAAAGACAGACATAAAGTAAAGAGAGAAAAAGAGAGTAAGGGGTGAGAGAGAGAGAGAGAGAGAGAGAGAGAGAGAGAGAGAGAGAGAGAGAGAGAGTGAGAGAGAGGAGAGAGAGAGAGAGTGGAGAGGAAGAGAGAGAGAGAGAGAGAGAGAGAGAGAGAGAGAGAGAGAGAGAGAGAGAGAGAGAGAGAGAGGAGAGAGAGAGAGAGAGAGAGAGAGAGAGAGAGAGAGAGAGAGAGAGAGGAGAGAGAGAGAGAGAGAGATATCGAAAGAAATAGAGAAAGAAATGACCGACCAGAACCTTGAAGAACCATATTAAGAATTGCTTAACTCCTGAGTACGATGACTTAGCCCCTGAGTACGATGAATTAACCCCTGAGTACGATGACTTAACCCCTGAGTATGGTGACTTAACCCCTGAGTACGATGACTTAACCCCTGAGTACGATGACTTAACTTCTGAGTACGATGACTTAAACTCTGAGTACGATGACTTAACCCCTGAGTACTTCTGATGACCTAACCCCTGAGTACGATGACTTATTAACTTCTGAGTACGATGACTTAACCCCTGAGTATGGTGACTTAACCCCTGAGTACGATGACTTAACCCCTGAGTACGATGACTTAACTTCTGAGTACGAGTACGATGACTTAACTTCTGAGTACGATGACTTAACCTGAGTACGATGACTGAGTACGATGACCTAACCCCTGAGTACGATGACTTAACTCCTGAGTACATTGACTTAGCATCTGAGTACGATGACCTAACCCCTGAGTATGATGACTTAACCCTTGAGTACGATGACTTAACCCCTGAGTACGATGCCTTAAATCCTGAGTACGATGACTTAACCCCTGAGTACGATGCCTTAACCCCTGAGTACGATGATTTAACATATGAGTACGATGACTTAACTCCTGAATACGATGACTTAACATCTGAGTACAATGACAACCACCTGAGTATGATGATTTAACTCCTGAGCACGATGAGTTAAGTCCTGAGCACGATGAGTTAAGTCCTAAGTACGATAAGTTAACATCTGAGTCCGATGACTCAACTCCTGAGTACAATGACTTAACCACCTCAGTACGTTGACTTAACCACCTGAGTACGATGACTTAACCCCTGAGTACGATGACTTAACCACCTGAATACGATGACTTAGCCGTCTGAGTACACAGCCTTAACTTCTGAGTACGATGACTAACCACCTGAGTACAATACTTAGCCCCCTGAGTACGATGACTTAACCACCGTAGTACGACGTCAACCAGCTGAGTATGATGACTAATCATCTGAGTACGATGACTTAACCAGTACGATGACAACCAACTGAGTCCGATGACTAACCACCTGAGTACAATACTTAACCAGATAGGTACGATCACTTAACCACCTGAGTACGATGACAGCCACCCGAATAAGATAACTTAACCACCTGAGTACGATGACAATCACCAAAGTACGTTGATTTAACCATCTGAATACGATGACTTAACCAATTGAGTACGATGACTCAACCACCTGAATACGATGACAACCACCTAAGTTCGTTGACTTGACCACCTAAGTTCGTTGACTTGACCACCTTAGTTAGATGACTTACCACCTAAGTATGATGACTAATATACCCTTGAGTTCGAAGAAGTTCCCCGAATACGTCGACTTAATCCTATGAATACGATGACTCATTCACCTGAGTACGACGGCTTAATCCCCTGAGTACAATGAATTAGTCCCCAGAGTACGATGGTTTAGTCACCTGATTACGATAATTTAATTCTAGCGCACGTTGACTTTATTGCAATATTGCATGATACGTTTACTCAATGTATACTTTGAATACGAAACCTTAACCCAGTGAGTACTTTGACTTAACTATCGAGTACGACGACTTAATCCCAAGACAACAAGGATTCAACCCCTTCATGTACAAATGAAGTTAATTAAATGTTAAAAGATCCATACCCAGGTACTGAACTTTGAGTTGTTGCCTACCTGAGACTTCATTTGTCCATAGTGACAATTTCGTTACCTGTAAATGCACAAATTCTATAATTTGACAATGTAATATGGGATCACTTTTCCATGTCTCCACAGTCTGTCAGTGTAAATGTTGTCTCCACACATATGTATGTAGTGCCACCGGCTCAGGAGACACTGAAAACATTGGAATACAGCCCAAGATCACCCTTAATGTAAATTGAGGACTGAGATATTAACAAATACAATTTGTGGTCACTCCAAGCGACGATTATCTTAAAAATCTTAAAATCAATGATGGCTGTCTCACCTACAGAGTTATACCCAATCCCATTTGATCACTAAACACAGAAAACAAAGAATTAAAGTTTAGGATGAACTCTCTGGGTGCTTTAAGGCTGAGATATTAATGAATATAGGTTTAGTTCGGTCCAAAGTGGTGGTTTGGCGACCTTCTTCAATATCGCCCACCAGAAAAAGTGTTCGAGGGTGACAAGGAAGCATCAAGTGGCTTTTAAGACTAGACAACGTAATGAGTCAAAATCAACCAATCTTATACTCCCATTATTGCAAGGTTCTGTGATCTTACCATCGGACTATGAGGTTAGGTTAGGTTAGGTCAATTTCAGGGTGGTTATTCCTAAGTTGGAATAAGTTGGGGAGAGCTAATCTCCCTATTCTTAACATGATAAAAAAAACACTATTACTGCGATGCAGCGAGTAAGCATTAACGGCACTAAATCCGATTGGGGTAACGTCACTAGTGGAGTACCCCAAGGCTCATTACCTGGTCCATTACTATTTATTATATACATAAACGACATAGTTATAGGCGTAGACAGCAACATCAGTAAATTTACTGACGACACTAAAATAGGGCGTGTAATTAAACCTGACGAGGATTCTGCAAAAACTAAAGATCTAAAAAAAAATTTCGAATAGTCTGAAAAATGGCAGATGAAAATTAATGTGAATAAATGTAAAGTACTTAGTCTAGGAGATGTAAATAGAGAAACCAGATATCAGATGAACAACGGTATTATAGAAAAATCCGACTGTGAGAAAGATTTAAGAGTAATGATAAGTAGGAATCTTAAATCAGGACAACAATGTGTATTTGCTCGAAACAAGACTAACAAAGTATTTGTGTTCATACAAAGGAGCGTTAGTTACAAGACTAGCGAGGTTATCCGAAAACTCTATCTTGCGCTTGTGAGACCTCACTTTGATTACGCCGTTCAGTTTTGGTCACCGGACTACAGAATGGATATAGAATCCCTAGAAGGAATTCAGAGGAAGAATGACAAGACTAATCCCGGGCATTAGAAACCTTGAGTACAGAAACAGGTTAAAGCATCTTAATTTGCACTCCCTCGAGAGACGTAGAGCGAGGGGCGATATGATCGAGGTGTATAAATGGAACTCAAGGTTAAACAAAGGTGATATAACAAAGGTGTTCAAACTTTCCGACCAGGAGTGAACTCGTAGCAATGGTTTTAAATGAGACAACGTTAGATTTAGGCGCGAGATAGGTAAACGCTGGTTTGGAAATAAAGTAGTGAACGAGTGGAACAAGTTACCGAACTTCATCATTTACTCGAAGACGCTGGGTAGCTTCATATTTAGGTTGGATGAATATATATGAGCGATAGGGGTTGGGTGTAAACGGGGCTGCCTAATATGGGCCAATAGACCCGCTGCAGTTTCCTTTGTTCTTATGTTCTATGTTCATTCCCAATCAACAGGTAAGAGTTGAGAGTCGGTATATCTATCCAGTTTATGGTGCCGGGGGAGGGGGGGAACTCCAGCTGTAGCTAATGGTAACTTCAGGTGAAACTAGTTATCAATCTTGTGGATATTCTACTGCCCACTATCGGCCTTCGGAGAGCTCGGCCAATCTAGTCCACACCTAACCTGTACTGGCATGGGTCAGCTCAGTCTATCCTCCTTCTCCCTCTGTCTTATCTGCATACTCCCTTGTTACATCCTTGTTTCTATATTGGTCTTTGTGTGGGGGGAGAGACAAAGACAGACAGACAGACATTTAGAGAAGATTAAATATTGACAGGAAACTAAAAGATTGAGAGATGTTTGAGACCGATCTCATGGCATGGCTTAAGTTAACTTGGAGTGTAGGTTTTCTTTACTAAAGTTGAAGTGTAACAACAAATGCAGGTACAGAGAACAAGTCAGTTAAGAGTGTACCTGTAATTGAAGGTCACCACTCATGAACACAAGCACCATCTACACCATGACTTAAAGAGAGGAAACTGTCGCCTTACAGTGTACACATTAGAACATATCACCCCCGCCACAGGAGGGCAGCGCTCTCTCTAAATGGTACATTCGCTACAAAAGGTATCTGCATTTTTTTTTTTGCTAGACAATATGACACAACGGACGAAGTATTTTGACAACTCTTCCAAGATAGCTGGACTCGCAGTATTCATTTTGACATCCATCGGACCCCACCTTGCAGATAATTTCTGTAGCAAGTATACAATACATTACATAAGAACGGGTAGAAACTGCAGCGGGCTTATTGGCCCATACTGGTCAGCCCCGTTTATACCCAAACCCTATCGCTCATATATCCGTCCAACCTATATTTGAAGCTACCCAGCGTGCTCGAATTAATGATAAAGTTCGGTAACTTGTTCCACTCATCCACTACTATATTTTCAAACCAGTGTGTACCTATCTCGCGCCTAAATCTAAATTTGTCTAATTTAAGACCATTGCTACGAGCTCGCTCCTGGCTGGATAGTTCGAGTACCTTTGTTAAATCACCTTTGTTTAACCCTGACTTCCATTTATTCACCTCGATCATATCGCCCCTCACTCTACGTCTTTCGAGGTAGTGCAAATTATGATGCTTAAACCTCTCTCTGTACCCAAGGTTCTTAATGCCCGAGATTAATCTTGTCAACCTCCTCTGAATGCTTTCTAGGGATTCTATATCCATTCACACCACAAGAGGGCAGCACGCACATCCAAGCAAATCCAACAGAAAAATTAATATAGGAAGAGAGAGAAAAATAGAAAAACCATAGAGGAAATACATGTAAAAAGTGAGAAAAAAAGAGAAAACTAGCAAAGCAAGAGAAAGAAATCAGAGCAAAGCCAACCCCGCCCCACTCCGCCCTGCCCTGCCCCGCCCCACCTCACCCCGCGGGACCTGGAGTTGGACGGCCGTGATCTTATCCTGGAGACTCTGGTCAAGATCCAGTGACCACCGGCGGACTCATTACACAGAACAACGAGGCGCACCAGATTGAAACTCAGATTTACCACCAGCAGTTCCCTCGCACAGTGTGGCCCACTGGCCCACCTCACACAGCTTCACCTCTCGCCAGGAGATTTATCGGCTTTCACATAACTTTTAACTTTCGTTGTTATTGTACATTCTTATTTTTTATTTTAGTTAACTTGGGATATTTAAATTTTGTAAATTCCTAAGTTTACTTCTCTTTACTTAACCGGAGACACCTTTAGGTTCGTAGGTTGTTTTCTTGTCATTCTATTATTATTGTTTACTTATCTGGTGATATCTTGAGATTACTAAATTGTATTTCATTTTGTTGTTACCTTTTCTAGGGATACTTAACAGAATTGTTAGTTTATTCTTTTATAATTTACTTTGTTGGGATACTGAAAATTCGACGATTCCTCGGTCTGATATCATTTACTAATTGGAGAGTGGTGATGGTTACAGATACGTAAAAATTGGTATGGTTAATTTCATCTGCCTAGAAGGAGATTCTCAAAGATTCCTTCATTAATTTCTTTTCATCTAACTTCAGATATACCCAGTTAGTTAATCTCTGCGGCAGGCAACGTCCGGCCGGCACTCTAAAAAACATTTATGGGACTGTATGTCGTTGTGTAGCCCGTAACTGGACTTACAGTCTCAGATTGGCATACCTAAAACACAGATGGTATACTCAAAACAAATATTTGACATCGAACTCCGTAAGTTAAAGCAAGTAACTTACATCAGCCCCTGAGGTTGTGTAACACTCTCAACCCGGATGTACTGTAGTAGTCACTAATTCCCGATTGTATAAAAAATAATAATAATATATGTTGTAATAATGCTTGTTAGACTTGTTTTATCATAGAATAATGAAGAAAATGTTTTGTACATCAACATACTGAAATATAATATTTCACTTTGTCTTTTTGGTAACTTTTTTGTTGCCATAATAAGAGGCTTTGAGTGTTTGTATTTGTCGCAGTTTGGAAGAGACGCATCTTTTGTCTTCTTACAAATTATAAAGTATTTTTTACCAAAACAGAAGGTTTGTATTGTTCACACTTAGGGTAAAAATATGTTTTATGACTGAGTAAACTTGCAGATAAACCTTATTAATGTTGTATAGCCGTAAATATCCCTCAGTAATGAAAGCCAAATATGAGGTGAAGTGAACATTCCTGCCTAGACTTCGCCTTGTTTTTCTAATATGCATCCAATAGCCTAGCCCTATTTTCTTATGTATATGGCTTATGATAACATGAAAGGCTCTAAAGGTTAGCCAAAATTAAATGATATACGTAAAATATGGATTGCAATTAACTTGATTAATAGGGGCACATAAAACTCCTTTTTCATTCTTAGGCCAAAAAATGTTTAAACGTGGGGGCTCTACCCAGTTTAGCTATGAGGTTTGATTTCATAGCATTTTTATGGTATGTCTGATTTCTCCTTCTCTTGTGATTGGTTGATGATTTTGTTAACTGAGCGCTGATTGGCCAACTAGCTCCTGCACTGCCATCTACCTTCCGACAAGAGAACTGAATTTACAGGGTAAACACTCGATTTATGATAACTTACGGACTGCTTAAGGAACTGTAATTAAATTTTGAGTATGCTAAATTTATGGGACTGTGAGGAGTCTGCAATATATGGTACTGTATCTCGCTAATATACGTAACTTATGAGGTGTTTTGAGTATCCGGCCCCTTAGATTTAACAAGTCTGTGTCCAAGTTTATAATGAGTTAAGAGGCATTATCGCGTATCCAATCAGAGAACAAAGAATAATACCTAACTTAACCTAACCTAACCTAACCTAACCTAACCTAACCTAACCTTACTTAACCTAACCTGTTATAATAAGATCCAAATATTATTGCAATTATATTTATACAGTACTTACAACAACTGCAGCAGAATATCATAGACTAAGTGTACGTTCGTTGGTCTATCCTAAACAAACAAAAAACATTAAAATTAAAGCAACAAGAACATTTACAAGATATATTTAACCCCTGTCTAACATTGCATTACCTACTAATCAATAAAGGACCAGATCTCTATATATCTACTGATTATCTGACCACAGGCAGCAGGTGGAGCAAGGGAGGGAGAGTGGTGGTGGCTAGTGAGGGAGAGTGGTGGTGGCTAGTGAGGGAGAGTGGTGGTGTGCTAGTGAGGGAGAGTGGTGGTGGTTAGTGAGGGAGAGTGGTGGTGGTTAGTGAGGGAGAGTGGTGGTGCTGAGTGAGGGAGAGTGGTGGTGGTGAGTGAGGGAGAGTGGTGGTGGCTAGTGAGGGAGAAGGGTGGTGTGCTAGTGAGGGAGAGTGGTGGAGAGGTGGCTAGTGAGGGAGTGGTGGTGGCTAGTGAGGGAGGTGGTGGTGGTTAGTGAGAGGTGGTGGTGGTTGAGTGAAGGAGGTGGTGGCAGCTGAGTGAGGAAGAGTGGTAATGGTTGGTGAGGGAAGTGGTGGTGGTTGGTGAAGAGTGGTGGTGGTTGGTGAGGAGAGTGGTGGTGGTTGAGTGAGGGAGGTGGTGGTGGTTGGTGAGGGAGGTGGTGGTGGCTAGTGGGGAGAGTGGTGGTGTGCTGGTGAGGAGAGTGGTGGTGTGCTAGTGAGGAGAGTGGTGGTGGTTAGTGAAGGAGAGTGGTGGTGGTTAGTAAGGAGAGTGGTGGTGGCTAGTGAGGAGGTGGTGGTGTGCTAGTGAGGAGAGTGGTGGTGGCTAGTGAGGGAGGTGGTGGTGTGCTAGTGAGGAGTGGTGGTGGCCTAGTGAGGGAGAGTGGTGGTGGCCTAGTGAGGGAGAGTGGTGGTGGTTAGTGAAGGAGAGTGGTGGTGGTTAGTGAGAGGAGAGTGAGGTGGCAGCTAGTGAGGAAGAGTGGTAATGGTTAGTGAGAGTGGTGGTGGTTAGTGAAGGAGAGTGGTGGTGGTTAGTGAGGAGAGTGGTGGTGGCTAGTGAGGGAGTGGTGGTGTGCTAATTGAGGAGAGTGGTGGTGTGCTAGTGAGAGTGGTAATGGTGAGTGAGAGGTGGTGGTGGTTGTGAGGGAGAATGGTGGTGGTTTGTGAGGAGAGTGGTGGTGGTTAGTGAGGAGAATGGTGGTGGTTTGTGAGGGAGAATGGTGGTGGTTTGTGAGGGAGAGTGGTGGTGGTTTGTGAGGGAGAGTGGTGGTGGTTTGTGAGGGAGAATGGTGTGGTGGTTTGTGAGGAGATGGTGGTGGTTTGTGAGGGGGAGAATGGTGGTGTGGTTTGTGAGGAGAATGGTGGTGGTTTGTGAGGAGATGGTGGTGGTTTGTGAGGGAGAATGGGCGTGGTGAGTGAGGGAGAGTGGTGGTGGTTAGTGAAGGAGAGAGTGGTGGTGTGGTGAGGTGGGAATGTTTATAGTTAGTGAGTGAGGAAGGGTGGTGGTGGCTAGTGAGGGAGAATGGTGGTGGCGGTTAGTGAGGGAGAATGGTGGTGGTTTGTGAGGGAGAATGGTGGTGGTTTGTGATGGAGAGTGGTGGTGGTTAGTGAGGGAGAATTGTTATAGTTAGTGAGGGAGAATGTTAGTGGTTATTGAGAAAGAGTTGTGGTAGTTAGTAAGAGAGAATGGTCGTGGTGCTTAGTGAGAGAGAGTGGTGGTGGATAGTGAGGGGGAGTTGTGGTTAATGATGTACATATTAGAGCGGATAATGGAAAAATCGTGCAAATGGTGATACAAGCATGAAATTTGGCATGATCATACCCTTGGGGCTACTTGTCAAATATGCCTGATTGGACATTTGGAAATCCAAGATGGCGGCCATTTTTCAAGATGGCTGCCTAATTGACCTTCGAAATGATTTTTTTTTAGAAATTGCTGTAGTTGGTCAATCTAAATGATCTCAGTGTCGATATATATGTTTTCAAGCATGCTCAGATGATTTTGTCTATTTCTGATACTCTAAGATATATATTTGTCTTATTTATGACTGGTTTTATGTACTGGTTTTATGTTTTTTCCAACTAGGTGAGGGTAGCATGCATAGGGTCTCTGCATGTGA
This sequence comes from Homarus americanus, assembly GCF_018991925.1. Taxonomy (NCBI): domain Eukaryota; kingdom Metazoa; phylum Arthropoda; class Malacostraca; order Decapoda; family Nephropidae; genus Homarus; species Homarus americanus. The sequence continues at coordinate 28,513,478 of NW_024713129.1, read as the reverse complement.
GGGAGTGATAGTCGGGCACTACCAGGGCACACTGGTGACATCACTGCTGTGTAACCCAGCATGGGGTTCAGTGTCAGCTAAGAAAAGGCATGTCATACTGCAACAGTTTAGCGTCCCAAATGCTGCTTAACAAACCCCAAATCAGTTAAGCAGCCGCACCTGAATTGACAGTTTGTGCCAGCGCGGGAGAGCCGAGCCAAGGATAACGGGGTTTTACTTATCTGGATGGTGTACAGATCGCACGGGACTAATGACATTGGAGGAACGATCGGGCTAAGTGTAGGGCAAAAGGCATGAACCTAGTTATATCCCATACAAGAAAGTGCTCATCAGGGTGGTAAAAAGGATAAACCCTCGGCCCTGAAGATCAAAAATAGTTATGGACACAAAATCTACCAACAAATCATTCCTCACTGACTGGGCAAAGTGTTGTCTTTGTCAACAGGATAAGAAGGAAGATCTTAAGTCTCCACATGCAAATCCTGCCAAAAAAGGAGATGACGGTTACAAGAGCTTGGCAAGGAATATTCCTCTATTTCATTCAATCAATGCACTGCCAATCAAGCTTGACCCTGCAAGACTTGTTGAAGATGATGGGATAGAGGAGACCTTGAGGAGAAACAAGGCACAGTATCATGAGAGTTGCAGACTTCTGTTCAACAACACAAAGTTAAATAGAGCTCAGAAAAGGCGAACCTCTGCAGTTGCTACAGAGGAGAGCAGCAGTAGCAAGATACCACGAATGGTCAGAGACCCCAAAGCAACAGAATGCTTTCTATGTGAGGAAGAAGCTTCGGGAGATGACATAAGACATGCAATGACAATGAAACTTAATAAAAGATTGAATGATTGTGCGAAGACACTTAGCGATGGAAAACTCCTTGCCAAACTAAGTGCAGGAGATGTTGTGGCACAAGAACTGAAGTATCACCCTCGCTGCCTGGCAGACCTGTACAACCGAGAAAGAACACACCGAAATGCTCATGAGCAAGAAGAAGCACAAGAGCTTCATCCGAACAAGGACGCATACCCAACTGCTTTCTCTGAACTGGTCACTTACATCACTCAGATGAAAGCTTCTAGTGAAGGTACTGAACCACCCATTTTCAGACTTGCTGACCTGGTCACACTCTACAGACAGAGACTTGAGCAGCTGGGTGTTGGATCGCCCGATGTTCATGCTACTCGACTGAAGGACCAGCTGCTTTTTCACATCCTCCAGCTGCAAGCTCATCACCAAGGAAGAGATATCCTACTGGCCTTTGAGGAGGATGTTGGCTCAATCCTGGCACAAGCAAGCAAATACAGTGACGCGATCCATCTGGCCAAGGCTGCTGGGATCATACGATGGGACATGCTTCAGCACAAGTCACACTTCAGCAGTACATTTCATGAAAGATGCATTTAACAGGCTGTTCCACCACCACTGCTTCAATTTGTATGCATGATCGAACATGGTGCAGATATCAAATCCCAACTCCAGCATGGCGCATCGAAGTCTGACCTTGCTATGTCACAGCTCTTACAGTACAACTGCTTTACCAACTACAAGGTAGGAACACAAATCCACAGACATCTCCAAGGACCATGAGACACCTTTTGCTATCTACGTCGGCTGCATGAAAATGGGGTCAGCATTTCATATAACAAAGTTCTACAGACCAGCTAGGAGAAGCAGTTGTATGCCAGTACGTGGAAGATGGAGTGGTGTGTCCACCAATCTTGAGGAAGCAGTTGTTCACGACTTCAGCAGTGGACAACATTGACCACAACCCCACTGCGACTACGGCCAAAACGTCCTTCCATGGGACCAGTGTGTCCATCTTCCAACATCCAAGCCCTGAGCAGGCTAGTGAGGAGCGTGAGCCACTCAGACGGAATGCAGATACGATGGTCAAGAAAGTTCCTGAGCTTCCAGAGGCATTCACCAATGTCCGACCAGCTTATATTATGAAGAATCCCAATCCTCCCTTGGTAGCACCTCAGTCATTGCCAGCACCTGAGTCGATCCAGTCACACCTGCAGGAAGAGTATGCCTGGCTGGAAGAGGTCTTGCTCACTGAGGATGTGGTTGATGAAGTATGCATCACGTGGGCAGCTCACTATGCAGCACAGAAGAGGAGTCAGTCATTTGAAGTGAGCATTACGTCTCTGCTTCCCCTGCTTCGAGATCAAGCACACTCTGTGGCAATCATCAAGCATGTCATGGAAAAGGTTCGTGATACAGTGGCTTTTCTGAACCCAGGTCAGATCCCAGTCATAGCTGCTGACCAGCCACTGTATGCCCTGACAAAACAAATCCAATGGCATTGGCCTGAGTATGGAGAAGACAGGTATGTTATTATGTTCGGGGGACTTCACATAGAGATTCTATGTTTGTCTTTGATACCCCCAAAATGTTCTACACTACTGAGGGTATACACAAACACTTGTTATCTTGAAAATAGGTTCTTATTCTCGTACGGGAGATATACAGAGGGAACAAATAGACAGTGAGCTTCCACACCATAAGGACTAGTGCTCTCAACTCCCTGTATCACTCCGCGCTGGCATGTACAGATGCCAGCATTCACAAGCTGAATACATAATATGTAAATATGATAATTCACATACATAACATGGTGCATAATAAATGGAAATATTACATAGGATTAATACATGTTCTGTAATACTTTACTATACATAATTAATAGAGTAATATAAGAATACACAGCTTAAGGTACTACTTCGTGTCCATATTATACAAAGATGGCTGCACTGAGATCACTAGGAACGCTACTACAAGACAGTGGTTGGACCGGTTCCCTTGTTGAAGCAGGAGTGGCTACATCTGGTACAGCAGAGTCTTTTCTGTCTGTATCAAGTGTAACTAAGACAAGACTAGCACATCAAGTCACAGCATGCAGCTTGTACAAACTGATGATGGAGACATACCAGGACTATTGCTCTGATGAGTCTGAAAGGTCAACTTTGAGCTTAGAAGACTGGTGTAAACAACGGAAGAGAGTTCTCTACCATTGCTATTGATCAAGCCCATGAACAAAACAATGCAGTGATTAAAGGCAATGGAGAAGCAATTGGGTTGACTGAGGACCCAGCAGCACTTCGTAGGTGAATGGTGGCTGGACCTGAAGTGAGTCGTCTTGTTGCTGGATATGAAGCTGCGTCAGGTGCAAAAGATGGAACCACCACCAGCAGCCGGCATCATGAGCAGACCCTGAGTGCACAGAAATCTTTCTTGAGAAGGTGGAAGAACATTCCAAGGTGCTGCGGGAGATGGGCAACCCTTTCCAAGAAGAGTCATCTGACCTTCTGGTGTTCGGCACAAAACATTGTAGATCCAGAAATTGCTAAAATGGTTGGTACACACCATAACAGATGAAAAGAGCAATTCCAGTCATTCTTAGAGGGACTAAAGAATGAAGGTAAATGTCTGTTCTACCATCCAATCAAGAAAAACAGATCCTCCATCTTCAAACATGACCACGTTGTTAGCAGTTCCAAAGAGAAGGTACTGAAAGATGACTGTCAGCTGTTCTAGCGACTCCTCATCTCCAGTCAGAACAGACAGTATGATTTGCAAGAATTCTTCAAGCATGAGAACCAGTCAGTTCCCGCCTCCCTCAGTGACAATGGCAAGCTTCATACATGTCAGAAGTCACAGCTGGCTGAAATTCTTCAAGCACAAGTGAATGCTACAGAGAGAGAACCACATGGCGATGCTATCATCATAGATGGCTCAGCACTGATCAATGCCCTGCCTCCACGCACCTAAAATACTTTTGATGCCTATGCCAGAGAAGACGTCCTGCCCAAAGTGGAATTCTATGGTGCCAAATACAATAGGGTGGATAGTAGTGTTTGATGTGTACAAAAAGTCAAGTCTGAAGTCCGGTCGAAACGAGGACGGGATCAGGAGAGGAGTTACAGGAACCAGCAAGACTCCCAAACACTGGAGAAGCTTTCTGCGAGGTGACAAAAACAAGACAGAACTATTCCATTTTCTCGCGGAGAAAATGTGTGAAGCACAGACGACAAGCACGGTGGTTGTGACAAAGGGAGAAGATGCCATTAGCAACACAGAGAAGTCCCTAGAAGCTGTGGCTCCATGCTGTCATGAGGAAGCAGACACACGAATATTTGTGCATGCTAGGGATGCAGTAATTGAAGGTAGCAAGTCCCTCATCATCAAAGCCAATGACACTAACGTGGTCGTCATAGCAGTATCTGTACTGCCATCACTACAGGAGCTTGGTCTTGATAACATGTGTATTATCTTTGGCCAAGGAGCCAGTCATCGATGGATTCCAGTTCATGATGTAGTTTCTGCGATAGGGCCTAAGAAAGCTAGTGGGATCCTATACTTTCATGCTTTCACTTGCTGTGACGTTGTGTCTGGCTTCCGTGGGAAAGGAAAGAAATCTGCATGGCAGACATGGAATGTCTGTGATGAAGTTTCAGAAACATTCACCAAACTCAGCCAATGTCCAACAACAGTTGCTGATGTTGACCTGCAGAAGCTGGAAAGATTTGTTGTCCTTATGTACGACAGATCTAGTGCAGCCACTGGTGTAGATGGGGCAAGACTAAATCTCTTTTCCCGCAAGCAGAGACCATATGACTCCATTCCACCAACCCAGGCAGCCCTCAAGGAACATGCAAAGCAGGCTGCCTACATGGCTGGTATCATCTAGGCCCAGACAACAATCTCCAATCCAGAAGCCAGCAGTCCTGTCAACTGGGGATGGACGCAGAAGGGAGAGGCATGGCAGATACGTTGGACGACTCTTCCCCCGATTGCGACATGCTGCCAGGAGCTGACCAAATGTTCCTGTAAGAAAGACTGCAACCAGAGATGCAAATGCTTTCGCTCTGGACTTTCCTGCACAGCACTTTGCAGCTGCATATGTGAACAGCAGTAAATGCACAAAGATGTACTGTCAGGAGAAGTCACAGGAACCAGTGCTAATAGTGAGTACTTTTGTTTTTAGTAAGTTCTTTTTTGTTATATTTTTTTTACTAAAAGTGTTATTTTATGTGGATAACAATGTTACAATGGACTTAAAACTATAAACAAATCATCTGAGCATGCTTGAAAACATATATATCGACACCAAGATCACTCAGATTGACCAACTACATCAATTTCTATAAGAAAAATCAACTTTTGAAGGTCAATATGGCGGCCATCTTGGATTTTCAAATGGCCAATCAGGCAGTCTTGACTAGTAACCATTAGAGAATTACCATGCCAAATTTGGTGCTTGTATCACCATTTACATGATTCTCTTGAAAAATTGCATTTAGCTGCCCCACTATTGACGTGACACACCCAACCTGCCGTACACTCGCCACCACCAACATTAGATGAGAACCCAAGAAACACTTCAAACTACACCAGAAGAGAAGTGAGGACTCCCTACTCCACCCAGGTGAGGAACTATGAGTTCCGAAATACATCACATGAGGAACAAGAACCATCTCAAACACCCTGTGTGAGCTGCAGCTGTAGTGAGGTAGCGGCTTAACAGCCAGGCTTGGAGCCGAGATCAGGTCACAAGAATGTCTACAAGACCAGCTCCCACAGTACCAGATCTACAGTTAATCTATATGTTTCTTATGTTTCTGTATTGAAAGCTTTCGTCAATCAAGTGACCCACTCCCCAATTTCACCATATGTAACTTATCATCTCTGTTCATTGTATATTTTCAGCCTTCGGACTGCCATGTTATCTTAATAAACCGTTAATTATTATTATTATTATTATTATTATTATTATTATTATTACATACATACATACATAAAACTATCTCTCTACGATATATTCTCTCTCAAGTGTCAGGACTAACACTGTCATGCTTACGAGACCCATTCCCACTGTGTGCTCCAAACAGCAATTGAATCCCTAAAGTCATTCACAAAAGATATAAGTGTGAAGGTATTGAACGTAGTAAAGAACATTTGGAATGCGTACTATTGATATTTGCTAATTATAAAGTCCTTCCCATTCAGATTTCCAATTGTACGGACTCTGCATATAATAAAAGGTGCGTGAGAAAGGTGTAGGTGATACTCGGTCACGAGAGAGAGAGAGAGAGAGAGAGAGAGAGAGAGAGAGAGAGAGAGAGAGAGACCAATATTGCCAGGAGAAGAGGCACAAATTACCGCCGTCTCTTGCCTCACTTTACCAAGCCTGTCTTTTACGAGGTAAATAGTCCCCTCTTTGTATCAGAGAACTACCTCGTGACCTTCCACGGAGAAATGGGTCGGACAGGTGTTATCAACTACCAACCAACATCACCACTACCCTTCACTGGCAGGAATTACCAACCAACATCACCACTATCCATAACTGGTAAGAACTACCAACCAACATCACCACTATCCATCACTGGCAGGAGTTACCAACCAACATCAACACTATCCATAACTGGTAAGAACTACCAACCAACATCACCACTATCCATCACTGGCAGGAGTTACCAACCAACATCAACACTATCCATCACTGGTAAGAACAACCAACCAACATCACCACTATCCATCACTGGCAGGAGTTACCAACCAACATCACCACTATCCATCACTGATAAGAACAACCAACCAACATCACCACTATCCATCACTGATAAGAACAACCAACCAACATCACCACTATCCATCACTGGCAGGAGTTACCAACCAACATCACCACTATCCATCACTGGTAAGAACAACCAACCAACATCACCACTATCCATCACTGGCAGGAGTTACCAACCAACATCACCACTATCCATCACTGGTAAGAACAACCAACCAACATCACCACTATCCATCACTGCAGGAGTTACCAACCAACATCACCACTATCCATCACTGCAAGAACCAACCAACATCACCACTATCCATCAAGGAGTTAACAACCAACATCACCACTCCCATCATCAGCAGGAGTTACCAAACTACCATCACCACATCCACCATTAGACCAACACTACCACTACCCACCACTGGCGGAACTACCAACCATCATCACTACCCACCACTGGCGGAACTACCTTTAAACCATCATCACTACCCATCAATGGCAGGAACTACCAACCATCATCGTCACCCATCACTGAGGAACTACCAACCATCATCACTACCCATCACCGGTAAACTACCAACCATCATCACTACCCATCACTGGGGAGTGAACCATTAACCACTATCACTACCCATCACCGGCAGGAACTACCAACCATCATCACTACCCATCACTGGGAGGAACTATTAACCACTATCACTACCCATCACTGAAGAACCAACCAACATCACCACTATCCATCACTGGCAGGAGTTACCAACCAACACTTACCAACCACCGGCAGGAACTACCAACAACTATCACCAATATCCACCATTAGACCAACACTACCACTACCCACCACTGGCGGGAACTACCAACCATCATCACTTCACTCCATCACTGGCAGGAAATAGTTACTAACCATCATCACCACCATCACTGGGAGGAACTATTAACCACTATCACTACCCATCACTGGAAAGGAACTACTAACCATCACTCCCATCACTGGAGGAACTATTAACCACTATCACTACCCATCACTGGCAAGAACTACCAACCATCACTACCTTACTCACTGGCAGGAACTACCAACCACCATCACTCCCATCACTGGCAGGAACTACCAACCATCATCATCCCATCACTGGCAGGAACTACCAACCATCATCACTACCATCACTGGGAGGAACTACCAACCATCATTACTACCCATCACTGGTAGGAACTACCAACCATCATCACTACCCATCACTGGCAAGAACTACCAACCATCATCACTACCCATCACTGGGAGGAACTACCAACCATCATCACTACCCATCACTGGCAAGAACTACCAACCATCATCACTACCCATCACTGGGAGGAACTACCAACCATCATCACTACCCATCACTGGGAGGAACTACCAACCATCATCACTACCCATCACTGGCAAGAACTACCAACCATCTGTCACTTCCACCACTGGAACTACCAACCATCATCACTACCACATGGTAGGAACACCAACCATCACTACCCATCACTGGCAAGAACTACCAACCATCATCACTTCCCACCACTGGAGGAACTACCAACCATCATCACTTCCCACCACTGGGAAGAACTACCAACCATCATCACTATCCATCACTGGCAGGATCTACTAACCACTACCCACCCATCACTGGCAAGAACTACCAACCATCATCACTACCCATCACTGGGAGGAACTACCAACCATCATCACTTCCCATCACTGGGAGGAACTACCAACCATCATCACTACCCATCACTGGCAAGAACTACCAACCATCATCACTTCCCACCACTGGGAGGAACTACCAACCATCATCACTATCCATCACTGGTAGGAACTACCAACCATCATCACTACCCATCACTGGCAAGAACTACCAACCATCATCACTTCCCATCACTGGCAGGAACTACCAACCATCATCACTTCCCATCACTGGCAAGAACTACCAACCATCATCACTACCCATCACTGGCAGGAACTACCAACCATCATCACTTCCCACCACTGGGAGGAACTACCAACCATCATCACTACCCATCACTGGCAAGAACTACCAACCCTCATCACTACCCATCACTGGGTGGATCTACTAACCACTATCACCACCCATCACTGGCAAGAACTACCAACCATCATCACTTCCCACCACTGGGAGGATCTACTAACCACTATCACCACCCATCACTGGCAAGAACTACCAACCATCATCTCTACCCATCACTGGGAGGAACTACTAACCACTATCACCACCCATCACTGGGAGGAACTACCAACCATCATCACTACCCATCACTGGGAGGATCTACTAACCACTATCACCACTCATCACCGCTCAAATCCTGTTAACTTTTAATTCTACAGCCGATGACTAACTTCCTTGATAAAAGTCGAATTCTGAAATAATAAGGCAATTTGGATTCAGAGGAGTAAGGTCGTTTCTACAAATGACTTCCTTCTAAGTTTCCCAGCAATGTTGCACCTGTGGCACTGAAGACTCAATATCAGATGTCTCACTGATGCCGGCGGGACGTCTGGCATCAAGGACCGACAACCCTCCAGGTGCTGAGAATTGGTGGAAATATCCTAAATTTTTTATTTTATGTCCTCAAGGGCTTTACTCTCAGGGGTGTCCTGAATGAAGGCGATTCTGAAGAGCACTTAACATAAGCTGGTGTGGTTTGGGTTAGGTGTATTGAATCACATATTGAGAACTGTTGTTTCTATTACCCAAATCTCGTCCCACGATCCCACGTCGACTAAATATAAAAAAAAATGCAATTGCACCCTTAATTCTTCTTTTGCATGCAACACAAATTGTTTTGCAGTAAATAAATCGAATTCCTGTAGCTGCATCACCTTAAGGTAAACCAAGAAAGGCAACATCTATTGCAGCGAATACATAAATAAGATGAAAACTAGAGATGTGTGGGGGACACTTAAGAGAAGAATGACAAAGGTATTGTGAGTGTTTTTTATACACTAAGATGATAATAAACTGCTACAAATTCACGGAAAAATTACCAAGAAGCCAATTCGTGTACGGAATGTGACGTTGTATCTTAGATGATGCGGTCCCTATCTAACCTCCGTATGTGTAAGAGGTGAAACGGCGCCTTGGACAAGTCAGCAACTTAAACCAAGATACACTTTAGTACAGGGGTTCTCAACCAGGGGGGAATTTCCCCCCTCAGGTTTTCAGGGGGGGAAACTGATACTAATATGGAAAAAATAAAGGATTTTCAGTATTATATGCATATTATTTGGAATGCACTTTTTGAGGCAGACAATCTTGGAAAGGAGGGGGAATGACATTCTGACATATGGTGAAAGGGGTGCATGGGGCAAACAAGGTTGAGAACCACTGCTTTAGTAAGATCCATCATTTGAGCAGAGAAAAAAAATCATTTGGGGGTATTTGTGATATAAAGGGCTTAATGCCTCAATGGTATAGTGTTAGCACGTCAACCAACTCCTGTACTCCAGTGCCTCCTGTTTGATCTCGAGACACATCAACCAGATTCTCACGCCAGTGGGGTAGACAACCTCGACTCGTGTAATTCTCCACCAAGCTGACACGCTATGTAGCCTACAAAGGAGATGTTAAAATTATTAAAACACTCCCACCCCGCTCCTCCCTCTGACCCAGATCTCGCCCCATCTAGTTTGTGCTGATCTCACGAGACTTGAGACTTAGCTAACTGCTGCCTCCTCGACTTAACTATCTCCTCCTCGAAATGACTGCTCCATCACAGGTCTTGAACCTGCGCTATACTTGAGTGTTGAAAATATTTACACTTGAGACAGGTGAGCGACAAGCAACGTTCTCTCGCCCAGCTGAAGACGATAACTCAACATCTCGTTTCCATAAAATCTTGACTATTAAAGTATTACAGACTTATATTATTATAACAATAAAAAAGGTTAAATTTGAAATTAAAGAGCCGTATAATAAGGCCATTAAGATTCATTAAAAGAAATGAGTTGAGGTTCAGAGAGACACACACACACACACAGACAGACAGAAACAAGCAAAACAGAGAGAGAGAGAGAGAGAGAGAGAGAGAGAGAGAGAGAGACCAAACTTAATACGGAAATTCTCCCCAGGTCACATTCAACAGCTAAACGTAAAAACACGTCTTTCACTCTCATAGTCATCAAGATGGATCTTACTCCCGACAATAGCTAGCTCGGGAGGAATGACAATGTATAGCCTCATGAATAAGCGACGTATACAGGGTGAATAATGGAGACAGCTGGTGTGGCGACATCATGACGATGGCGTCGTGGGGGATGACGGCGGCGGCAACTCATTATCACTACTACTGCCAAGACAGGTGCAGTGAATCTGACTGTTTGACGTGTCTGTCTCTTCAAATTTGGCATATACGTAGTTTTTCTCCATACATACAGATATGGTTGCGTTTAACATTTCCATGAAAACTTTACTGACCCCCTTAGATAATCCCCCGAATTGTTCCCACTGTTCTATCATGGCTTAGGTACGAATCCTTGGTTACTCTTGTCATCTGCAGACCAGTTTATACATGAAGCTTTCATATCCAAGCACTCAGAGAAACAATATTTTGGCGAATAGTTCCTGGACAGTTTGACTATCCAACTTATACAGGACAACAGATATATTTCATTATGATATCATTGTTAACATTTTGTTGCGAGCCTTTCCCCTTTGACACGTAACATATTGTTACGTGTCAAAGGGGTAAGGCTCGTAACAATTTTCAAAAGCTAAGTTCAGTGATACAAAGAATTAAGGTGTTTGGTCCCCAGTTCACTAACATAAGTTGATCGAAAAGTCCCTGTGCACCTGTCATAGTTATATACCCTGTTCTACTTACAGTAAATGTAGACATAACAAGAAATGTTTTTGAAAGCACACAAGAAATTTTCTAACACAACCCTGTATATTCGATAAATCTACACAAAACTTGATATAAAGACTCTATATGACAAGCCCCCCAAAATTTATACAATTATATCGATATTGAAGGTCAAGAGTTTCGAAAAGTGACCAAATTAGTGTTCTACGCATGTCTTGACCAATACACGTGTTAGCTTGCAGAGAACTACCATGTGTCAGCCCTCATAGACGGATGAATACAATAAATCTTTGTAATGTCTGCAATCTTAATGACCTGAGACGTGAATTGAGAGGCATACAACCTTCACCCATGAATATCGGCCGCTCTGGTATAAACTATGCACAATACGTACCGTTACATCTGTTGTGCAATATTGAGTTTACATGTGTCAATGATATATCGTATACTAGGTCATATGTGTGTGTCTGTTATATCGTATACTGAGTAATATATAGTATCGTATTCAAGATAACATACATGTGTCATTGATGTATTGTACACAAGATAAAGTCCGTTTGTCACTGAGCTATCGAATACTATGTCTGACACTGGGTACCTGGACGTTGAGATTATACTACAACTACATTATAAAGTGTTATCCTTACAGCTTCACGTCAGCTTTTGGCCGTGAAGCGTGAGGAATAACTCGTCACCATTAGCTTCCTATTACACCTTCACATCATCCTTCGATCGTAATGCGTGAGGAACGACTCGTCACCACTGGCCTCCCTTAAGAGCTTCACGTAAACAGACACCGTCTCTTCATCCTGAGACACCTTACCAGGGAACAGGTATTAAAAAACTCCCATTACACAATACTCTATCACTACAGTAGGTCTCGGGGAAATGCACCAAATGACGGTAGAGTCTCGAGTCCACTCAGTCAGATATGTTCTCGCATCCACTAACTGTCTAACAGAAGGTGGAGGATGAGTTGGTGGTAGAAATTAAAATCCACTGTTTGAGAATATAGTTTCCAGTCCTTTAAGTATGTGTGCACTGAGAGGCCCTTAAATTGTCATTTCATTCAGGGTGTCAAAGGTGGCTTGGTACTGTTTCTGACACTACTAGGGATTTAAGTAAAGTTAATAGCGTGTGTATGGGGCCCCAAACTACTAGGGCCAAGTAAACTGTGACCCCTTTAATCCCTTGAGGACGATTATTCAATGCTTTAAGGACGATGGCTTAAATGCTTTGAGGACGAATGTTTTAAACCTTTTGAGGACGAATGTCTTAAATCCTGTGAGGACGACGGTGTAATCCTTTAAAGACGGTAGTTTATTCCTTTGAGAATGATATTTTAAATCCTTTGAGTGCTATGGTTTAAATCACTTAAGTACAATTGTTTTATCCTTTGGGAACTATCGTTGTACCCTTCGTCCTCAAAGGTTTAAAATGACCCCTGATGCCAAAATTCACCTGGGTTTAAGTGATACATAGAGGTTCTGGGTGATACATATACTGTATGTCCAAAGTCCAGGTGAACTTTTACATAGTATTTTGTTTACGGGACGCCGGAAAGATCGATTATGGGAAAGAAAAAACCCATTAATCGACCCCACAGCAAACATGTATCTAACACCTTCACTGATAACGCCAGACGATTATATGGAAAGTTGACCATCTCTCCAAATAGGACTATATCACCTAATAGACGATCTCGCCAAAAAAAATAAGGAATAATCATAAAAAAAGATGATGAGAATAAAACGTGACAACATTCATCATATTTACGGATCTTCCCAAGAGTGACACTAAAGTTATGGCAGGGACGCCGACATTACCTTCTGTGGCTACGTAGTTTATATGCAACGGGTGGCCTTTTTCATCTAGCTATGTTGTCTACTTTCAATTAAGAGATTTAATCTCTCTTGGTATAAACCTGTACACCACTAGCTTCACAATACAACAAATCTTGGGAAATGAATGTGGTTATGAAAAAAATGTAAAGCAAATTTAATTAAAAAATATACAGGGTCATCGAAAAATAATGCCCAGATTTTAATACATAACCTTTTAGTTTCTAGGCATACTTTTTGATAACGAACTATATTTGTTAACTTGAATATATTGACATAATATAATTGCCTCTGGAACACAGGTCATATTAAAAAAAATAAATACTCTGTGTTCAAGTCCAAACAAAAAAATCACATTCAGAATTTATGAGAATAATTTGTGAGAAAAATATCGAGTTAATATATACATCTCCTTCCCTGCGTGCGTGTGCCAGTGCGTGCGTGTGTCAGTGCGTCCGTGTGCCAGTGCGTCCGTGTGCCAGTGCGTCCGTGTGCCAGTGCGTCCGTGTGCCAGTGCGTCCGTGCGTCAGTGCGTCCGTGTGTGCGTCCGTGTGTTGTGTCCGCAGTGCGTCCGTGTGCCAGTGCGTCCGTGTGCCAGTGCGTCCGTGTGTTAGTGTGTCCGTGTCAATTCGTCCATGTGTCAATTCGACTGTGTATGAGTGCGTCCGTGTATCAGTACTTCCGTGTATCAGTACGTCCGTGTATCAGTACGTCCGTGCATCAATGCGTCTGAGTGTCAGTACGTCCGTGAGTCAGGGCGTCCCAGAACCCGAAAAAACTAACGGTGGATATTATTACCCAAGCTTAATAGATGGCAATAACACAAGTTATCGAAACAACTCAACAATCAGAGGACTCTAAGACACTTGTAAATTAAAGCAATGTTAAGGATTCACTTTGTATTAAGAAGGTGAGAACATGCATGCATGTGTGTGTTTGTGCCACTAAACTATTTTATGGGCCAATCACTCGTGGCGCAGACCCCCTCTGCTCATCCGACGGTAACTCCATAATTAAAGACGATGAAGGCATCCTTCAGCGCTGGAAAGAGCACTACCCTTCACTGCTTAACCGAAACACCTATGTGGATTTCCTGACTACCCAGCAGGTCCCTCAGCATTCAGAGCTGACTCACCTGAGCTATCCTCCATCCCTGGAGGAGGTAGCTATTGCCATCAAACAGATGAAAATAACAAAGCCTCAAGGCCTTATGGAATCCCAGCAGAGGTGTATTTTGCAGGAGGACCTCTGCTTACCAGCCGTCTCCATTCTCTTCTGAAGAATATATGGGGAAAGGAGGAAATCTCTCAAGCTATTAAAGACGCCTTCATCGTTAATATCTATAAGAACAAGGGAGACCGGTCAGCCTGTGGCAACTACAGCGGGATCTTGCTGCTGTCCGTAGCTGGCAAGATTATCGCCCGAGTCCTCCTAAACAGACTACAACGTGAAGCGGAAAACTTCCTCCCAGATACTCAATGTGGCTTTACACCATCACGTGGCACCATTGACATGATCTTTGCTGCCCGCCAGATACAGGAAAAGTGCAGAGAACAGCGTCGTGACCTGTACATGGTCTTCATCAACCTAATCAAGGCCGTCGACTCGGTCAACCGGGAAGGCATCTGGCGGACCCTCAGCCGGTTTGGCTCTCCACCAAAATTCATCGCCATTGTGAGGCAACTCCAAGACGGCATGAACGCAGTGTCCTGCACAATGGCACCCAGTCTGATTTCTTCCTCATCCAAACGGGGGTAAAACAAGGATATGTACTGGCGCCAACTTTCTTTTCCATTTTGTTGGGTGCCTTCCGTACTTGTGCTAGTGCCAATATAACCAGCGTGGTGAACATAAAGTTCCGGATGAAGGATATTTTCAAAATAAGACGACTCCAGGCAGGAACAAAGATGTCGGCAGCTTCCATTACTAAACTTCAGTATGCAGATGACCTTACTCTTGTTGCTCACACTTAACGCGACCTACAGGAGAACCTGAACACCTATGCAGATGCGCATGTACACTTCGGCCTTGTGATGAATGTGAATAGTACTCAGATTCTCTTTCAACCTGCCCCTGGTTCAGCCACACCTCCACCATCTGTCCAGCTTAATGGTACTACCCTTCATCGGATCAGATGTGCATCTCAAACCTTTGGCAGACTCCGTATTCGTCTTCAGTTGTAGGGAGCTAAAATTATCTTCATAGTTACACGTATATCGAGCAGTGGTCCTCCCCACGCCTGCTATATGGCAGTGAGACATGGGTTACATAAAGTAGGCACCTCAAGGCACTTGAAAACTTTCACCAACGTAGTCTACGTTCCATCCTCCGAGTTCGCTGGGAAGACAAGAGAACAAATGCCAGCATTCTCGCTGACACCAACTGTAGGAGCATCGAGGCTACCATTATTTAATAACAACTACGTTGGACTGGTCTTGTTACCCGCATGGACGACAGTAGACTGCCAAAGTAGCTACTTTACAGTCTTCTAACGAATAGTAACGTAACGCTTGTTGGTAACTGAAAAAGTGCCAAATCGACCCCCTCATCTGGGACACGATCACTCCACACCATAACGCTTTGAGGATCACCACTAGAGAAGGTGTCACTACTTTCAAATTAGCCCGACCGCAAACCTAGGCAGACAAACTCCAGCGCCTGATAGACGCTGCCGCCACCCCTCCCGCACTAGATGGAGCCACCCACATGTGAAACATCTGCGAACGACTCTGCCGGTCCCGTATCGGCCTCATTATTCACCTTAAAACTCACCAACCTAGGTGACATCCTTAATAGCACATATCATTGTACCACAGCTAGATAATTGGCATACTCGATTCCGAGTAACAGCAAATTAGTAATTGTAATGTGTGTGTGTGTGTGTGTGTGTGTGTGTGTGTGTGTGTGTGTGTACACTTTATTCACTTCATTCCTGTCACTTTCTACACTTCCCTTACATCATTCTCCTCCACCACGTTTCTCTCCCATACAAAAAGAATAAAGACAAGAGGCAACAAAGAAATGGATAGATAAGAATTATGTCAAAATTCAGTCAAACGAAAGAAATATGTAAATTTTGTTCATTTTTCAGTAAGGAAAATGCAACAAGTTTCCTCTTAGCAAAACAAGAAGAGGGAAGTTGCATGCAAGATCACTGATGATGCATACAACCAGGAACAAAGTGGAGAGAAGTTGCATGCAATAAGAAATACCTTAGCAAGTAGGAAGATGCAACAGGACAGTAGCCTTGCAAGATGGAAGGAGATGGTTTCAAGACAAGAAATACAGAAGAGTTGCATGCAAGAAGAACACAGTTTTATGCAAGAAATGGATAAATGCACGCAAGAGGGAGGAGTAAAGTTGCACGCAAAGACGAAGAGAATAGTTACACAGAGAGAGGGAGTGAATAAACTGCTTGCACGAGGGGAGGGAATAGAAGTCAGGAGGAAGACTGGGGTTTAGTGCAAAAAAGAAATAAAGAGAATAGTCGCGGGCAAGAAATTAAATATCAGTTAAATGTATACAAGCAAACGAAAAAAGTTACATATAAGCAGAAAGAAAAGTTGTACCCAATCAGAAAGAAAAGTACTGTTACATGCAATCAGAAAGAGGACAGCCACTTACAAACAAAAGATAACATAAATGGAATCAGAAAGACAACAGTTGCATGCAATAAGGATTAGATGAGTTACATGAAAGGAGGAATATTGCTCGCAATAAGGATGGGAAAAGTTGCATAGAAGCAGAAGGAAGACAGTTGCATAGAAACAGAAAGAAGATTATTGCATACAAGATGCCGGGTCACGTGTAGCAGTATACATAATGCAAAGTGTGTTGCTGGCCTCAATAGTGTACTGTAGTGTTCGTCTGGTCACTTCTCGAATATATAATGAACACATGATTGGAAGGCGTCCGTGCGTGCGTGCGTACTTGCGTGCGTATGTAATACTAATAATTAACTGTTTATTGAAAGAGCATGGCAGCCTGAAGGCTGAAAATATACAGTTACATAATTGGGTCTCTTGATTTACAAATAATATACAAGTTAACATAAGTGATACAAATATGATATATAATAACTAGGTGGGGAGAAGCTCAAACTACAGGGCATTTCAACGTAGTAACAGTGCAAAAGGTAAGATTGAGATGGATTGAATACACTGGTTGATTACAAGTTATTGATAATTTTTACAATGGTTGGTACCGGGCTGTTCTTATAGCGATCAGTTCGTGCATGCCCTATTTTGCAACTTTTCTTGGTGTTTACGTTGTGTGACATTTAAGGAGGAAGACCACGTAGGGGAGGCATAGGTGAGCTTGGGAAGTATGAATGCTGAGCAAACACTGAGGAGCTCGGGCGCGGGAACTCCGAGGGACTTGAGTCGGCGGAAGAGGTGGAGACGGAAACTGGAGGATTTGACAACTTCACTGACGTGTGGTTTCCAATTTAGTTTGTTAGCTATGGTGACGCCGAGGAGCTTAGTGGAATCTACAACCTGGAGTGTGTTGGGACCTAAAGTAATGGAAGGGGGTGGGACAACGTCGGAGGACAGGTTGATATAACCATGGTCTTGGTATGGTTGGTGGTGACGTAGTTGTTGGTGGCCCAGTTTTGGAGACTGTTCAATAAATCATGAAGGGCAGTTTAGTCTGGAGCATCATTGATAAGCATAAGGCAGCATAGCATAGCATCTTGGTGCCTTGGGGGACACCACAGGTGAGTGACTGAAAGGTAGAGACAGCCCCTCGGAAGCGTTCAGCTTGGCGTCGGTTACTGAGGAAGTCTATAAGCCATGGTATAAGACTTCTTCGAAACCCGAGGTCGATAGCTTTGTTGATGATTAAATTGTGGTCGACTAGGTCAAATGCCTTGGTAAAGTTAATGAAGGCGACAGCTACAGGCGTTTTTCGTTTTCCAGATGGCGGTATATGTAGTCGAGAAAGCTGACAAGAGAGTGACTGGAGGATAAATTTTTCATATTACCAAATTGCTGAGGTTTTACGGCTCCTGCAATATCATCATAAGCCCAGTCAAACACAAAACTTTCACAGATTAAGCTGGGTATTAAGGTGACTGCAATGGGTCGTAGCTGATTAGATTGTGGGCTGGTTGACTTGGGCACTGGTAACACATATGAAGTCTTCCAGTCAGCTGGGCATCTGGCTTGACTGAGGGAAGCATTGTGTGTGTGTGTGTGTGTTATCTTTGCGTATGATGATGATGATGATGATAATGATAATGATAATGATAATGATAATGATAATGATAATAATATGTAAATAATAATAATAATAATAATAATAATAATAATAATAATAATAATAATAATAATAATAATAATAATTAACGGTTCATTGAAAAGCACATACCAGAGGCTGAATATACAATGGAAGAAAATAACTTATAGTATTAGGTATGGGAGCATTGGAAAGTAGATTGTTTAACAAAAGCTTTCAATACAAAAAGGAGACATGTAATTAACATACAGGTTACATATGAGTTAAGTGATAATGTGGCATAGAAGAGGAAACACGTGGTTATGGGGCTGCCTCGCTGGTTGTGTTGTAGAGGAAACACGAGGGGAAAGTTTTAAATTGGATAAAATCATGGCTTACCGATAGAATACGAAGGGTCAGCGTAGATGGTTTTAAATCTGAGTAGGGCTGTGTAACTAGTGGGATTTCCCAGGGGTCAGTATTGGGCCCACTCATGTTCATAATCTACATAAACGATCTACATACTGGGATCAGCAGTGGCATAAGCAAGTTTGCGGATGACACCAAAATAAGGCAGCAGATTAATTCAGGGCAGGATGCAAATGCACTACAGGAGGATTTATATAAACTGCAGGAGTGGTCAGAAAAATGGCAAATGAAATTCAACACTAGAGAAGTCGACTTGTGAAAGAGACCTAAGGGTGCTCGTAAGCCCGGACCTTCAGCCTAGAAAACAGTGCGTTAATGTTCGAAATAAGGCAAACAGAGTTGTGGGTTGTTGAACATGTCATAAAGGCAAGCATGAACTCCGCATGCTTCCCAGTTGGGCACTGTAAACGCTTCTGCGCTTCACCTTGCACAGGATGTAAGGGGGTGCCCAATAACTAAGCTCCCTCCGGGGCAATCTGTAAAAAATCTTCTCTCCCTCCCACCCTTCCTCCATTCTTCCCTGCTACCTTCTCTCCCCACCCTCCGCCATCTCATCACCGTCTAAGAACTTGCTAACAGCCTCATGACTCCACACTCTAAATCACCCCACAGCTGCCTACCGCCACCTGAGCTAGGGACAGAGACGCCAAGACCACTACATCTTTAAAACAGTTCCAAACTTCAGTGATGACCCTTGACCAGGGTTAAAGGCAAATGACCTACTCACTTGATCCTTTCTCATTGACTGCTACTGTTAGGTCTTTAATTTAAGTCTTTTGAATTGGTTATTGCAGATATCAAGTAAATTAAATTAATAATATCGATGCAGGTGAGGGAAAATATTCATTGTTTTACGGCGGGGATAAAGTCGACGTTGGTGTATAAAGTACCGTGTCATGTCATACCTCCAACGCTCCTACATCTACAGGTATGTCTCCCTTAACATACCAGTATTATGGTTTATAACATGACTAAACGCGAACTTTCTCCTAAATTCCATACATTCACCGTTCATAGAGAGATAGATAGATACATAGATAGAGAGATTGTGGGAAGGGGGACTATGAGAGCGATATATATTAATACACTTTGTGATTTTGGGTCTTACCTGATACATGTTGCCAGATAATGGATATAAACTGCTCCACTCTATGCCCATTAATCCCGTCCAACTTAGTCCCCGAGTAGCGTCAATATATATCCTCCCCCCCTCCTTCCGTCCCTCCTCCTTCCTTCCCTCCTCCTTCCTCCCCAACTCCTCCAGGCCAGGAGACGCAACAGCTTCCCCACCTCCGACAGTCACTCCCTTATCATAGTCATGGGAGTAACACACTGACTAAATATGACATAGTGTCCACGCTCTCACTAAGCCCTTAATATATTGTCTCTTCCGCGGGTCATAATATTTTACGCGGCATGAAAGGTGTTGTTTTTACGGTGTTTATTTCCGAATATATTCACAAACACTGATCATCTATCCACCCACTAGAGACATCCACTCATTCGATACATATCACACATCATACATCCACTCGATATATCCAAACACCCAATACATTCACTCACTCGATACATCCATTCACTCGGAACATCCACATTCGATACATCCACTCACTCGATACATCACACACTCGATACATCCACACATTCAATACATCCACTCACTAGATACATCCACACACTATGCATCCAACACTCCATAAATCCACACACTCGATACACTCACTCATTCGATACATCCACTCACTGGATACATCCATACAGCCAATACATCCACTCAATCGATACATCCACTCACTCGATACATCCACTCACTCGATACATCCACATACTTAATACATCCACTCACTCGAAAAATACATTCACTCGATACAGCCACATACTCGATACATCCACTCAATCGATACATCCACACATCCAATGCATCCACTCATTCAATGCATTTACTCATTCAACACATCCACTCACTCGATATGTACACATACTCGACACATCCACACACTCGATATAAACACACTCCATACATCCACACACTCGATACATCCACACATGACATATACACAAAATCCATGCATCCGCACAATCGATACATCCACATATTCAATACATCCACACGCTCGATATATACACACAATTCATACATCCACACACTTGATACATCCACTCACTCGATACATCCACACGCTCGATACATCCAAAATCATAGAGCTGAAGCCGGCTTCGGCTTCTGGAAGCCAGGATTTGGCTTTGCTGTTGCTTTGAAACTTTCCAAAGGCTTCGGCTGACCAGAGGCACGGATCTTGGCTTCAGCTTTGGGGCCACGGACCTGGCGTCGGAATTTCTTCTTTATAAAGACCTGCTGACTATACCGTGACGTTACACCTGACCAGGTAAGAAAGCCCTGGTGCGTGATACAACCTCAGTGAAGTCACAGCTGATCTCTCTTATTTCTTGTGGTCTATTCTCACAATGAACTGACCTGAACCTCACACAAGTACCACCTCTACCCCAGGTGCTGTTGGCTGATCGTCACTTTGAAAATCCTTAAATGATTTGTTAAAAAGCTTCTCTATGATGTGACTAAATTACTATATCTCATCAAGTACATATAATAGATATTTTGCAATACTGATTTGTTTCGAAGACTGAGGAAATAAAATAAATGAATAAATGAATGATTGAATGAATAGGTGACTAATAAATAAATTAAACGAATAAAATGAATGATGGATAATGAATAAAACACTGAATATAATGCAATGAATAAAGTAATATTGCTATTATAATCAACCCCAAGAACACTCAGCTTAAATTAAAGTCAGCTTATCCCAAAGCCTTGCTGCAACTTGGACTATCATACGTGTTTCAATTAACATGCTAAGTAATACAGTATACCGTATAAGACTAAAGTAATGGTGATAGAGTTTCGTGTAACCATGAAAAACATTGGATAACTTCAATGACTTTTTAAATAGGCTGCCTTTGGCTTTGTGGCTTTCCAAATGCTACGGTTTCGATGCGAGAGGCATATTATTATTGGCTCCTTGTCTGACATCAACACCCTCAATATATACACACGCTCAATACACCCACACGCTCAATACACCCACACGCTCAATACACCCACACGCTCAATACACCCACACGCTCAATACACCCACATGCTCAATACACCCACATGATCAATACACCCACACGCCCAATACACCCACACACTCAATACATACACACATTCAATATATACATGCTCATTGCTCAATACACCCACATTCCCACACGATCAATACACCCACAGTCCAGCGCGCCCAATACGCCCGCGCGCCAATGCGCCCGCGCGCCCAATGCGCCCGCGCGCCCAATGCGCCCGCGCGCCCAATACGCCCGCGCGCAATACGCCCGCGCGCCCAATACGCCCGCCGCCCAATACGCCACCGCCCAATACGCCCGCACGCCCAATACGCCCGCGCGCCAATACGCCCGCACGCCCAATACCACGCGCCATCTACCCGCGCGCAATACGCCCGCGCGCCCAATACACCCGCTAATACCCGCACGCCCAATACGCCCGCACGCCCAATACGCCCGCAGCCCAATACACCCACGCAATACACCCGCCACGCCCAATACACCCGCACGCCAATACACCCACGCCCAATACACCCGCAAATACACCCGTAATACACCCACCGCCCAATACACCCGCACATATACCCACGCCCAATACACCCGCATCAATACCCGCACGCTCAATACACCCGCACGCTCAATACACCCGCACGCTCAATACACCCACCGCTCGATACACCTATCGCTCGATACACCCACACGCTCAATTTATCCACGCTCAATTAACCCACACTCAATACACCACACGCTCACACGGTCAATACACCCACACACTCACAACACACACATACACACACAACCTCCACGCTCAATACACCCACACACTCACAACACAACACTCACACTCAATACACCCACACACTCTAACACACACCACACCTCACACGTCAATACACCCACACCTCACACTATACACACACACACCGCTCACCACACACTCCACACGCTTAATACACCCACACACTCACACACAACACTCACACACGCTCAATACCCACACACTCATAACACTCACACACAACACTTACACGCTCAATACACCCACACACTCACAACACACACAACACTCACACGCTCAATACACCCACACACTCACAACACACACAACACTCACACGCTCAACACCCACACACTCACAACACTCACACACAACACTCACACGCTCAATACACCCACACACCTCACACGCTCAATACACCCACACACCACACACACAACACTCACACGCTCAATACACCCACACACTCATAACACTCACCACAACACCTACACGCTCACACCCACACACTCATAACACTCACACACAACACTCACACGCTCAATACACCCATACCTCCAACACTCACACGCTCAATACACCCACACACTCATAACACTCACACGCTCAATACACCCAAACACTCACACGCTCAATACACCCACACACTCATAACACCACGCTCAATACACCCACACACCCACACACTCATAACACTCACACGCTCAGTAAAGACAGACAAGGGTCCACTGACTCACCGCGTAACCTGAACGTATCTCATTGAGTAGTTAAACAGGAAACTTTTGGTAAAGAAATATCATTTTCTTCTCATACCATGTCCCGTCACTGTTAGCTAACAGTTATCTTCCAAAAGTAGACGTTTATTAACATAGAGACTGAATGGGGAACTACGTATAACATTTAAGCTATGGAGTTCTAGACAATTAACCCTGGTAACTATCCCTTCTACAACAATTAACACCGGTAACTATCCCTTCTAGAACAATTAACACCGTTAACTCTCCTTCTACAGCAATTAACCCGGTAACTCTCCCTACCACAACAATTAACCCGGTAACTCTCCCTACCACAACAATTAACACCGGTAACTCTCCCTACCACAACAATTAACACCGGTAACTCTCCTTCCACAGCAATTAACCCGGTAACTCTCCCTACCATAACAATTAACCCCGGTAACTCTCCCTCCTACAGCAATTATCACCTGTACCTATCCCTACCATAACACCAATAATCGTTAACCTCCTTCCACAGCAATTAACCGGTAACTCTCCCTCCCAGCAATTAACCCGGTAACTCTCCTCCCAGCAATTATCACCTGTACCTATCCCTACCACAACAATTAACCCTAACTCTCCCTACCACAACAATTAACCCGTAACTCTCCCTACCACAACAATTAACACCGGTAACTCTCCTTAAATTAACCGTAACTCCCTCCCAGCAATTATCACCTGTACCTATCCCTACCACAACAATTAACCCCGGTAACTCTCCCTACCACAACAATTAACCCGGTAACTCTCCTACCACAACAATTAACACCGGTAACTCTCCTTCCACAACAATTAACCCGGTAACTCTCCCTCCTACAGTAATTATCACCTGTACCTATCCCTACCACAACAATTAACCCCGGTAACTCTCCCTTCTACAACAATTAACCCGGTAACTCTCCCTACCACAACAATTAACCCCGGTAACTCTCCCTTCTACAACAATTTAATTTACTGATCTACATGAATTTAACTTAGCTATAATCTTTTAATCGACATGAAATTAACATATTCCTACATTAATCGACATCAATATTAACTTATATTTTATCAGTCGACAAATTAAATATTCTGTCTTTATTATTGGATTTATAAATATCATTAAAAATAGCACACACACACAGGGTAAAGGAACTCGTTAATTACCGTCTGAGTTATGTATTAAGAACAAACTAATTACGGCATCGCTGAGAATATTTTAATATTAAACAAGAAAACAAATTAAAAAACTTGCATATTAATGATAAAACTTTGATGGATTGGCCTAACGCATAGTGAGGTCAGGTCATAGACAGACATACTGACAGACAAAGACAGATATGCACACACACACAGACACAGCAAGAAGAGCCCTTAAATAACGTCCATCTGGGGTGTTTGAGCCAAGTCCACACAAGCTACCCTGATATCATGAACTTAAACAATTTAACCTTTAAAAAACTTCATGGTAAGGTTAGCTATCGTTAACCCTGATCAATTACCACCTGGTGCACATCCTACTTAGCACTGGATCACGGTATTGACAGACAATAAACAGACACACAAACAGATCAAAAGTCTCATGAAGTCACGTCGAGCGTAACGGCAAAAGCACAAAGTTACTGTAGAGAAGAAATAACACAGACACACACACGCATAAGATACAACAAACACTACTCTAATGATACATTTACCTTCCGAGTCGTCATAAGTTAGATTGAATCATAAACTCGGGTTTTGTTAAGCTTGGGTAAACAAGACGTGATTAATGTTGTAGGGGAGAGAAGCTTTGTCCGCCTGTGGGTCGTCACGTAGAACCAGGGAGTCGTGTTTATATTAATGTTGGCACTGAGGATGAAAGAGCCACCAGCTGTACTGTTAAGACGGCGATGGAAGTGGCACTGGGAGGAAAGTATTGGCACTGGCAGAAGGGTGGTGGCACTGGGAGGAGGATAGTGGCACTGGAAGGAGGATAATGGCACTGAGAGGAGGATAATGGCACTGGGAGAGGGTTGTGGCACCGGGAGAAGGGTTGTGGCACTGGGAGAAAGGTTGTGGCACTGGAAGGAGGATAGTGGCACTGAGAGGAGAATAATGACACTGGGGAAAGAGTTGTGGCACTGGGAGAAAAGTAGTGGCTCTGGGTGGAAGATAGTGGCACTGGGGGAAGGGTTGTGGCACTGGGAGAAAAGTAGTGGCAGTAGGGGAAAGATAGTAGCACTAGGATAATAGCACTAGGAGGATGATAGTGGCACTTGGAGGAGGACAGTGGCACTAGGAGGAAGGTAGTGACACCAGCAATATTGTCGCCAGAGAGGAAGAAAGTGACACCCGCAATACATAAGAGTCTGGAGTCAGTAGCTCAAGAATGGTCAACACTATACAAAAGTTTGAAGTCAACAGCTCAAGTTCCTCGCCTCACTATCTCGACTCATTCCCTCATTCTCCTCATTAAGTCTTTCCACTACACTTGTAAACATTACTAACCTCTTTACCTGTGTACGTGGATTATGTTATGTTAGGCAAGGTTAGGTTAAGTTAGTGTTAGGTTAGGTTAGATACGGTTATGTTAGGTTAGTGTTAGATCTGGTTTTGTTAGGTTAGGCAAGGTTAGGTTAAGTTAGGTTAGTGTTAGACCTGGTTTAGTTAGGTTAGCTTATATTAGGTTGCGTTATGTTAGATTAGTGTTAGATATGGTCTAGTTAGGTTAGTGCTAGATTAGGTTAGAGAAGGTTAGGTTAGGTTATGTTAAGTTGGTGTTAGATCTGGTTTAGTTAGGTTAGATTAGGTTAGGTTAGTGTTAATCTGGTTTAGTTAGGTTAGGTTAGGTTAGAGTAGGATAGATAAAGGTTTGTTTATATTGTGTTTGGTAAAGTTAGCGTTTTGGTGGTTAATCTTTAGGTGACAAAAGCTGAGGGGCTTTTCTTCATGTGACCTGTTTATCAATACACTCTTCCACTATGTTATCGTTAATTTTCTTCTTCCCTTTCATCGCCTATTCCTCTGTTGTTGTTGTTTTTTCTCTTACACGTTCATCAGTTATCTGTTTTCGATTTCCACTTGTTTTTCATCCAAAGTTCTTAAAAAATATCGCTATTTTACTTCACCGTACTGCAATCTGCATCACATTTTGCCACAATCTGCAACACACCTCGCCACAGTCTACAACACAATTCGCCACTATCTACAACACGCCTCGCCACAATCTACAACACGCCTCGCCACAATCTGCAACACACCTCGCCACAATCTGCAACACACCTCGCCACCATTTATAACACATTTCGCTACAATATACACTACACCTCGCCATAATTGGAACACACCTCGCCACCATCTACAACACACTTCACTCCAATATGCAACATACCTCGCCACAATCTGTAACACACCTCGCCACAATCTGTAACACACCTCGCCACTACCTACAACACACCGCCACATTACCAACCCCCACACTTTTTCCTTCTTCTTCCCTCTTCAAGAACTTACCTAATTTTCACCGCTGTCTCATATTTCCCTCGGTCTGAATTTCACCTTCCTCTGGTTAAACGGAAGACGAAGTTATAGTGCAGAGAAATGTGAGAACTCCCCTTCATATTTACTTAGGCTCAAGAGTATCGTTATTTAGGTCTTGCTGTTTGCGTTGTTAGGGTAAGTTAAGTTAAGTTAGGTTAGGTTAGGCTAGGTTAGCTCCCCTAGTCCTGCCGCCTCGTTAGGTGTAATGAATACAGTATTGTAAACACGAAGCTTCTGGTACAGATAGCTTTTTCATTCACTGCTGGGTCGGCTCGGAGTGCCCCAGGTGCAAATCAAAGTAAGCCCTAAGGACAGGAGGCGAGCGTTGTCTCCATTCAGTCGTCACACTCGCATTCTAAAGTACTCTTTCATTATTAATGTGTCGCCCCCTTGTGCAGCATCACCATACACCACCCGCTGCCACAGTCTCCCAACTCCCCTCCGCTACACACAGCCTCCCTCGCCAGTTTTATAACCCGAGTAATTGACCGACCAGAAAAAAATAGTGGCGACATTTCACAACCACGAAGCCCGCAACATTTACATTCAGTGTGTGTGTGTGTGTGTGTGTACATTTTATCACTATGGGTCCTCTTATAAATACGCACAGCAATTTAAAGTAGTCGTTTTCATTAAGTTTTAGCATGTGTCGTTAAAGATAAGAATATTACTCAGAATAACAACGCAATAATCTTTATTCTTGTGTTCTGACACTGAATACTTACAATGTAATACTCCCAGGTTAATCTACATAATTATATAACTGAGAAACCCACGACGGGCTCTTAAGTGGTCTCTAGAAAACAATCGGGGTTCTCTTTCACCAACCTGATACCACCTCACAAAATCTTAAACACGCGGGCTACTCTGATGTGGACACTTGAAGTACAGTACTAGTCCTTTTCTTGACTTCTAGTAAGGTTAGCTTTGGTTTGGTTACGTTAGCTTAGGTTAAGTTACTTTAGGTCAGATCAGGTTAGGTTAGGTTAGGTTAAGTTTAGGGTGATTAATCTTCAAGTGAAATAAATTTGGGTGCTTAATCTCCAGCAGGTAGTCCGGCTATTTCTGTCGACTAAAACCGACAGTTACTGGATCAAACTGAAGATTACCCACCCCACCTTTTTCAAACTGACGATTAACCATCCTAGTTCTTCTTGGAAAGTTAGCTGAGGTTAAACTCGGTTAGATTATGTTGGGTTTGGTTAGCGTTAAGGTGTTTAATAATTCAGTAAAATAATCTAGGATGGCTAATCTCTAGGTGATCCGATCTTCCTAACACCAACTTCTGATTTACAGTAATAAAAGAAAGAAAAAAAAAAGATGTCCTCACTATTGCTTCTGAGTTTATTTGGGTTTTGTGATGTATTATTCAATTGGTAACTCCATCTGGAAAATGTTTGAATATGCATTTATATTACTCAATATGAAGGAGCAATTAGTCTGTGTGTTGAATCTATAACCGCTGACTGTAGGGGCAATGGGATGTAATTATTGAACCTTTAATACATGATAATAGAAAAGGTCTATCTATCTATAAAAGACGAGATAAGTGTACGGAACGGCCACGATTTGCTTGTGTGAAACAACCTGTGTACAAACAGAATAACTGTGTACGAAACAAGTTACATACGAAAAATAATATAAAAGCAAAACCTTTCGTACGAAACGACCGTGATTACCTTAAACAAAACCGCCCGTGATTCTCTATGCATGAAACGACCATCAACCTGAACTGTAACTAACTAACAAACAAACAAATAAGCCTTACAAAACACAGCCAACATGAGAGTTTTCCTGTGAGTTAGTTTCGTAAAGGGAATATTAAATAGACATTAATCAACAGCGCCACTTAGTTCCTCTCCCCCAGCAGTAACTCAACTCCCGACAGTGGCTAATGACCTCCAGCAGTGATTAAAAAATCAACATTGACTAATAACGTCCAGCAGTGACTAACAACCCCCAGAAGCGACTAATAACCTATAGCAGTGACTAACAACCCTCAGCAGTGACTAATAAATAACCTATAGCAGTGACTAATAACCCCCGACAGTGACTAACAACCTCCAGCGGTGACTAACAACCCTCAGCATTGACTAACAACCTCCAGCATTGACTAACAACCCCCAGAAGCGACAAATAACCTATAACAGTGACTAATAACCCCCGACAGTAACTAACAACCTCCAGCGGTGACTTACAACCCTCAGCATTGACTAACAACCTCCAGCATTAAATAACATTCCGCAATAATGACTAACAATCCTCAATTGTGAATAACAACCTCGTTTTTTGTAATATTTCCAAGAGCTTAATGTTGCTAGGGAAGGTCACAGCTCGCGGTGGTTGATGGTAACGAGAGATTGAATTAACCTGAGGAGTAATTGAAGAGATGGTGGATCAATGTTATACAAGTGAGGAAAATTTCTCATCTCCCCCCAAACCAATCATCTACGTTGTCTTAATCAATATAGAATATTAACCGCATCAGAGGCTTCTGAGAAAAATTAAGGCTCATGGTATCGAGGGGAAAGTTTTAAATTGGATAAAATCATGGCTCACCGATAGAACGCAGAGGGTCAGCGTAGATGGTGTTAAATCTGAGTGGGGCAGTGTAACCAGTGGGCTTCCCCAGGGGTCAGTACTAGGCCCACTCTTGTTCATAATCTACATAAACGATGTAGATACTGGGATCAGCAGTGACATAAGCAAGTTTGCGGATGACACCAAAATAGGGCGGCAGATTAATTCAGGGCAGGATGCAAATGCATTACAGGAGGATCTAAATAAACTGCAGGGGTGGTCTGAAAAATGGCAAATGAAATTCAACACCAGCAAGTGCAGCGTACTTAATATTGGAACAAATACTGTCAATGTATACAGCCTTAACAACATCAACCTAGAGAAGTCGACTTGTGAAAGAAACCTAGGGGTACTTGTAAGCCCGGACCTACGGCCTAGAAAACAGCGCGTTAATGTTCGAAATAAGGCAAACAGAGTATTGGGTTTTATATCTGGAAGTGTAAGTAATAAGAGTGCAGAGGTCTTATTGCAACTACATCTTGCGCTAGTCAGGCCGCATCTCAATTATGCGGTTCAGTTCTGGTGCCCTTATTATAGAATGGATATCAATTCACTAGAGTCGGTGCAGCGAAGAATGACGAAAATGATTCCGGGACTTAGAAGCCTTCCATATCAGGATAGGTTAAAGAAACTTAACTTGCATTCCCTAGAAAGACGAAGAGTGCGGGGAGATATGATAGAAGTATTTAAGTGGGTGAAAGGAATCAATAAAGGGGATATAGATAAAGTTCTTATAATACCCGAGCAGGATAGGACTCGGAGCAACGGATTTAAGTTGGATAAGTTTAGGTTTAGGAGGGAGGTAGAAAGGAACTTGTTCACAAATAGGGTGGTGGACGGGTGGAACAAGCTTAGCAACTTTGTAGTAAGTGCTGGAACTCAGGAAAGTTTCAAAAGGAGGCTAGATAGGTTCATGGATGATAGAGTGGTAGTAACTCGACAGGAGCTGCCATGCACAGGCTAACCGGCCTATTGCAGACTCCTTATTTTTTTATGTTCTTATGTATAATGATCACAAGTAAAGTATGAAATATTTGTAGTAGAAAATAAAGTGATTAATTTATATGGGAAAAAACAGTATACAAATATAATGTTCGGTATTTTAAACTTTTTTTGGGAGGTTTAAGAATTCTAAACATCAAACTTAACAACCTTTTGAATATTCAGACCGATAATGTCCTGATAGATATCCAAAATTTCTCCGTTATAGATTATCTGAAGACTTACTTTCAAAAAATTAATACAGTTAGTACTGACTTACAGTACGTAAAGTGTGAACATTGTTGTAATACATGACAAATTGTCATTGATAATTGTATGAAAATTGCATATATTATTTTTTTTTTAATTTATGAAAATAAATTCTATTTGACCAGAAAAACAGAGAAATTATATAATGAATTTTTCCTCACTTTAGAGACAATTATGATACCTTTGGCAGTGGTACTTTTCATCAGTCCAGCTGCCAGCTCGGGCCAGCTGAAAAATCATTTACCGTTTCGGGATTTTTTAAAAGGTAAAAATAAATTAGAAATACATCACTAGGAGGCTCCCTATGGACTACGGGGCCCCGAGTGACCGTTTCTATCGCTGCATGAAGCCAGGTAACTCAATTAGTACATTATAACATCAGTAATATTACAGCTTTAATCAATTGGTAATAACTATTAGTACTTTACTAACCTACTGTAGAATAGGTGCTTTAAGACCTCAACAGTTGAAACGTAGTGCTAGGTTAGGTAAGTTAGATTAAGCAGGTTAGGTTAAGTTAGATTAAGCAAGTTACATTAAGTTAGGCGAGATTAGATTAAAGTTAGGTTAGGTTATGTTGATATTAGGCTAGGTTAGTTTTAGGCTAAGTTAGATTAGGGTTAGGTCAAGTTTGATTAGTGTTAGATTAGGTTTGATTGGTGTTAGGTTAGGTTTGATTAGTGTTAGGTTAAGTTAAGTTACATTTGGTAAGTTTGTTATACCTTCTCATCACCTGTTGTAATCACCGAAGAGTCAGGGTGGTAGACGAGTGGAACAAGCTTAGCAACTTTGTAGTAAGAGCTGGGACGCTGGGAAGTTTTAAAAGGAGGCTAGATAGATTCATGGACGATAGAGAGTGGTAGTAACTCCCGACAGGAGCTGCCATGCACAGGCCAATGGCTGTGACAAAGTGAACAACCACATGCTGTGACAAAGTGAACAACCACATGCTGTGACAAAGTGAACAACACACACAGTAAGAAAGTGAACAACCACACACTGTGCCATATAGTGAACAACCATACGCTGTGACAAAATGAACAAAAACACACTGACAAAATAACACTTACACGCTGTGACAAAGTAAACAACCACACACTGTGACATGAAAAACCACAAGCTGTTACAAAGTGAACAACCACACGCTGTGACAAAGTGAAAATCACACGCGCTATGAAAGAGTAAAGAACCACCTACTGTGACATAGTGAACAACCACCTACTGTGACAAAGTGAATAACCACATGCTGTGACAAGTGACCAACCACACGCTGTGACAAAGTGAACAATTACACGCTGTGACAAAGTGAACAATTACACGCTGTAAGAAAGTGAACAGCCACATGCTGTAACATATAGTGAACAACCATACTCTGTGATAATGTGAACAACCATATGATGTGTCAAAGTGAGCAACCACACGCTGTGACAAAGCGAAAATCACACACGCTATGACATAGTGAACAACTACACGCTGTGACATACAGTAAACAACCGTATGCTGTGACAAAGTGAACAACCACACGATGTGACAAAGTAAGCAACAACACGCTGTAACAGTGAAAATTACACGCTGTGACATTCACTTCACACATCGCTCCTGAACTAAGAAGACCTCTCAACAAAACCTCCTGTAGGACCCGAAACTGTGAAGACCGCCCTCTCTCTTGTGCCATTGTTTGGCCATCTTCCCGGACCGGACCATCCACGACTGACATCGTCAACAACAACTCACGAGCGTTTTTCGGTTTATCGAGCATTAGCTTGCCCTCCCCACTGGTGGTGTGAGTGACCCACACTCCAGCTGGAGAGCAGTTATAGCGCGATATTCCCGACGTGGTTTGAGCTCTTTTCCTTCTACTGCTATTTTTCCTTTTTCGCTCTGGCCTAGGGACCTGCACCCTCAAAAAGTGTATTCGTCCTGCGGTCCCCCCTGTAACTGTTCACCTCCCTCCCAGGAGATTGTGAACACGAAAGGGGGTTGGAGCAAAACCCATCCCAGCCGAGTCTTTCCAGGAAAACCGTGATCGTGCGGGTCCACCTGGAAAGAGGGTAGCAATCCTTATCCTTCCCAATAGGCACACTTAGCTCACGTCTATAAGTGAGCAGTCACATACACTAGGAAGTAGGCTTCCCCAACGGGGCTCCGGGAGAGAAGCTCAGGAACCACTCTACGACCACCAGCCAGTGGGGAGTGCTGAAATTCCTCTGCTACTTACTCAACCGGAATAGGTAGGATTAAAAAAAAAAAAAAAACGGTTATGGAGCGCGTACGCCCTCCTAACCGCGACCCCCGCCTGAACCGCCAACCTGACGACCCGAACTACGACAGGCTCCGCACAGAGAAAGCGGACCAGTTACGCGCCTTCAATGAAGCCCTGAAAAGCAGGAACACTGCCACCACCTCCAACAACTCCACCACCACTGCTACCGCCACTGAGGACGACAACTGGACGAAGGTAGAAAATAAAAAACGCCGACGTGCTTCTTCGGGAAACGAATGCCGTCAAGCAGCCCAAAAGGCACCCATCACCACCACCAGCTCACCTCCAACGACACTGCCAAAATTCCGGATCACGAAAACGGACACAAAAACGACATATGCCGCCGTCACAGAGATAGAAAAGCAAAATCCACTGGCCAAGTTCTCAGTGCGGCCCAACCTAAAGGGGGAGATGATTATTCACCCCAAAGACAAGGACTCCGCCACCACCCTCGACACTTACCTGCAAAACACCACCACCGTTGCATCAACCAAGCTAGACCCCGCCCAGAAACTGATGAAGTCGGTAGTCCTCCGGTACCCAAAGGAACTACCTCTCGAACCCCTGGAGAACCACCCGAAGATCTTAAAAGCCGAGAGATGCTCTCCCCTGTCCGACAAGACGGCCACCACAAAACAAGTGCTCATAACGCACTACGGTTCACCCCCCAGCACCATAGACCTCAAAACCTGGGGGATCTACGAAGTGAGGCCCTTCGTCCCAGAGCCCCTGCGGTGCTTCAGATGCCAGAAATACGGGCACCATCAGACAAGGTGCACGTACAAGGAAATCTGCGCAGTCTGCGCACAGAAGCACGGCACACACTCCTGCCTCACCAAGCTGAAAAATGGAGAAAAAATTGCCCCCAAGTGTGCCAACTGCGGGGGCAAACACCACGCCTGGAACCCTGGATGCTCCGAGAGGACAAAGAGGGTCCAGGCAAACCGGCCAGCTGCAAGACCGGCCCCCACCGCCTGCACACCAGCCCCACCAAGTACCTTCGTGTGGGGAACCCAAAGGCCAAGACAACAAAGCCAACCTCCTCAGCCGGTCAACACCCAAAGTGCAGCCCAGTTTCCTGGCCTCACTACGGCCACACCTCAGCCACCCAAGCAGCAGACAACGACAACCACGAAAAAGACAAAAGAAGCACACACCAAAGCACCAGAAGGAATGATACACGTATCAGACCTAGCCAAGGTACTGACAACCTTCGCGGAGGGCCTAGCCGGACTACTGGGCCACAAGATCCAACCCACACAGCTCCAAATACTCATGGGGAGCGTCCTCGGGCAAGTCGCCACAGCTCCAGCCACCTCAGTGGAGGAAGCCACGCCGGTCCTCACACGAGTGACAGCCGAGGTACACTCTACACCGAAGAAGGCCACCAGAGAACCCAAGATACCGACAGCTCCCAGAAAGAAATTGGTCGTTTCAACAGCATTAACAGTATTAACCGCATTAAAGAATAAACCTAAATCATATTCAATTTCATTGTTATTTTCTTCATTATTATTAGTTGGCATACATGTATAGTTTTAATTTTTCGTTTAAGAAGTAACAGACCCAACTTTATATATCTACAGCTGCACATATTGCAGAGAATGAGCTGTCATTATTACTATTTTTCTTTTACTTTTATGGTTTGATATATACGTTTTAAGTGTGGATTCTCCAATTCAATAGTATTAAATGTTGGATGAATAAACGAACATGGATTTTGAGTAATTTTATTTATATATGCCGCTAACCATTTATTAATTAATGAAGCCTGACTAGGGTCTTTAATGCTTGCAGTTGAACTCTCACTCATAAGTGTATTTAACAAATTTTGTGTCTTTGTATCTATTGGTTTGCACTTGTTGAGGTTGGTATTACTGGAGTTGTAGTGGAAATGGGTGGTTTAATACTACTATTAAGAGTAGTAGAAGTAGTTGAATTTACTATATTTGTAGAACCTACTTACTACCAATACCACCTACCACCTACCACCACCACCACTCCCACTAAGGATTAATAGTAGTAGAGTTTTTATTCCTTCCATTATTTAAACTTATTTTTTATAAATGTAAAGATTACAGGAAATTTAATGAAAGTCAGTCTTAAACTTTTTATTTTTATTTAATAAAATATAAAAATAATAAAAATGTCATCAACATATCTTCAATGTACAAAACCAGCTGCATACTTTGTGCAGGAGACAAATGAGATTAAAAATAATGAGGAAAATAATAATGAAGCTATCAGTATAGCCAATTTTATAGATAGATACTTTATTAATATATATGTATGATATTTTAAGAATATTATTTAAGGACAATTTTCCAGAAATATTAGCCTATCATCAAATATATATAAATACATGATACACTGTCTTTTAAATGATGATTATATTATATATCTGTAAAATAATATAATTTAATAATATAATTATTCACATAAAAACAAAAAATATACATTTCACACGTTTTTCCATACTTATTGGAGTTATAGGAGAATAGATAATAAACTATATCTATTTCCCATCTCCACCTCCACATAATATATAATCATCTCACCAACACCACCACACATACTATTTCCCTGTCACCTCCACCTTTTCCTGCTCACCTCCTACCAACACCACCACCAACCACCACACCATTTCCATCCTCTACAAGTTTGAAGAACAGTTGTTCTTCATCCCCCATAAGGGAGAGGGTGTTTTAAGAGTGGTGTTGTATATTAAATGTTGTTGGATCATTTGATGTTGTTGGTGTAATGTAAATAATGTTGTTGTTGTTGAGATGACATTGTTTGTGGAATGAATATTGGCAAAGAGTTCAACTGTGTGGTTGGAAGAACTGAGGCCGATAGAGAAGAAAATTGTGACGGCATTTGTTGTTGAATTTGTGGTGGTGAAATGTTGAAGTCGATGGCATCGACGACGGTTTAACAACTGGCGCCGATTGTCCAATAGCCGTCGCCGGCTGTTGACAACCGTCGACGGTTTCAGGCCGAGGCCAAGGTGGTTGTGGGAAGAACTGAGGCCGATAGAAGAAAATTGTGGCGCATTTGTTGTTGAATTTGTGGTAAGTGGTGGTGGTGGTGTAAATGTTGAAGCCGATGGCATCGACGACGGTTTATTACCGGCGCCGATTGTCCAATAGCCGTCGCCGGCTGTTGGACAACCGTCATTTGCCTTGCGCCGAGGCCAATGGTGGTTGTAAAGAACTGAGGCCGATAGAGAAGAAAAAATTGTGGCGGCATTTGTTGTTGAATTTGTGGTAGTGGAAGTGGTGGTGGTGGTGTAAATGCTGAAGTCGATGGCATCGACGACGGTTTAACAACCGGCGCCGATTGTCCAATAGCCGTCGCCGGCTGTTGGACAACCGTCGATTTGCCTTGCGCGGCCGAGGCCAATGGTGGTTGTGAAGAACTGGAGGCCGATAGAGAAGAAAAATTGTGACGGCATTTGTTGTTGAATTTTGGTGGTGGTGGTAGTGGTGGTGGTGTAAATGCTGCTGAAGTCGATGGCATCGACGACGGTTTAATAACCGGCGCCGATTGTCCAATAGCCGTCGCCGGCTGTTGGACAACCGTCGACGGTTTTCCAGGCCGAGGCCAATGTGGTTGTGGAAGAACTGAGGCCGATAGAGAAGAAAATTGTGACGGCATTTGTTGTTGAATTTGTGGTGGTGGTGTAGGTAGTGGTGTAAATGCTGCTGAAGTCGATGGCATCGACGGCGGTTTAACAACCGGCGCCGATTGTCCAAAGCCGTCGCCGGCTGTTGGACAACCGTCGACGGTTCTGCGCCGAGGCCAATGGTGGTTGTGGAAGAACTGAGGCCGATAGAGAAGAAAATTGTGGGGCATTTGTTGTTGAATTTGTGTGTGGTGTTAGTGGTGGTGGTGTAAATGTTGAAGTCGATGGCATCGACGGCGGTTTAACAACCGGCGCCGATTGTCCAATAGCCGTCGCCGGCTGTTGGACAATCGTCGACGGTTTCCGACGAGGCCAATGGTGGTTGTGGAAGAATTGAGGCCGATAGAGAAGAAAATTGTGACGGCATTTGTTGTTGAATTTGTGGTGGTGGTGGTGGTGGTGGTGTAAATGTTGCTGAAGTCGATGGCATCGACGACGGTTTAATAACCGGCGCCGATTGTCCAATAGCCGTCGCCGGCTGTTGGACAACCGTCGACGGCTCTTGAGCCGAGGCCAATGGTGGTGGAAGAACTGAGGCCGATAGAGAAGAAAATTGTGGCGGCATTTGTTGTTGAATTTGTGGTGGTGGTGTTAGTGGTGGTGGTGTAAATGCTGCTGAAGTCGATGGCATCGACGGCGGTTTAACAACCGGCGCCGATTGTCCAATAGCCGTCGCCGGCTGTTGGACAATCCGTCGATTTGTCTGGCCGAGGCCAATGGTGGTTGTGGAAGAACTGAGGCCGATAGAGAAGAAAATTGTGGCGGCATTTGTTGAATTTGTGGTGGTGGTGGTAGTGGTGGTGGTGTAAATGCTGCTGAAGTCGATGGCATCGACGGCGGTTTAACAACCGCGCCGATTGTCAAATAGCCGTCGCCGGCTGTTGGACAACCGTCGACGGTTCGAGGCCGAGGCCAATGGTGGTTGTGGAAGAACTGAGGCCGATAGAGAAGAAAATTGTGGCGGCATTTGTTGTTGAATTTGTGGTAGTGGAAGTGGTGGTGGTGGTGTAAATGTTGCTGAAGTCGATGGCATCGACGGCGGCTTAACAACCGCGCCGATGTAGATAGCCGTCGCCGGCTGTTGGACAACCGTCGACGGTTCCGGAGGCCGAGGCCAATGGTGGTTGTGAAGAACTGAGGCCGATAGAAAAGAAAAATTGAGAAAAGAAATTGTGGCGGCATTTGTTGTTGAATTTGTGGTAGTCTAAAAATTTCTTTTACTACTTTTACTACTTTTTAATCTTTACAGACATCATGTTTTTTTTTTTTTTTTCCTTTGTGTTACTTGTTTAATTTTTTCTTTTAGTTGATGATTTAGTGGTAGAGATAGAAGAGTTGGTAGAGGTAGAGAAGGAAAGGGTGTAGAGATTAGGAGCATAATTATCAATAGAAGCATTACATACCAGTATTATTAGCAATACCAGTAATAAGATTATCAGTATCAATATCCAAATAGGAGGAGGAAGAAGAGGAGGAGGAGGAGAAGGAGAAGGTGGGAGGAGGAGAAGGAGAGGAGGAGATGGAGGAGGAAGAGGAAGGGAGAGTTTTTCTCTACTGGTACTAGGAATTGGACTCTTCTGCGTTCATCGAATTTTTACCATTATGTTTCAGCTGAATAATTATTGGGGTACAATTTGAGATGATGTGTTCAAATTTTTAAGGGAAATTTACTGCTCTTTCCGTTTCAGTTTCCTCCTCCTCCTCCTCCAACTATGATTTGTCGTCGTCCCTAAATTATTAAGATTCCGCACATCATTTAAATCATTTCTAGTTAAACATATATTAGCAGTATAGTAGTTGCCGTATTATATGTTTCCAATCATCCTGTGAAATAATTTGGAATTGTGATATCTATGAAATTATTTTTAATTATTTTATTACCATAAACTTCTAATGAAAAAATCTGCCGGAGTTCCATTTCATTTTGCTCTTTTTTTAAATATTGTTTATGAAGGTATGGAATATTGTCGCCATTTGACATTAATATTGTAATTGTACACTAAAGTAACAACATGTACATCTAAATGTGGGAATACACACAATTATACAAATAAAAGCTGGGCAAATTTTAGAATACTTATCTTTCGTAAAAAACAAGAATGACTTATAAAGGAATCCATACGATTTTGTCGTATGTTCATTGTTAGTCGTTCTTTGCAGAATTTTTCAAGTATGTTCCATCATGTTTGCAAAATTGCATGATTATTGCAATTAGTTTGGTATTTTCATAATCTATTGATATTTTTTTCATTGGTGCTCATCAATTTCATCAAACACTCTCGTAGACCATAGTTCTACTTTATTTTTTTACCATACATTTCCATCGTCTATGACAATGGAAACATACAATATTAAATCTACCTTTAGTTCCTTCTCATCCAATCAAAGTAGAACCCTGTTCAGATAATTTGTCTATATAGCCTTTACGGGAACACTTATGTAAATTAGTAATTAAAAGAAAGGACTGTTTGCGATTATATATTGATGAGTATGTCAATAATGACACAATATTTACGAAATTTAAAGATGATTCCATAGATTCCATGTTTGTTGATTACTTCTCACTTCCACTTATCTATAAATAAAAAGGGGTTTTAAATAATAAAAGGATAAGACATTATTATATACATAAACAATTTTATAGCTGTATGGATCTCAATAAACAGATATAATCTACTATACCGATTCTCAATATTAAACATATAATCTACTGTATGATTCTTAACATAAATATATTCTACTATGTGTAGAATATATGTATAAATAGACACTCATATAGTAGATTATATGTATATTAGAATTATACAATAGATTGTGT
>NW_024713129.1:28430152-28473696 GCF_018991925.1 Homarus americanus | reverse complement strand
AACCACACGCTGTGACAAGGTGAGCAACCACATAAGAGCATTAGAACGCAAGAACGGAGGAAACTGCAGCGGGGCTATTGGCCCATACTGGGCAGTCCCATTTACACCCAACCCCTATTGCTCATACAACCTATGTTTGAAGCTATCCATCGTATTCGAGTCAATAATGATGTTTAGTAACTTGTTCCATTCATCCACTACTCTATTTCCAAACCAATGTTTACCTATTTCGCGCCTAAATCTAAATTTGTCTAATTTAAAACCATTGTTACGAGTTCGCTCCTGGTTGGACAGCTTGAGTACCTTTGTTATGTCCCCTTTGTTTAGCCCTGACTTCTATTTATACACCTCTATCATGTCGTCCTTAACTCGACGTCTCTCCAAGGAGTGCAAATTAAGATGCTTTAACCTGTCTCTGAACTCGAGGTTCCTAATGCCCGGTATTAGTCTTGTCATTCTCCTGTATATCCATCCTGTAATACGGTGACCAGAATTGAACTGCGTAATTCAAGTGTGGTCTCACAAGCGCAAGATATAGTTTCAGGATGACCTCTCTAGTCTTGTAACTAACACTCCTTTGTATGAACCCAAGTACTTTGTTAGCCTTGTTTCGAGCAAATAGACATTGTTTACTTGGCTTAAGATTCCTACTTATCATTACTCCTAAATCATTCTCACATTCGGAATTCTCTATAACATCGTTGTTCATCTGATATCTGGTTTATCTGTTTACATTTCCTAGAATAAGTACTTTACATTTGTCCACATTGAATTTCATCTGCCATTTTTCAGACCATTCGAAATTTTTTTTTTAGATCTTCCTGTAGTTTTGCGGAGTCTTCGTCAGATTTAATGACACGCGTTATTTTAGTGTCATCAGCAAATTTACTTATGTTGCTGTCTACGCCGATATCTATGTCGTTTATGGATATAATAAATAATAATGGTCCAAGTACTGAGCCTTGGGGAACTCCACTTGTGACGTTACTCCAATCGGATTTAGTGCCGTTAATGCTCACTCGCTGTTTCCTGACCTGTAACCACGCACTAACCATTTTAGAATATCTCCTCCAATGACATGAGCCTCCCCTTTTCTTATTAGTCTTTCATGGAGGGCTCTGTTGAAGGCTTTGCGAAAGTCAAGATATACCACATCATAGTCGTGCCCCTCTTCCACTGATTCGAAAACAGCTGAAAAGAATGTTTATAGATAGTTAAACATGAAAGCCCGCTTGTGAAGCCATGTTGGGAATCATTGATCAACTTGTGCTTCTCCAGGTGATTTCGAAGAAAGTTTGAAATTATTGCTTCCAGTAATCTGTCTGCAATGAATGTTAGACTGATCGGAAGGCAGTAAGAGAATAGTGATCTTCCACTGTATCTCCATTCTTGAAAATCGGTATTACATTCGCTATCCTCCAGGATTCTGGTACTACACCCGTTTATAAGGCTATGTTAAACAATTTTGCTAAGGGCATACAAAGCTCTTCCTTACATTCCCTTAATACTCGGGCAAATATCTCATCGGGACCTGACGACTTATTAGGCTTTAAGTGAACTTGTCTATTTGCTTACTAACGTCGTCACCAGTCACTACTATCTCGCTTAATAAATTTTCTTCACTATCTCTGTATATAGTCGGTGCCTCGGGTATCATGTTCAAATTTTCGGTGGTAAAAACCGTTGAAAAACATTTATTCAGATTATTGCTCATTTCTCCGTCGTTATCAGTTAACTCGCCAGTATATGACTATTGGTCCAATCTTTACTCGTGTTTTAGTTTGATACATTTGAAAGAATCCCTTGGGGTTTTGACTTCGCCTCCCTTGCTACCTTCAGTTCATTATTCCTCTTTGTTTTTCTTATCTCGGTCTTAACCCTACTGGCCAATACCTTATTATAATCTGGGAGGTAAACTTCACCACGATATATTCTTCTACCTATAGCCTTCCTTTGTCGAATAATATTCTTTAAATAATTATTTATCCATTTAGGGTCATTGTTGTCTGATCTGAGTTTTCTGTATGGTATGTTCTGTCTTTATGCATTAAGTAACTCATTCTTTAAATTGTTGTGGAACTCGTCAACCTCAGATATCGTGATCAGGTCATCCTCAACCGTCATATTTTGTGAGGATATCGTTGTCAGGTCTCCAGGTAAAGTGAGGTCCCTGTGTGGGTACATTGTGTGAGGTCATGTAATCCATCCCCAAATGTGATACCCCTTCTCTCAGCTGCCTTTTCAACCTCTCAAATTTTGTCTTTCTGAAATCTGGGACTTAAATGGAATTTCTCTTGCGTCTGCCATTAAATTCTAATTGAAATATTATTTCTCTGTGATCCCTGTTGGCAAGTTCGTTCCTTACATCGACATTACAAATGAGGTTTTCTATGTTTGACAGAACTAAATCGAGTATATTATTACCCCGGGTGGGTTCGGTTATATGTTGACTTAGGAAACAGTCCTGAACTGTTTCAAGAAAATCCTCTGATTCTGAGTTACCTGTAAGGTCGATCCAATCTATATGGCTAAAGTTAAAGTTGCCTACTATACAGACTTTGCTGTGTCTGGAAGCCCTGCGACTTTCATCCCAAATAAGTCGTTCATTAACTCTATCAAGATTAGGAGGTCTATATATTACTCCTGTGATTAGTTTTTCTCTACCATCGATTAATTCTATCTAAATTATTTCTGTATTCAGTTCAGTTTTTATTTCCTTACTTATTTCACACTTCAGATTATCCCTGACATAGATTGCTACTCCGCCTCCTTTCCTAATCTGCCTATCGGTATGGAATAATTTGTAACCTGCAATTTGGTATTCGACAGGTAACTCTCGTGAGTAAGTTTATCCATGTTTCGGTGAATGCTATCATATCTATTTTTTCGGTACATACCAACGCCCTGATTTCATCCATTTTGTTTCTCATACTCCTATTGCTTGCGTAGTAGACATTTAAGTTAGTCGTGTTCTGAATTCTCTCTTTGACGCGCTTAGGTTTAACCCCCTGCCTAATTTAGTTTTGTCATTATTCCTAGCACTATTTCCCTGTAACCTTTCACTCTGTTTACCCGCTCCCACTGCAGTCTCCTCCACCTCCGTGCCCAGATGACCCCTATCAGTTTAAAGACTTTGACATCCCCATCCCCAGACAGATGCACCCCATCCCTAGCATAAAGGTCACTTCTGCCGTAAAATATGCCCCAGTTGTCAATGAATGGGACTGATTATGACTTACAATATCTGTCAAGACGGCCGTTGACACCAACTGCCCTTGACAACCATTCATTGCCAACTCTCCTAGGCAGGACACTACATATGATAGGGATCCCTCCCTTCAACCTAATACGTTCTATAGCTGTCTTAACGTATCAAGAAGCTCCTCACTCCTACACCGGCCAATACCATTGCCTCCTACACAAGCAGATAATGGGTTTGTGCTCATTACCAGACAAGATATTGTCCATCCTGTCAACTATATCCCCCACCCCAGCTCCTGGTAAACACACCTTCATCCTATTTTTATTTCTACCACAAAAAGCTCTGTCCAGGTACCGTACCTGGGAATCGCCAACAATTAAGGTTTTCTTACCTTCCTTCTCAGCCCTGTTCCTGACTATGCTAACGTCCAATTCGTCTATCAAAGGACTAAAAGAGTTTTTACACATAGCTGTTGTCGTTGTCACATGCTGTGACAAAGTGAACAATACACACTACGACAAAGGGAACAACCAGATACATGCTGTGACAAAGTGAACATAACGCTATGACATATAGTGAAAAACTGCACACTGTGAAAAAGTGAACAATCACACGCTGTGAAATTTAGTGAACAACCACACGCTGTGATATATAGTGAACAACTCCATGCAGTGACAATGTGAACAACCACACGCTGTGAGAAAGTGAACAACCACATGCAGTAACATATGAATAACCACACGCTGACAATGTGAGCAACCCCACGCCGTGACAAAGTGAACACCCACACGCTGTGACAAAGTGAACACCCACTGGCTGTGACACGGTGAACAACACACACAAAGACAAATTAAACAACCATATGCTATGACAGACTGAACAGCCACATGCTGTGACAAAGTGAACACCCACACGCTGTGACAAAGTGAACAACCACTGGCTGTGACACGGTGAACAACACACACAAAGACAAATTAAACAACCATATGCTATGACAGACTGAACACCCACACGCAGTGACAAAGTGAACACACACACACAGTAAGACAAAGAAAACAACCACACGCTGTGACAAAGTGAACAACACACACGTTATGTCACGCTGTGACATAGTGAACAAACACTGGCAGTGACAAAGTAAATAGCCACGCTGTTACTAAGTGAACAGCCACATGCTGTTACAAAGTGAACAGCCACACACTGTGACAAGTTAGCATTACGCTATGACATATAGTGAACAACCATACGCAGTGACAAAGTGAACAACCACACGATGTGATAAGGTGAACAACCACACAATTTGATAAAGTAACCACACGATGTGACATCGAACAACCACATGCTGTGATAAAGTGAGCAACCACAAGCTGTGACAAAGTGAACAATCACGCTATGAGAAAAAGAACAACCACATGCTCTGACATATAGTGAACAACAAGGCGCTGTGACAAAGTGAACGACCATATGATGTGGCAAATTGAACAAAAACAAGCTGTGACAAAGTGAACAATCACACGCTATGAGAAAGTGAACAATCACACGCTGCGACAAAGTGAACAACCACACGCTGTGGCATAGTGAACAATAACATGCTGTGACAAAATGAAAATCACACGCGTTATGACAGAGCGAACAACCATACGCTGTGACAAAGTGAACAACTACATGCTGTGACAAAGTGAACAATCACACGCTATGAGAAAGTGAACAATCACAAGCTGCGACAAAGTGAACAACCACACGCTGTGGCATAGTGAACAATAACATGCTGTGACAAAATGAAAATCACACGCGTTATGACAGAGCGAACAACCACGCGCTGTGACATAGTGAACAACCACATACTGTGACAAAGTGAACAACCACAAGTTGTGACAAAGTGAACAATCACACGCTATGAGAAAGTAAACAATCACATGCTATGAGAAAGTGAACAACCACATGCTCTGACATATAGTAAACAACGACACGCAGTGACAAAGTGAACAACCATATGATGTGACAAAGTGAACAACCACACGCTGTGGCATAGTGAACAATAAAATGCTGTGAC
This sequence comes from Homarus americanus, assembly GCF_018991925.1. Lineage (NCBI taxonomy): Eukaryota > Metazoa > Arthropoda > Malacostraca > Decapoda > Nephropidae > Homarus > Homarus americanus. The sequence goes on along the minus strand of NW_024713129.1, from coordinate 28,468,441 downwards.
AAAATGAAAATCACACGCATTATGACAAAGCGAACAACCACGCGCTGTGACATAGTGAACAACTACATATTGTGACAAAGTGAACAACCACAAGCTGTGACAAAGTGAACAATCACACGCTATGAGAAAGTTAACAATCACACGCTGTGAGAGGAACAAATACACGCTGTGAGAAAGTGAACAACCACACGCTGTGAGAAAGTGAACAATCACACGCTTTGAGAAAGTGAATAACCATACTCTATGATATAGTGAACAACCACACACTGTGACAAAGTGAAAACCATATGATATAACAAAGTGAGCTACACACGCTATGACATAGTGAACAATATCACGCTGTGACAATGCGAAAATCACATACGCTATGACAGAGTGAACAACCACACGGTTACATAGTGAACAACCATATGCTGTGAGAAAATGAACAACCACACACTGTAGAAAAAACAACTACACACTGTGAAAAAGTGAACAACCACATGCTATGAGAAAGTGAACAACCACATGCTGTGACATAGTGAACAACCATACGCTGTGACAAAGCGAACTACCGGACGATGTGACAAAGCAACCACACGCAGTAACAAAATGCAAATCACACACTATGACAAAGTGAACAACCACAATCTGACATAGTGAACAATCACATGCTGTGAACAAAGTGAGCAATCATACGCTGTGACAAAGTAAACCACCACCCGCTGTGACAAGTGAGCAACCACATGCTGTGACAAAGTGAACAACACACACTTAGACAAAGTAAACAACCACACGCTGTGACAAAATGAATAGCCACATGTCGTGTCAAAGTGAACAGCAACATGCTGTGACAAAGTGAACAACCACCCACTGTGACAAAGTGAACAACCACACGCTGTGACAAAGTGAACAACAACAAGCTCTGACAAATTGAACAAACACATGCTGTGACAAAGTGAATAAACACACGCTGACAAAGTGAGCAACCACATTCTGTAGGAATGTGAAAAGCCACATGCTGTGACTAAGTGAACAACAACATGCTTTAACAAAGTGATCAACAACACGCTGACAAAATGAACAAACACACACTGTGACATAGTGAACAGCCACACGCCGTGACAAAGTGAACAGCCACATACTGTGACAGAGTGAACAACCACAGCTGTGACAAGTGAACAACCACACGCTGCGAGAAAGTGAACAACCACACACTATAACAAATTTAACAGACACACGTTGTGTCAAAGTGAACAACACCAAGCTCTGACAAAGTGAGCATCCACACATTGTAAGAAAGTGATAAACCATATGCTGTGAGAAATTTAACAAACACTCGCTGTGACAAAGTGAACAACCTCACACTAACAAATTGAACAGACACACGCTTTGACAAAATGAACAAGAAGAAGCTGCGACAAAGTAAACAAAAGCTATGACAGTGTAAACAACCACACGCTGTGACAAAGGCTTTAACCTCACACTGCGACAAATTGAACAGCCACACGCTGCGACAAATTGAACAATTGTGCGCTGTGGCATATAGTGAGCAACCACATGCCGTGACAAAGTGGACAACCACATACCGTGCGAAATTGAACAACAAGCTGTGACATAGTTAACAATCACGCACTGTGACAAAAGGAAAAGCCACATGCGGTGATAAAGTGAATAACCACACGCTGTGACAAAGTGATCAATCGCACGCTGTGACAATTTGAATAGCCACGCGCATTGACAAATAATTAACAGCAACATACTGTAACATAGTGAACAACCACACGCTGTGACATGTAGAGAGCAACCACACACTGTGACATTTAGTGAACGACCACACGCACTGACCTAGTGAACAACCACACGCCATGACAAAGTGAACAACCACATGCTGTGACAAAATGAACAACCACACGCTGACAAAATGAATACACACGCTATGAAAAGAGAAAAACCACATATTGTGTCATATAGTGAACAATCACACGCTGTGACAAAGTGAACAATCACACGCTGTCACAAAGTGAACAACACACACACCCGAAGACAAAGTGAACAACCACATGCTATGACGTATAGTGAACAACCACACGCTGTGACAAAGTGAAATACCACACGATGTGACTTATAGTGAACAACTACACGCTGTAGCATATCGTGAACAACCACTGGCTGTGACAAAGTGAACAACCACACAGTGACAAAATAAAAAAAAAGTGACAAAGTAACAGTCACACGCTGTAACACAGAACAACCACACGCTGTGACATATAGGGCGCAACCAAACGCTGTGACAAAGTGAACATCCACGCTCTGTGTCAAAGTGAAGAGCACACACACTAATACAAAGTGAACAACCACACGCTGTGGCATGTAGTGAACAACCAGAGGCTGTGACAAAGTGAACAACCACAAGCTGTGACAAAATGAACACCCACACGCCTGAACAAGTGAACAACACACACAAAGACAAAGTGAACAGCCACACTGTGACAAAGTGAACAACCACACGCTGTGACAAAGTGAACAGATACATGCTGTGACAAAATTAACATCACGGTATGACATACAGTGAACAACCACACGCAGTGACAAAGTGAACAATCACACACTCTATGTCAAGAGTGAACAACCACATGCTGGGACATACTGAGGGACCACAAGCTGTGACAAAATGAACAACCACATGCTGTTACAAAGTGAACAGCCACACACTGTGACAATTTGAACAGATTCATGTTGTGACAAAGTGAGCAACCACATGATATGACAAACTGACCAACAACTTGCTGTGAGAAAGTGAACAACCACATGCTGTGAGAAAGTGAAGAACCACATGGATATAAATTCACTAGAGTCGGTGCAGCGAAGAATGACAAAAATTATTCCGGGACTTAGTAACCTTCCATATCAGGATAGGCTAAAGAAACTAAACTTGCATTCCCTAGAAAGACGAAGAGTGCGGGGAGATATGATAGAAGTATTTAAGTGGGTGAAAGGAATCAAAAGGATTTGGAAAAGGTTCTATAATATCCGAGCAGGATAGGGCCTGAGCAACGGATTCAAGTTGATAAGTTTAGGTTTAGGAGGGAGAGAAGAAACTGGTTCCAAATAGGGTGGTGGACGAGGAACAAGCTAGCAATTTTGTAGTAAGTGCGGGAACTCTGGAAAGTTTCAAAAGGAGGCTAGATAGATTCATGGATGATAGAGAGTGGTAGTAACTCTCGACAGGAGCTGCCATGCACAGGCCAACCGGCCTATTGCAGACTCCTTATTTTCTTATGTTCTTCTTATGACAAAGTAAACAACCACACGCTGACAAAATGAAAAAACACACTGTGACAAAATGAACAGCCACATGTTGACAAAGTGAACAGCCACATGCTGTGACAAAGAGAACAACCACACGCTTTGACATATAGTGAAAAACCACATGCTGTGACAAAGTGATCAACAATACGCTGTGACAGTGAACAACACACACACACTTTGACAAAGTGAACAACCAGATGCATTGACATATAGTAAACAGCCACACGCTGTGACAAAGTGAACAACCACACGCTCTGAGAAAGTGAACTAACCACATGCTGTGCCATATAGAGAACAACCACGTGCTGTGACAAGTGAACAATCACACGCTTTGACATAAACAGCCACATGCTATGACAAAGTGAGCAACCACATGCTCTGACAAAGTGAACACCCACATGCTGTGCCATATAGAGAACAACCACATGCTGTGACAAGTGAACAACTACATGCTGTGACAAGTGAACAACCACACGCTGTGAGAAAGTGAACAACCACACACTGTAACAAAGTGAAAAGCCACATGCTATAACAAATTGAACAGACACATGCTGTATCAAATTAAACAACCACTCGCTGTGACAAAGTGAACAACCCCTGTGACAAAGCGAACAACATTACACAATAATAAAGTGAACAACCACACGCTGTAGCAAAGTGAGCAGCCGCATGTTGTGTCAAAGTGAACAACAACAAGCTGTGACAAATTGAACAGACACATGCTGTGACAAATTGAACAGACACATGCTGTGACAAATTGAACAGACACATGCTGTGACTAAGTGAGCAACCACATGCTATGAGAATGTGAACAGCCACATGCTGTGACTAAGTGAACAACCACATGCTGTAACAAAGTGATCAACCACACGCTGTGACAAAATGAACAAACACACGCTGTGACAAAGTGAACAACTACATGCTGTAACAGAGTGAACAACCACATGCTGTGCCATATACAGAACAACCACATGCTGTGACAAAGTGAACCCAAAGTTGCTAGCCCACACTGATTAGTCTTCAATTAGAATATGACTCCAATGTATGTGATCCACTGACCTATATATACTGCTAATGAATATGATGTATTTCCTTCTTTGTGTACGAACCTCTGTCCTGCATGGCAGTGAACAGTGGCATTACCACATGAATCTGACCTATATATAGTGTCAATGAATATGATGCATTCTTTGTGTACGAACCTCTGTCCTGTATGGCAGTGAAAAGTGACATTACCCACATGAATCTGACCGACGTATGTATGTGTATGTATGTATGTATGTATGTGTGCATGTGTATATACATGTACATGTATATGTGTATGTATATATGTATATGTATGTATATGTGTGTGTGTGTACATATATGTATATGTAGTCAATGAATATGATGCATCTCTCTGTGTACAAACCTCTGTCCTGCATGGCAGTGAACAGTGACATTACCCATATGAATCTGACCTCTGTACATTTATAGCTGTTAATGAATATGATGTATTTCTTTGTGTATGAACCTCTGTCTTACGTGGCAGTGAGAAGTGATACCACCCTCAGTGTCAAGACCTGATTGAATTACTCAGAATAGGCAAACTGTACTACAAGCTTTGTCAATAAATTTGTTAAACTAAAAAAACACACGCTGCAAGAAAGTGAACAACCACACACTATAGCAAATTTAACAGACACACGCTGTGTCAAAGTGAACACCAAGCTGTGACAAAGTGAACAACCACACACTGTAAGAAAGTGAAAAGCCATATGCTGTGATAAATTTAACAACCATACGATGTGAGAAAGTGAACAAACACTCGCTGTGACAAAATGAAGAACAACAAGCTGTGACAAAGTGAACAAAAGCTATGACAGTGTAAACAACCACACGCTGTGAAAAAGTGAACATCATCACGGTGTGACAAAGCGAACATCACACCTTAATAAAGTGAACAACTACACGCTGTGACAAACGGAATAACCACGTGCTGCGACAAATTGAACAGCCACACGCTGCGACAAATTGAACAGTTGAGCGCTGTGGCATATAGTGAACAATCACAGGCTGTGAGATATATTGAGAACAACCACATGCTGTGACATATAGTGCTTAACCACATGCTTTGACAAAGTGTACAACCACACACTGTGACAAAGTGGACAACCACACACTGACAAAGTGGACAACCACACACTGTGACAAAGTGGACAACCACACACTGTGACAAAGTGAACAACCACACACTGTGACAAAGTGGACAACCACACACTTAGAAATTGAACAGCAGGCTATGACATAGTTAACAATTACACACTGTGACAAAGTGAACAATCACTGTGACAAAGGGAAGAACATCACGCTGTGACAAACCGAACAACATCACACAATAATAAAGTGAACAGACACACGCTGTGACAAAGTGAGCAACCACACACTGTGACAAAGTGAGCAACCACACGCGATGACATAGTGAACAACCACATGCTGTGACAAAGTGAACAACCAAACGCTGTGACATATAGTGAACAACCACACGCTGTGACATACAGTAGCTGTAGTAGCTAAGTATAGTGAAGCTCTACAGTATACCTGCCTTTGGTAACTGACCTACTCATTAACCCGAGGCCATGGAAGAAAAGTGCCTTAGAATTGTCTAAACTATTGATTCTAATAGTTAATTCCTATCATTCCCCAGAAGAGCGAAAATAAAATAAGCCAATTTTCTATAATTGAGGAAAAATATGAAAAACGGTTAAAATTATCGTTTCCGTTATCCACTGATTTGGAAGTTGAAATTATGTCTTCCCGATGGTTTTTTTTATACTTTTACTTTTTTTAAAAACAATTCTGACCTTCATTACTACCGCAAATCACTACCTTTCGAGCTAACCTCCGCCCTTATCCAACAATGAATGGGGAACCCCATGTTCCAGTGGAAACCAGAGGTTTTGAGTGGGAGAAAATCACAAAAAGTAGTAATTTACGAGAAAAATGAAGGTCAGAATCAACAAAAACCTAACCTAAACCAGTCATATCCACCTGTGTGGTTACCTTAATTACTCATAAACTTGGAGTTGAAATCATCGGGATTCTCCTCGTCATTCACAGGTCGCACTGGTCGATGCTTCTCCAACTGTGTGTGCGTGGGGGGGAGGTAGAGCTTGCTGGCAGTATCGAAGAACTTGCATAAAAGCCTGTCCTCGCTGAACTGCGTGATAAACAAGTAGCGCGCCAAATACTGCTTGAAGTAGGTGCACTTGTTACCAGGCCGCTTCGCCTACTTGTCTTCCTCTTAGACTTGGGAATAACAATTTCTTCTCTGACATTACCAAAGGTGCTTTTCAGCTCGGTAACTACAAGTCTTGTTATGCATTATCCAAGTAACTTCCGTAAATAGAACACAGTGTTCGTGTGGAAATTTCCACGCTTCTCCGTCTTTACCGTAATAACTAATAAAACATCGTGGATATAAATTTAAGCGGGTGGCAGCGGGGGCCTATACTGAACTGTGTTTGGTTGATTCAAAATCATGCCCACTAATCAACGTCCAAACAACAACTGCGCATGCGTCAGATTCCAATGAATCGCGTAATGGGGCATAGTAAGCAACAAACGAACACACAGGAGTTCTCTGGGACGGTGGTAACTTAAACAATGGACTCTAGAAAAAATGCGACGACTTTCCCACAATTTATTGCGATTTTCTCTGAAAATAATCATTTGCGGAAGAAATGCTACTGGAGAAACCAGTCTTAGAATTCTTTAAACTTTACTACTGATTCCCAAACTTAATGTCCTAAAATTCGCTGTATAACCGAAAAACGCTTGATAATAATCAAAGACAATGTGAGAACACGCTCTATAATTTGAGGACAGTATGATAAAATACTATATAATTAAAGGACAATTTGAACAAAAACTATAGTTCAAGGACAACTCAGTTCTGTAAACGTTTAACAAGTTAATAATTCCACTATTCCAACAAACATTACGCTGGGGTTTTTTTAAGAGAAATATTAACTACAATGATTGAGCGGGCCTATACAACTACTATAAAGTATATTGAATCATTTTAAACCGTATTTGTAGATAGTTGTCGTAAAATTTGAATTCTATAAACTTTTCGTTTACTTAAATTAAATAATTTTAACTATTAAGTAGTGTAGCCAACTACGAGACCAGAATATACATAAGAGTTTACGTCATTATATTGTTGAGACCAACGATTCACCGCCACTGCCTTTGATGATTAAAAATGAGAGTGACAGGTGCGATGTGTTTATTGAAGTTGATTAATGAAAGATCATCCCCACATTGCTCACCTGCGTCACGGAGTTTGTTGGCGAGAGGGACGGCCATGTTCACCATCAACACCTTGGAGTATCTTTTCATTAAATATCACATTTTCTCCTATTTGCCAATCATTTTCACATACTAAACTATACAGCACAGTCACTGATGATCATTCTGTCTATATATCATCACAGTTTCTAGTGGTGTTCCGGCTAGAAAACATGAACACGGAAATATAACTACCTTCTTTCAAGTACGCAGACACAATGAGAGTGAGGCGCTCTTACCTCTTCCTGCCACTCTGATTGGCCATCACTACCCTCCTTTTAATTGGTCAGTGTTGGGTTATTTCTTTCTTCTGATTGGTCACTGCTACTCCCTGCAGTAGTGTTTATATTTTATACATTTCCATCGCCATCTAGCAAAATTGATTTAGTTTCTTAACTAAATAAACTTAAATATCATGTCATTTGTGTTAATCAGAATTTATTTAATAGATAGTGCCAGGCTGAAGGCCACTCAGCGAGTATCTGCATCCATAGTTGTGGAATTAAGATATGTTTTCTTAATTGAGATTAAGGTGTCTCGTGTATGAGCAGTGCACGAGCTGGAAGACTTTAGGCCCATATTCAGAACAGTGATTTGAGCCTGGGATTTGAGCTTTGCTCAGGCGTGCGAATCTAAATTCCTTAATCCGAGATTTCCTGCAGTGGATTACCCATATTCAGAACATCGACTTGAACCATTGATAGGGTAATCTATTGCATTATCTTCAATTACGAGCAAGGTTTCGAACACTGAAATTCCTGCCAATCACGTTTCAGTTACACCATTACAACAGCCATTCATCATTGAGATTAATGCTTACAGTACAAGGTTATGGAGGCAACTATGACTCAAAGAGTTTTTACGGAGGAGGAGAATCTCCCCTTGCAGGCCTAGTCAGTGAAAACAGTATAATAGAAAGTATAAAGACAGATGCGGCATCAATTATCGAGAAATCTAAGAAGTAGAAGCATATAACGGAGCAGTACAACTCGAGTGCCATTGTTCAAAAAAGAGCACCACTCCAACTACGGACTTGCTGGAAAATTATGAAGGTCAAAGCAAGGAAGTATTTTGATAGGTAAGCTTTGTAAATGTTAATATCATTTTACCCTAATATATCTAGTCACATGGATAATGATGCACGTGAGTGGTAATAGCTAAGGAGTTTATTATAAGCTTAGCCGTGATTAAACATGAGGATAATAGTTGAAGAGTAAAATTCCTGATTAGCACCCAACTCCCTTTAAAGCTAATTTTCTCTTTCCTAAGATTTCTAGTGTTATTCATTTGATTCTAACATCCATTTCTGTCGGAAATCACTCATTTTCTGAGAACAAAAACAAACATAAGCATTTCATGACTGTACATGCACTATAAACAGTGATACCGCTGTTGCTGAACACCTTGTGAAAATTAAATTTTATAAACGCTACCATTATTTTAATGCAATACCTTATTTAACTTTTTTATTTTCCTTTTCAACGTATTCTTCAGTTTCATGTCCCTTTTCCTGAACTTAAGATGACTAAAAATTCTCAGCTTTATATACATGTTTACAACGAAACCAACGTTAATCCATAGTACTTTTTTGCGCTCTATCTTGCCAGAGTATACGAGGTGAAAACAGTCAATCATTAGCGGGGGTAGAGGGGTAGCAGCCCCCCTTAAAGGGGTTTACAATCATAAAAAGAATAAGAGAAAACAGTTGGTGCTTTGAAGTTTGAGTTCATCATCTACTATTAAGTGAACATAATTTTATAGACTGTAGGAGAGATCTCTCAATAAGAGACATATACCATTGGATAGAGGAGAAAAAATATTAACGTTGGTTTAGTTGTAAAAGTCGATGCGGGGATATTGTATTGAATTACCCTTTGTTTGAATACCACAAGTTCTTTTAAAAACTAATGTAGCGAAAAATTACATGTATCATAGCCCATTTTTTATATTTATAAAGATGTTTATTAAATCAAATTCCTTATCCTCTGCATTACCCAATAACATGAATGATAAACTTGTTTCTTGTCAATATTTTCTCAAAATGCATCATGTTTTGTTTACATTTTAGTGTTAACAATGTAAATAACGAATATACTGCAGTGATATTAAATTTTACTATCAGTATCATGACTACCATGACCTCTTCTTGCGTTGAGGGATATTGTATACTAATAATTAATAAATACTGTACTATCACTCTCAGTAATTGCGTTTTATAACACCTATGTTACGTTTTTTTGCGAAATCGGCTATTTTGCAAAATTTCTGGCATGCATGCTGGTAATTTTGCGAAATAACTTACAAACAGACATCCTAAACTAACCTAACCTGGTTAGGTTAAATAAGAGGTTAGGTTAGGATGGCTCGTGTAGATTGATGCATAGTTAAGTAGTCCTGTTCTTTTTTTTTAACTTTGGTTAGTCTGTTTGTAAGTTATTTCTCAAAATTACCAGCATGCATGCCGGGAATTTTGCAAAATAGCCGATTTTGCAAAAAAAAAAAACTTAGCACATACACACATACTACTATCTGAACTTCAACTGACCAGAGCAGCTTCACCAAAACCTTTTCAAGTCTCCAACTACAACCTTTATACCTCTTTCCGTTCTAAGGGAGGTGTATGCGCCTACTGCAACACACGTACACCTATAGCTCGACTCACGAATTTTGAATCTTATCTTTATGATGTCATCTGGCTAAAAATATCTCTACCGACTATGACTATTTTTCTTTGTTTCCTGTACTGTTCTCCCAACTCTACCAACTATTTGGAAGTCTTTGACTGTCTCACTTCTTGCCAGGAGTCGTTGCTAACCACACACCCTAACACCGAGATCTTCTACCTAGATGATTTCAATATACATCACTAATTCTATTCACACTTCTTCACATTTTTTCCTTCCCCTTAATTCTCAAACTAGATATGTTTCTAGAGCTGATATCATTTCATCTATCAATGCGGATATGTGCACTGCAGCATTTCCGAATGGGGATGTAGAAACTTGGTTAAATTCAATAGTAATAAAACTCAATATTTACCAATTACACTCTCCAAATTAGATGATCTCCCACCAATCGCATTTCAGGATGCAATCATTCCGCCAAATTCTAAAAAAGCTATGCTAGGCCTCACCATTTCCTCTAATATGTCATGGCAGCCATACATCCTCGACATTGCTAAAGCTGCCCACCGAAAGCTGGGAATGCTGTACAGATGCCGTAGCTACTTCACTCCAGATCAGTTGTTTCAAGTATATAAGGGATTCATTCGTCTTAACTTGAAGTACTGCTCTCGTATCTGGGGTGGCGCTTCTTCTGTCCAACTGTTAGATAGGGTGGAATCAAAGGCATTTCGTCTTATTAACTCTCCTCCTGTAGTTGATAATATTTCTCCCCTTTCTCTTCGCCGCAATGTTGCTTCACTCTCTCTCTCTCTCTCTCTTTTGCAGGTACTTTAACGGGCAATGTCCCATGGGTTTGGCATCCTGTGTACCGCCGGCAAGGCCGTGGGCTCGTAACACTCTTTATGCCCGCGGTGCCCACCGTTTTTCTGTGGCTGTCGGCCACACTAGAATAATCCGTTATAGTAAATCCTTCTTTCCTCACACAGCCAAACTGTGGAATGCTCTGCCTTCTTCTGTGTTTCCATACTCTTACAATCTGTCTCACTTTAAAAAGCTGGTTTTCCGGCATCTTCGTGGTGTAAATTAGTATGGTCTTTTTATTTTATTTTTTTTTTATTTCCTTTTACTCTTAGATTTTCGCCCCCTAGGCCCCGTTGTGGGTCGATGACCAGTGCCGGGTGGGCTATTCCCCGTAAAAAAAAAGCTTAGATTTATCATATCGTAGGTTTGGCATGAAGTTTCAGATTAAACGTAATGAAGATCTAAGCTTAATTTTTTGTCAATGACTGATATTCAGTGACACCACTGTCAGTGATCAATGCCCTGGTAACTTAAACTAGTAATTACACTTAACTCCTTTATCTTCATGACATAATTATCAGCTTACCGGTCTTTATCCTTTAGAAAGAGATGGAATTTTAAATGTGTGTGGCTTTTCTTGTCCTTCCTACAAATAACACAACCATGACAACCACGTGGAGCCATTTCCTGTAACTTTGGTTTTGTCTCACTGAACGAATCTTGAATGTCCAACCAGATGGCGTTATCAATCGGTGATCGACACAACTACTAAGTGCCCAGCTAGTGATTTGATGCTATTTTTTGGCGGCACGCAGCTGTTTGGGGAGTCGAGCTTCCTTACTCTTCCTTCCTTGGTTTGAACCCAACAATAACTAATAACATCAACATGCCTCCACTCATGTCTGCCTAGTTGACGGATGAAACTGTATTAAGTGTATAAAAACAATGATCCATTTAATTGGTAAAGGTACTGTAATCAAAACAGAACGCTCAAAATAACCAAACACTAGGCTGAGGCGCCATATTTAGAAGTTATGAAAATATGATATGTCAGTATCGCCAGTCAAAAATAAAGGTAAAATAGAATTTTCAATATGGTGGTGTTGCATTTTAAAAATAAACGTATAAAAACTGGCATACAAAATATTGGTAGCGCTAGAATAAAAATAAATAAATATAAGGTACTGTTACGACCCTTCTCCTTTCACCGCTTAACCAGCTTCCACCACTGGTTACCAGCGGCGAGGGTCGTATGTACAGAAGCAGTAGATATCTCACAACAGTCGTCGAATTACCACTGGCTGTCCCGCCAGTCTCCGGTAATTTCCCGACGATCTGTATCAGTGTACAGACAAACAACACGCAGGTAGATTTCCACCAGGTCGCAGAAACACACTTGTGCACAGGTCTTGGTCTTCCAGCTGCAGCTTCTCAAGGCCTTCCCAGCAACGGCCAGATCCTCCTACACTGTAATGCGACTACACTTTTTGGGAACTGCCTCTCTCTTGTAACACCGCTGACAATCAGGCTTCACTCCCGGACGGGTATGCAAGGCACCGTTCACCTTGCGTGGCAACCGCACCTCCTATCTTGGGGGGAATAACTCTTGTCTGCCTAGCTGTAATTTTAGCACTTTTTTTTTTTACGGGGATTAGCCCACCCGTGGCATGGGGCGAAAATGTAATAATAATAATAATAATAATAATAATAATAATAATAATAATAATAATAATAATAATAATAATAATAATAATAATAATAATAATAATAATAATAAAAATAATGATGATGATAATAATAATAATAATAATAATAATAATAATAATAATAATAATAATAATAATAATAATAATAATAATAATAATAATAATAATAATAAAGAACCACAAAGAAATAAAATAATAAAAAAAGATCAAAAGTGAGAAACAATATATGTATGTTTTGTTGTCAATAGTAAGAGAAAGAATTGAGACCCTGCAATTGTGTGTAAATGAGGCAGAAAGTCAGATCAGCAACCTGGGACTTGGACACAATTTTCGTGATGCCATATGGCAGCAGGGTCTACCATTAGACAACACATTATGCTTCCAATATCTTCCCAGGCGGTAGTACCTCCCTGTTTGGTAGCTGCCTAATACCTACTACCTTGCATGCTTCACAGTCCTCAGCGGTAGCCACTTTCCCTTTATTTTCAAATGCCTCGAGCCAAGGTCCAGTTGACACTTACGAGGTAGGAGGTAGTCTAGGCCCAGGATACAAGGGTCTTCGATATCTGCTACATAAACCTATAGGGTTTCTTCTTCCCCTCCTAGCTTGATGCTGATGTCCACTGGTCCCTTTAGCACTGCGCAGTGTCCAGCTGCTGCGGCGTCTTAGGCAGTTTTCGATGACTAACCACTTCCTGTCTCACAAATATCTGCTCCAAGGCTGTGTCGATTACCAACGGACACTTTATGCCATCGATCTCACCTTCCACATGGACACTGCTTACAGTGGCTCGGTTGCATTTTGTTTAGAGTGGGGCTCTGGTGAGACAGGCTGGCCGTTGCCCCTCAGCACTGTCTTAGTGGGTTGTTCTGCTTTACCGCTCTTGGAATTCTATGGGCAATTAGTCTTGAAGTGGCCATCTTCTCCACACGTCCAGCATCCTCTCTTCTCCGCGTTCTTCTCTGTATTGCCCTGCTCTCGCTCTCGTTTCTGCTTGTAACAGTCCTTCTGCTTATGCCCAATCTTTTCGCATTACCAGCAGGTTCCTTTAAATCTCTCCATCTCTTGTACTTGGCCCTTTTGTGCTTTAAACCCAGAGGTAGCCTCTGTGCTGAAGTTTGTTAAACTTGACCTCACGAAAGATTTTAATTCCAGGGCCAAAGCTTCCTGTAGAGTTACAGGTTGGGACTGCTTCACCTGAATCTTGAGCTACGTGCTGTCCAGTGCGTCCACAAACTGGTCCCTCAACAACGCGGCTAACAGATCAGGTGATGCTCCAGGGTACGCCCTATGAGCCATACTCTCCAGGTCTTGAGCAAGCTGTTGCAGTGTTTCACCTCAATTACGGGTACGAGTTCGGAATCTGGCTCTGTAAACCTCATTTTGGTACTTGTTTCCATACCTTCGTTCCAATACCTTTATCAATGACATGTAAATGCAACGCGCTTCTCTTGTCAACTGGCTGAGAACCTCCATAGCCACGCCTTTAAGACTCGTGACTAATTGTACTGCACACTGCTCGTCGTCCCACCTGTTTTGTTCAGCCAGTAACTCAAACTGTGCTTGGTATGCTTCCCATGAGACCTTGCCATAGAATTCCTGTGGTTTCTTCTTCACTGGTACTCTTGAATAGTTCATCACTTCACTTGATGCAATACATTATAGAATATTCTTACAAAATTAATACATCGATATCATCAATATATACACGAAAATTTCACTAAATTTGCCAAAATAACTGCTGTATGGGACAGAAAACAATCGAAACACCTAGTTTACAAAATGATAATTCGAAATTATGCCTCGGCGTTACAGTATAGTAGAAACAGCTGGTGGCCTGTTACTAGAATTCCATAAAGTTTGGGAGAGACCGCCTATATCTCCCTTAACTTTAGATAAGTGTTGTCTGTTGAATAAGACTATTTAGTTTCATAATTAATGACCTTAATTTTAAAAGATAAGAAGTACATAACAACAACTATTGACACAACTTACTGACACATGACCAGTAAAACAGAAATTAAAATCCCTAACACGAAATTGAAATAGAAGGCCCCGCCAATTAAATTACTGGACTTTGAGCGACCATTTATAGTTAGTTTTTTAGTTTAACAAATTTATTGACAAACCTTGGAGTACAGTTTGCCTATTCTGAGTAATTCAGTCAGGTCTTACACTAAGGGTGGTATCACTTCTCACTGCTAAGCAGGACAGAGGTTCATACGCAAAGGAAGAGATCATATTCATTAACAGTATACAGTATATAAGTCAGATTCACGTGGGTTGATGTCGCTGTTCACTGCCATGCAAGACAGAGATTCGTACACAAAGAAATACATCATATTCATTTGCAGTATATATCGGTCAGAGTCATGTGGATATCATTGTTCACTGCCATGCAGGACAGTAGTTCATATACACTGGATGTCATATTCTAATTGAAGACAAATCAGTATGGGCTAGCAAATTTTGGATAAACAGCAAGAATGTCCTCAAGCTCCCCTGAATCAATGAAGTAATTACATAGTTCAAGATACAATAAGTCAGGTGGCCTGAAGTCTTTGACAGTGTCACATTCAATAATATAGTGTTCAAGTGTATGCTTTAAAGGTTTATCACAAAGTTTACATGCTGAGTGTTCCGGTATGGGTACAGCGTTACTAACTTGCCAGATGTGTCTGTATCCTAGCCTAATTCTGGCCACAACTATATCACATTGTCTATTTCTGCCCTTATGCTGGCCATACCGGTACCTCTTGTCACAAGATTTGTCATATTTACTAATGCTACAACTGCCAGGTCTCTCTGCATTTCTCAGTTCTTCTAGATCAGAGTTCATGATTCTGACTTGAATGTTTTTAAGTACAGCATTGGACAGGCCAAGGTCACGGTCAACATTTTCTTTCTTACATGCCTCATTGGCCAGTCTATCAGCACGGTCATGATACCTAATTCCAACCTGGGACGGAATCCACACAAATTCAATACGAGAGTTGTTCTCATTGGCAGTTATCACATTTCTGTAATATCACAGGCAACTTCAGACATAGAACCTGACGGCCTGTTCACTGATTTCAAAGCATTTTGAGAGTCCCAGAATATCACCCCACCTCCATTTTCTTTAAGGTAGTCTGTAGCTAAGTAGATTCTAGTTTGTTCAGTTTGTGTTGTTCAGAATTTACTTGTTTGACACTATCATCTCTTCTTCTTTATATATTATAATTGCACAGCCTGTGTTACCTGTGTTTGTCTCCACAGAACCATCAGCAAAAGCATAAAATTCATTTGATTTAATACTCTCTATGTGTCTCTTAATAGTTTCTAGTGTGACACATCTCATCACAACGGTGCTTAACATTTGCTTACTACCAACAAGGGTGTAATTAATTGGAACTGATAGACGAACCCACTAATGCCATTACAAGGAGGAATGGCATTAATGGGTTCGTCTGGGGTGATTGGGACATTCAGTTTCAAGAGATCTGCAACACATTTATGAAGCCACGCCCCAAAGAGAGTCTTGTGGAAGGCTAGCGAGATAGTCAGGATTACTTAGATAGAACATCAACTCAATTTGAGCTGTAGTTTGGGGACCATTGTTCTTCACAAACTTTGACACAAAACATGGTATTAAGTAGAGCTATACTACATAAGAACATAAGAAAATAAGGAGTCTGCAATAGGCCGGTTGGCCTGTGCATGGCAGCTCCTGTCGAGAGTTAATACCACTCTCTATCATCCATGAATCTATCTAGCCTCCTTTTGAAACTTTCCAGCGTTCCCGCACTTACTACAAAGTTGCTAAGCTTGTTCCACTCGTCCACCACCCTATTTGTGAACCAGTTTCTTCCTATCTCCCTCCTAAACCTAAACTTATCCAACTTGAATCCGTTGCTCCGAGTCCTATCCTGCTCGGATATTATAAGAACTTTATCTATATCCCCTTTATTGATTCCTTTCACCCACTTAAATACTTCTATCATATCTCCCCGCACTCTTCGTCTTTCTAGGGAATGCAAGTTAAGTTTCTTTAACCTATCCTGATATGGAAGGTTTCTAAGTCCCGGAATCATTTTTGTCATTCTTCGCTGCACCGACTCTAGTGAATTTATATCCATTCTATAATAAGGGCACCAGAACTGAACCGCATAATCGAGGTGCAGCCAGACTAGCGCAAGATATAGTTGCAATAAGACCTCTGCACTCTTGTTACTTACACTTCTAGATATAAAACCCAATACTCTGTTTGCCTTATTTCGAACATTAACGCACTGTTTTCTAGGCCGTAGGTCCGGGCTTACAAGTACCCCTAGGTCTCTTTCACAAGTCGACTTCTCTAGGTTGATGTTGTTAAGGCTGTATACATTATCAGAATTTGTTCTTCCAATATTAAGTACGCTGCACTTGCTGGTGTATGATTTCATTTGCCATTTTTTCAGACCACCCCTGCAGTTTATTTAGATCCTCCTGTAATGCATTTGCATCCTGCCCTGAGTTAATCTGCCGCCTTATTTTGGTGTCATCCGCAAACTTGCTTATGTCACTGCTGATCCCAGTATCTACATCGTTTATGTAGATTATGAACAAGAGTGGGCCTAGTACTGACCCCTGGGGAACCCCACTGGTTACACTGCCCCACTCAGATTTAACACCATCTACGCTGACCCCCTGCTTTCTATCGGTGAGCCATGATTTTATCCAATTTAAAACTTTCCCCTCGATACCATGAGCCTTAATTTTTCTCAGAAGCCTCTGATGCGGTACTCTGTCAAATGCTTTGCTAAAGTCTAAGTAAATAACATCGTAATTTTCGTCATTATCTACTACCTAGAAGACTTTCCTAAAAAACGTTCACAGATTTGTTAGACAAGATTTTCCCTTTGTAAACCCATGTTGAGAGTCGTAGATTAATTTGCTTTTCTCTAGATGCGATCGGATGCTATCTGCTATAATTGATTCAAGAAATTTCCCCACTACTGACGTCAAACTGATCGGCCGGCAATTTGATGCTGATGCTCTGTCTCCCTTTTTGAATATGGGTACTACATTTGCCTGTTTCCACAAGTCTGGCACAACTCCGGTGTCTAATGATTTTGTAAATAAGTTTACAAGGGGTCCGCTAATCTGTTCCCTACACTCTTTCAAGACTCGAGGGAAAATTTCATGCGGCCCTGGGGATTTTTTTTTCTTTAGTTTATTTATCTTCTTAAGAACATCCTCTTTTCTGATAGTGATATTCTTTAATTTATCTTCTTCCTTTCCCTTAAATATCAGTTCCACCTCTGGATTTCATCGCAAATTTCTTCTGTGAAAACTGATAAGAAGTAGCTGTTCAATGCTTTGCTCATTTCTTCACTGCCATTTATCACTTCTCCCCTCCCTGACTTTAAAGGCCCAATTTTGTCCTTGACCTTTGTCCTATATCCCTGGAAAATTCCCTTGGGATTCGCCTTGGATTCTCTTGCTATTTTGATTTCATAGTCTCTCTTTGCTTTCCTTACATTTTTCTTAACATTCCTAGATATTTCATTATACCTATTTCTGAGCTGCTCCTCCCCTCCCTTTAATTTCTTATATATTCCTTTCTTTATTCCTATGTCATGTTTAAGTTTTCTGGTCATCCACCTTGGCTCATTCTTATTTGACCTAATTTTTCTGTATGGTATATTTTGTTCTTGTGCTTTATGTAGTATACTAGTGAATATATTATAGTCATGATCAATTGTTGTGTCATCTATGACCTCACCCCTTCCTCCTGGGGACTGACGTGAATGTTCCCAGGTGACCTCACTTAGGTACCTTCTTAACCCCTGATAATCCGCCAACCGAAAGTTTGGGACTCTGATCATATTGTCATTGTTTTTTGTTTCCCAATTTAGGGTGAACCTGATTTCTCTGTGATCACTGTTACCTAGTTTTTCCCTTACTGTGATATCTCTGATAAATTTTCTTTATTTGTTAATACTAGGTCTAATATATTGTCACCTCTAGTAGGTTCTGTAATTAGTTGTTTCAAAAAATTGTCCTGTACTGCATCTAGGAAGTCTTCAGATTCATAGTCACCTACAATGTTGTCCCAGTCAATATTTCTGAAGTTGAAATCCCCCATAATGCATAGGTTCTTATATTTTGCTGCCCTACTCATTTCCTGCCATATAGGCTGAGCTGCTTCTTTCCCAAGACTTGGGGGCCTGTAAATCACTCCCATAATTAGTTTTTCTCTTCCTTCCGTGATTTCTACCTATACAGACTCGGTTCCTATTTCACCCTTTATTGAATTATTGATACAACATTTTAATGTATCCTTGACGAAGAGTGCGACCCCTCCCCCCTTCCTACCTTCCCTGTCCTTGTGAAAAAGGTTGTACCCTTCTATGTGGTACTCTGATAATAAATTTTTGCTCGCCAGATTCATCCTAGTTTCGGTGATTGCTATGACGTCTGCATTCTCGGTACATACAACCGCTCTCAGCAAGTCTATTTTATTTCTAACGCTCCTACTGTTTGTATAGTATACATTTAAACCTACCCTTCCCTGGTCCTGTTTTACCCCTTGTCCTGAGTAACTAATTTTACTTCCTAGGACCTGCTTGTTTTTTGACTCCCACTTTCCCCGACCTCTCTCTACTGGCGAAACCCCCCCTTTGGAGTGACAATTTCACACTCCAGGGATGCAGACAACGTCTTTACCCCCTCACGTTGCCAGCTATCAATGAATGCCCAACCATTGTTTGCACAATGTTTTTCCAGTCAGCAATTTATAGCAATTGCCCTGGACAGCCATTCACGACCAACCCCTCTTCTAGGCAAGACACCACATACTATAGGGATCCCTCCCCTATCTCTAATCTTCCCCAGCGCCTCCCTATACCTCTTGAAAAGTTCCTCACTCCTAACCTTTCCTATGTCGTTTCCTCCCACACTAAGACACACTACTGGATTGGTACCCTCCCCTGACAAAGCCCTGTCTAACCTCTCAGACAGGGAGGGCAGCCCGAGCTCTTTCCTCATGTTTACAATTTTGGTTGATTTTGGGCATCTTAGAATGATGAGCATGGCTTCATTTTGCACTACCTCAAGGCTGTTGAGCTGTCTAAGCGGAATAATCACAAGATGGAGAGCATGATAGTTAGCTACAGAACGAATGAAGTGAAGATAGAAAGTACGAGCATAGGCGATGTTAATTCCATAGCCCTTGCCAACAATGGTTCTGAGGGGTTTAATGCGCTGCATGAGTTTGGCACGAAGGTTGGCGACAAAGTTTGCATCATTCACACAAATCCCAAGATATTTATAAGAGCTACATAGTATAGTGATTTGATGATGGCAATGTTAATAGTAACATCAAGTAGATAATTATGAACATTAAAATTACAAAAATAACTCTAAGATGATAATATAACAACAAATGCAATAATAATAATAATAATAATAATAATAATAATAATAATAATAATAATAATAATAATAATAATAATAATAAAATAATAATAAAATAATAATAAAATAATAATAATAATAATAATAATAATAATAATAATAATAATAATAATAATAATAATAATAATAATAATAATAACAACAACAACTTCCCCCTAAAGACTCATATTCTCCAATGTCTGACCATCCAATCACATTTAAAAGTCTATCATGAACAGCGACAATACTGTGATGAAAAAAGCTCCCATTAATTGGTGAGACATAACTTTTTGAACCTCCCTATTATCGACTTGGAGATTGGAATTGGAACCCTGAAAATTGGACACCTAGAAAATTACCCTGTGTGAAATTGGTTCGATGATTACCTCCCGTTCAATGATATTCACGAGTATGGTGGCAAGTACTATATATATTTTTTTTCCTTTTCATTATTCCCAATTATATTTCTGGGTCCTAAGTGCCCCATGGGGCGACAAGCCTATAATATAGTCACAAGACCATGCTGTCAGACACTAAAACAGTGGTACTCTTGTCTCGCAGTACACGCTATGACTTATGATAAGGAGACAAGTTGAGGACACACTTGTATCTCTGTTAATGTACATGAATGGAGAAACTAGTTTAAATGGTATTTTCCATTTCATATTAATGTTACTGTTATATGAATTAGAGACATCGAGGGCGTGTTTATATACATTTTTCTCACGTTGACTCAGTAATATAAATTAATAGCGACGGATTGTTTGAATATACATTTCTCTCATAAACACAAAAATATAAATTAGTTAACATCGAGGTGGTGTTATATATATATATATATATATATATATATATATATATATATATATATATATATATATATATATATATATATATATATATATATATATATTATATATTCCTCACATTGACATAAAAATATAAATTGATTAACATTGAGGACATAATATATACATTTTCAACGAAGTTCCCAAGCGCTTTCGTGTAATTCACATCTTCAGGGGTGAGTACAGACTCAGTCTGTACTCACCTAAATTTCTTCCTTCCTTGTGGTTATCAGCATATATATATATATATATATATATATATATATATATATATATATATATATATATATATATATATATATATATATATATATATATATATATATATATATATATATATATATATATGAAACTAACATTTAACATCATTTTAATATAATATAATTTTGTTTTACGCTCGTCAGGGTAACACAACAATCCTTGTGTTAACTACCCGAATATGACAATAATCTCTTGGAAATTTAACACTAGAAAATACACTAACTAAACAACAGTAATGGAATACTCTACTGTATTTCACCTAAAGATTAAACACTCTAGCACTATTTGAAGGGATGATATTAGGTTAGGTTAGATTAGGTTGGGTTAGGTTAGGCTGGGTTAGGTTAGGTTAGGTCATGTTATGTTAGGGTGGTTAATCTTTAAGTGAAATTTGCTGAGACGGAGATTCTTCAGGCGATTCGTATTATCGATAACGTTTAAATTCCACAAGCGTTTAATGTTTTGTTTGTAATTCTTATCTAATGCTCTGAATTATTACAAAATAAAAGATGTTAACATTTTATGTTAACACTAATTAGTAAATAGAACAAAATAGCCACGTTAAAATGTGTTGCTTTATGTGTGCAGTGATTATTACTCACACTGTGTTTAGTGAGTTACTCTTGCACATATATATTTCTGTCCGTCTGTCTGTTTGTCTCTTTCTATGGTATATCAGTCTGTCTCTTTCTATGTCTCTATCAGTCTGTTTGTCTCTTTCTATGGTTCATCAGCCCGCCTGTCTCTATATATGTCTCTTTCAGTCTGTCTGTCTGTCTGTGTTACCTTTTCACTACCCTCCTTTCTATCTCTCCTTCCCTGTCTCTCTCTCTATATCTGCTTTCTATCTCTCTATATCTACCCCTATATGTCACTCTTTATACCTTCTCTCCTCTCTATCTCTTCTATCTACGTCTCTTTCTCTGTCTCTCTATATCTCTGTCTCTATACCTTTCCTCCTCTCTATCTCTCGTCCTTCTCCCTCTCTCCAGCAATAAACACCACCATCAGTAATAAATCCCAGGCAGATGACTTTACTCCCTCCTATTTCTCCACCACCCTCTCCCCCCTCCCGCCCCCTCCCCCTTCCCCTGCCCCCTCCCCCCCTCCTTCCTTTCCTCCCCAAGCTCCCGTGTTCCGGCATTTCATCAAAATATTTGCGTGTCACCTTTTTCTCCCCATAATTACCTTCATCGTTTTTCTTCCATGTAGATTAGCCAAGAGTCTGCCTCATCCCTCGTATAATTATATCACTGGGAAGTTTATCTCAGTTATAATTAGTGTGACTTAACTATGCAAACCAGATTACCTATGTTTTTTTGGGGGGGGGGAGGATGATTTGGGAGTGGGGGCTGAGGGAAAGGAGCTGTGGGAGTGGGGGCTGGAGGAGTGAGGGCTGGGGGAGTGGGGGCTGGGGGATTTTCTTCTCTCCTTTGCAGTCTGGTTAATAAACGACCAAGAGGGAGGAGTGACTTATTTATCTTTTAATTAGATACTTCAAGTTAAAGTGAACGTAAGTCTGTGGGTGTATGATTAGCTAACACAGTGATTCATACATATTGTGACTGTAAATGAATACCCACTAGCAGTGATTCATACATATTGTGACTGTGAATTAATACCTACTAGCAGTGATTCATTCACATTGTGACTGTGAATTAATACCTACTAGCAGTGATCAATACATATTGTGAACCTGAATGAATACTTACTAGCAGTGATTCATACATAGTGTGACTATAAATGATCATCTACTAGCAGTGATCCATACATATTATTACCACGAATGAATTCCTACTAGCAGTGATTCATACATATTGTGACCATGAATAAAAACCTACTAGAAGTGGTCTATACCCATGCAAGTTGCTTCTCTGTTCACCACGAGGGCTAGCCAGCGGCAGTAACTGAAAGCGCAAGGAAGCAAGCAGTGCGTGCACTTTAACAATGACATAATGCTGCCACATTAGATGCATTACATCACCCTGTGTGTGTGTGACATGACCACCTGGCCACCTACCACCCGCCACACCAACACCAGATGTGATATTCACACTCAGCTACACCAGTTGAAATATAAGGAATTTCAACAACACCAGGTGAGAAACGAGGGCTCCCAACTCCACCAGGTGAAAAATGAGAATTCCCAACACCCTGTTAGCTGAGAGACCTGAGATACCAGGAGCATGTGTAAACAAGGAAGATTGTGACCAGCCGAAGACAAGACTGCACTTACAGTAGGTCTGAAACCTTCAGCACCACTATCAATTTCAGATAGTTTATAAGACTGGCTGACCTGCGATCAACGAGATTACTTCCCTCTCTCAAGTTAATTTAAATGTTCATACCGTGTTACTTCTCTTTTTATTTGAAAACTCTTGTCAATCAAGTGACCTACTCTCTAATCTCACTCTATGTAACTTTTATCAGATCTGTTTATTGTATATATTCACCCTTTTGGCTGCCAAGTTCCCAATAAACCATAATTATTATTATTATTATTATTATTATTATTATTATTATTATTATTATTATTATTATTATTATTATATACACACATAAAAAGGCACAGGCAAAACACACACACACACACACACACACACACACATAGCGTGTAAAATTAATAGCGTGTACAAGGTTTTTTGGTTGATATAATTTGTAGCTTAACAAAGACTTGCTTAAAGTGTGTTCTCTCCCAGGTCAACCTTGCTATATTGATGGCGTGCAACATGCAACAGTACATCACCTGGTATACTGTGACTATAATATAGTAATACAAGAAATATTACCAGTACAATATATATTACAAACACAATACAATAATACAAGACATATTATCTGTCCAACAATACAATAATACAAGAAATATTACCAATACAATAAAACAGTACAATAAAGTTTGCCAGTACAATACATTAGTACATATTCCCGTCCATTATTCTACTTACTCATACAAATAATTACCCAAAGTATTAAGGAAAACATTATTTAAACATAAATCTCAACTGCAAGTGATAATGGCTGGTATCTACGAATGATTTTAGATTTGATAACATGGATAACAAATACATATTTACTACGACGCGTCCAATACAATAACTTAATCGCATCTAGCAAACTGTAAATTAGATTTATTTTTAATTTAATAGTAGTTAAGTCACGTGACAAACTTCTAAACCTTACTTAAAAATACTGAAGGGTTAAAATAGTCCCCATGAGAGAGATAAGCGGGGAGGACTGCGTCATAGTCTCAGAAATACTGTAATTTGAGGATAAAATAGAGACAAGACGCATGAGATTCCTTGACGGTGTTCTCTCCAAAAATATACTTTCGTGATGGTGCCGTTTATTACCCGAGACCTTCATTTGTGTATTAAGTAACACGACTCACCCCCATCTTTTATGTGCTAACCCGCCCTCCCTCCCTCGCTCTTCTGTGGTTCCCTTGTTTGAAGAGAATTATGGTCGTCCAAGGGGGTGCGGCGGTCGAGTGGATACAATACACAGCTCGCCTCTTGTACCATGGATCGGTGGTTCTATCCCCGGGCACTCCTAGTTCACCCAGCTGTAAATAGGTACTAAAGTTACAACTTGGGGAAGTGAATGCGGTCGAGTGCAGTATCGTCCATGCTTCCTCCTTGTGTACCTAAAGCTTAATATACAGTGTACTGTATCCATACTGTCCTTAACGAGCAGTCATGACTAAGGGACCCACACACACATATTCCATAGTCGTCTATCCTAATATAACTTAAACTAATTTAACCTAGCCTCACCTAATCAAATCTAACCTAACCTAACCTAAAATAACGGAAATTACTTAACCAACCAAAAAGGTTACATCACTGCCCATCACTGGTACATCACGGCCCATCACTGGTATATCACGGTTCATCACTGGTACATCACGGCCCATCACTAGTATATCACGGTTCATCACTGGTACATCACGGCCCTTCACTGGTATATTCCGGCCCATCACTGGTATATCACTGTCCATCACTGGTATATCACTGTCCATCACTGGTATATCACAGCCCATCACTGGTACATCACGGCCCATCACTGGTACATCACAGCCCATCACTGGTACACCACGGCCCATCACTGGTACATCACGGCCCATCACTGGTACATCACAGCATATTATGGTACAGTTAACCAAAGTTGCACTGACCCCACCCTGGGTCTCGTGCTTGTAATATTGCCTGGTAATACTTGTTTTCTGCACGAGGACCTGATCAAACTCTGGAGAGGAAGAAGTCTTGTTGGACGGGTATTTCAGGGATTACAAAAAGCGACAAAAATTTTAGTTTTTGTTTTTATACATTAGTATTTTATTAATTTACTTTATATGCAAATTTGTAATTGGACGGCTTATATTCCTATCAGAAAGTACCTATAATTACCTGGAATGGTTAAATTTACCTGGGGAATGAAAACGTAATTAATTTGGTTTTGTCATCTTACTGATTAAACAAACGATTGAAAAACAAACATACAGTTGTCAAGGTGTCGTTATCTTCGTATGATTAATTAAGGATTGACCTGATATACTCGTAGGGCGAACACATGAAGCAGTAACTAACCTAACCTAACTTAACCTATCCACCCCTCAGGTAGCTTTTGAGTGTTTAATCATCAGGTGAATTAAGGTGGGGAGGGCCAATCTTCAGGTAATCCCATTTAAATAACGCATCTTTGTTTATCTTCTCCATAGTGTACGGGTAAATATAGGCGCCATGCTAGCTATTTTCCCCTGGAGGCGGGGACGGCCATACCACACTTATTTATAATAGTAATTACTGTAATAACCCTGATAAGAGTACTAGGTTTGTTTTCATGTTTACTTCACGTACTTCATTATACGGTTAAAAAAATGCGTAGTAACTGATCAAATGTGGTGGAAGTAGGGGTAGCAATTTGTTTTGGCTAGGGGCAGGGTAGGTTAGGTTAGGTTAAATTAGGTTAGGTTAGGTTAGGTTAAGTGCCACTAGGTTAACTTAGGGTAGGTAAGTTTTCATTAAATTAGGTTAGGATAGGTTCGGTTAGATTAGGTTAGCTAGGTTAGATTAGATTTAATCAGGACACGTTAAGTTAGGGTAGATTAGTCAAGGTTAGGTTAAGTTAAGTTAGATTAGGAAAAAATATATTAGATTAACTTAAGATAATTTGATAATTTGCAATAAATTTGGTTAAGTTAGTTTAGGGAATTGTTTAATTACGAGAAAGTATAGGAAATTATACTTAGAGCTTCCTCAATGATACATCTGTCGGTGTTTGTATGCAGCGTTGGGCTGGCCAGGAAGTCGGCTACAATAATGCTGACCCTTACACTGGAGGTGCGAGGGTAGTGTAAGAAAGACGGTCATGGTAATGTCATTTGAGACGTAACAAGGAAGTGATTACCATTACTTCAGTGCACATTGTTTTAATTAACTCGGGTGACGCAGTCTATAATATTACATGTAAATAGCTCACATTTGTATGATTGTTAATGTCTATATATTTGACAGAAGCTAATACGTCTCTGCGTCCAGGTCTATTCCAGGTCCAGGTCTGGGTCCAAGTTTAATATAGGTCCAGGTCTGGGGTCCAGATTTAATACAGGTCTAGGTCAGGGTCCAAGTCTGGGTCAAGGTCTAGTCTAGGACCAGGCCTAGATCTTTAGTAGTCCAGGTCCAGATACAGGTCCATGGTTCAGGTTCAGGTTGGGGTCCAGGTCCGGCTCCAGGCCCATTATCTAGTTCAGGTCTAGTTCCAGGTCCGGGTATCAACGATAAAGTAAGCACCTCTTATCCCCCCCAAACCTAATCAATTACCATTTTAATTCCTTTGATTGCCTACCATTACACGTAACTTGATCAACGGAATCAATAACAATAATGACTTCGTGATTGATTGAATGATTGAAAAACAATGACGATCGTAGAGTTAATTGACTGAAACAAGCACTTACACCCACCTAATTAACTCAATGTAGTATTATAATAAACCGCTTTATTATGTTATTGCATTATCAAGAGTATAAATATATACATTTGATTTGTGAGATATATTAATAATTCGGAGACATATCAGTAAATTTGTCTTTGTCATTGGAGGTTAGTAGTGAGTAACGAGAGAGAGAGAGAGAGAGAGAGAGAGAGAGAGAGGCAGACATTAAAAACAAGAAAACCTTAATCATATTCTCAATTCCTAATCGCCAAGGTACATACAGTCGCCCACATGTATTCTTATACACCTTAATGGTTATTACTCCTAAATTGGTCTGGTAACACTGCTCAACCTTGTGTCCAGATGTACGATCACATAGACGCCTTTAAATAAGGACTGACTTTAGACCATCACATGGCACCACTCACATGATCCTTGCTGCCCGCCAGATACAGCGCCGTGACTGCACAGGGCCTACATCGATCTTACCTATAGGCTTTCGACTCGGTCGACAGGGAAGCCTTCTGGCGGACCCTCAGTCGTTTTGGCTGCCCACCAAAATTCATTACCATTGTGAGGCAACTCCTTGATGGTATAAACAGCAGCGTCCTACACATTGGCATCCAGTCCTTGTTTTCCCATCCAAACAGGGGTAAAACAAGGATGTGTACTGGCACCAACTCCCTTTTCCTTTTCCTTGGCTCCTTTCCTTACTCGTGCCAGAGACAATTTAGCCAGCGGGGTGGACATCCAGTGCCGAATGAGGGGACTTTTTAACATAAGACGACTCCTGGCAGGAAAAAAAGGTGTCGGCCGCTTCCATCACTGAACATCAGTATGCAGACGCCCTCACACTCGTCGCTCATACTGAACGCGACCTACAGGGGATCCTAAACACCTTCATAGATATGTATGAACACTTCGGCCTTGAGGTGAATGTACATAAGACTCAGATTCTCTTTTAACCTGCCCCCGGTTTCCCTGGTTTAACCGCACCTCCATCATCCATCCAGCTTAAATGTACTACCGTATCTAATGTTACCCACTTTCAGTATCTCCGCTCCTACCTGTCCACCACCGCGGACATCGATGAAGAAATTCAACATCGGATCAGATGAGTGTCTCGAGCCTTTGTCAGATTCCGTACACCGTGTCTTCAGCTGTAGGGAGCTGTAGGGATTCTGAGCGTCATGAGGTGCTCCTTGATTTCAATAGGCATTTCAGTTAGCCTGTATAGGATGCGTTGGAAGATGGCAAAGCCAACTCCATAAAGTGGTTTCTTTCCGCAGCAGGCTTACCGTTCCAGAAGAAAGTATAGCCAGACTCCCGTTCTGTGAATCGACCCTCGTCTGGGAGACGGGACGCTGCTATGTCGATGTTATACCTAGACAGCTCTTTTGCCACAAGGGCGGTTCTTCTTTCAGGACGCTCATTTGTGCCAGTATCCAGAAAGGTCCTGACATTCCATGCAGCGACCAAAAGAGACTGTTTAGTTTGTTTTTGTTTGGATCTGTGATTTTGATTGTGTTTTCGACCGCATAAGGGTGACCTTACTGGGTACGGTTGTCCAGTCAGGTTGGGTTTTTTAGGCAGGCTATGTTTAGGGCACCTTTTCTAGCCCCCTCCCCACGTGGGGTGAGCAGAGTGGCTCCTCAAAAGGGCTGCTCAGTCTCACAGACAGGACCGGATTGCACTGCTGCCTAGATCCCAGTGCAAAAACGACCATCTTATCTGTGCCGCCCATGTGCAGAGTTGTGATGTTGATGAGAGGTATGATGAGCTGGATGATGGCTGCAAGTGAGTTGATTTATGCGGTGAGGCAGGAGCACAGGCTGCAACCACACATCATGGCTCTTCCTTTTCTTGTTCCAGTGGTGCAAGTGTTGCAACGACTGGGGAGAGGGAGAATTGCAATGGATTGCCGGTAGCCCAGTTTGTTGGGTTTCACCTTAGTAGCCTGTCCATCAGGCATTGCCTTCATTCGAAGGTGTAGTCGTTGGGTACCCATGGTGGTCACCTCTTCCGCCTATACCGCCGTTGGGGTCTTGTTGGAGCTCTGTAAGCGGTGTTCCACCGCAGATTTTTTGTTTGGGGTTTACTCCCGTAGTCTTATACCTACCAAGGTTAATCTGCAAGGCAGCGGGGCAATGGTTGTCAGGCACCAGGACATGCACACATGCCAATGGGCCTATACGCCGTCATACTGGGGCCCACTGCTACTCCGAGATCCCCTGCTGGCCAAGCCTGGGCCCACGAGGCACCCAGTTACCGTGTGTTGCCACGAGGAGGCAGAGCAGGAGTCTGGATGGTGAAGAGGCTGTGTACTGGCAGGGGAAGACTTATGCAAGTTGCTTCCCGGTTAGCCACGAGGGCTAGCCAGCGGCGGTAGCTGAAAGCGAGAAGGAGCAAACAATGCCTGCACCTTAACACTAACATAATGCTGCCACACAAGACGCATTTCACCACCCTGTGAGCGCGCGCGCACACACACACACACACACACACACACACACACACACACACACACCACTATGACAGTTGACACACACATTCCACTATGACAGTTGACACACACTCTCCATTATGGCAGTTGACACACACACACCCACTCCACTACGACAGTTGACACACACACAACGCTATGATAGTTGACACACACACTCCACTTTGGCAGTCGACACCTACAGTACAGTCTGCTATGACACACACACACACACACACACACACACAACACTTTAACAGTTGACACACACACTCCACTATGACAGTTGACACACACACTCCACTTTGACAGTCGACATCTACAGTACAGTCTGCTATGACACATACACACACACACACACACACACACACACACACAACACTTTAACAGTTGACACACACACTCCACTATGACATTTCACACACACACTCTCCAATATGGCAGTTGACACACAATCTTCACTATGACAGTTCACACACATATACTTCACTATGACAGTTAACACACACACTCCACTATGACAGTTGACACACACATTCCACTATGACAGTTAACACACACACTCCACTATGACAGTTGACACACACATTCCACTATGACAGTTCACACACACACTCCACTATGACATTGACACACACATTCCACTATGACAGTTAACACACACACTCCACTATGACAGTTGACACACACATTCCACTATGACAGTTGACACACACATTCCACTATGACAGTTCACACACATATACTTCACTATGACAGTTAACACACACACTCCACTATGAAAGTGAAGACACACTTTTCCATTACAGTTAACACACACACTCCGTTAAGACAGCCGACACTCACATCCCACTGCGACACTACAGTATGACTCTGGCACGGTCGGGGCCGAGGAAACAGGCGGCGTCCGCTCCAGAGTGAAAAATGACAAGACTGAGTGAGACATTACAGTGATTCATTGTTGGCCCGGACGAGGAGAGAAAATCTGGCATCATTCATTAAACAACAATGAAAAACCGAGTGATTTATACAACACTAAAAGTATCAGGAACACAAAAATAAATAATGCAGATAAATTAGAGAGCATATACTTATTGGAAGAGGAAAGAAAAATAATTATATGCAAAAGATACGAGGTATTAATTAATTTAGATATTAACGATGCACTTGATGATGTCTTAACAGAGTCACTTGTAGGAGAGTGATGATGCAATTGATGGTATATTCAATTATTTATTTTGGAAAAGTGATATTCGAGGAAAGAGACACAGATACACGACTCACGGGCCACGCGAGAGTCTTTAAAGAGATCGAATTCAGCGATATACCTCCATCATACATAAGGTTTCCAGGGTTTAGGAATAGACTAAAGGACAGCAGGAGGAAGGGAAATAGACTAAAGGACAGCAGGAAGAAGGGAAATAGACTAAAGGACAGCAGGAGGAAGGGAAATAGACTAAAGGACAGCTGGAGGAAGGGAAATAGACTAAAGGACAGCTGGAGGAAGGGAAATAGACTAAAGGACAGCAGGAGGAAATAGACTAAGGACAGCAGGAGGAAGGAAATAGACTAGGAAATATAGACCAAAGGACAGCAGGAGGAAGGGAAATAGATAGGACAAGGAAGGAAATAGGACAGCAGGAGGAAGGAAATAGACTAAAGGACAGCAGGAGGAAGAAATAGACTAAAGGACAGGAGGAAGGGAAATAGACCAAAGGACAGCAGGAGGAAGGGAAATAGACTAAAGGACAGCAGGAGGAAGGGAAATAGACTAAAGGACAGCAGGAGGAAGGGAAATAGACTAAAGGACAGCAGGAGGAAGGGAAATAGACTAAAGGACAGCAGGAGGAAGGAAATAGACTAAAGGACAGCAGGAGGAAGGGAATAGACTAAAGGACAGCTGAGGAAGGAAATAGACCAAAGGACAGCAGGAGGAAGGAAATAGACTAAAAGACAGCAGGAGGAAGGGAATAGACTAAAGGACAGCAGGAGCAAGGACATAGACCAAAGGACAGCAGGAGGAAGGGAAATAGACTAAAGGACAGCTGGAGGAAGGTAAATAGACTAAACGACAGCAGGAGGAAGGGAAATAGACTAAAGGACAGCAGGAGGAAGGGAAATAGACTAAAGGACAGCTGGAGGAAGGGAAATAGACCAAAGGACAGCAGGAGGAAGGGAAATAGACTAAAGGACAGCAGGAGGAAGGGAAATAGACTAAAGGACAGCAGGAGGAAGGGAAATAGACTAAAGGACAGCAGGAGGAAGGGAAATAGACTAATAAGTGTATAATAGTTTAGAAGGACCAGATCACACCTTTATATGTAGAGGTTAGTTATGAATATAATCTATAGCCCATATAACCTCGAGTACAAGAGTTAGTTTATAAAGCATTGTACTTCAACAACAACAATAACAACAAAAGCAACAGAAACTACAACAGCAACAACAACAGCAACTACAAAAAACAACAAAACAACAACAGAAATAACAACAACAACAACAACAACAACAAACAACAACAATAACAACAAAAGCAACAAAAACAACAACAGCAACAACAAAAAACAACAGAACAACAACAGAAATAACAACAACAACAACAACAACAACAACAACAATAACAACAAAAGCAACAAAAACAACAACAGCAACAACAAAAAACAACAAAACAACAACAGAAATAACAACAACAACAACAACAATAACAAACAACAACAATAACAACAAAAGCAACAACAGCAACAACAACAACATCAGTAACAACATTAATAATAATAATACTAATAATACTAATACTAATACTAATACTAATACTAATACTAATACTAATACTAATACTAATACTAATACTAATACTAATACTAATACTAATAATAATAATAATACTAATACTAATACTAATACTAATACTAATACTAATACTAATACTAATACTAATACTAATACTAATAATAATAATAATAATAATAATAATAATAATAATAATAATAATAATAATAATAATAATAATAATAATAATAATAATAATAATAATAATAATAATAATAATAATAAAGGAATATTTCCAGACTCAATAACACGGCCAACACTTAAGTAGAATACATTATTGAAAACACTGTCGACAAAAGTGTTAAATAGCTACAGGTGTACCCCAATTACCACAAGGATTTGTTTAGTGTCATGGATAATAAAGAAATAGCAGTTAAAGTGAATGGACGTAACCATGTAGTTAGGGTTGAAAAAATACTGTATCTGCTTAGGTGAAACCATTTTTTTTAAGGAAATAATTAAATATAAAGTTAGCTGATGAAGGTAAAGAGAATGTTAATTTCTTGAAATTGTTTATATAATTGATATGTAACTTTTAATGTAATTCTAATGCAATCCATGGTGTAATTTTTAAGTAATTCATGATGCAATTCTTATGCAATGGTGTAATTCTTAACTAATTGAATAACAAATAATTTACTCATTGAAATATATATTGCTTATCTAGATTTCCTTTACCTATTAGGGAATTATTCATTTAGAACACAAATTAATAATAATAGCAATAACAGATTGAGAGAAATGGTTAAGCTTTTATAAAACGCGGTTGTCGTCCATCACCAGACAGTTACGTTCCTCTTTATCAGAGCAGTTCTGTTTCCAAACGTTCAGCCATGTGTTCCTTACCCCTTTGTGTATGAACCTCTGTCCTGTGTGGCAGAGAGACGTGATACCACCCTCAGTGTGAACACCTGACTGAATTACTCAGAATAGACAAACTGTACTCCAAACTTTGTCAATAAATTTGTTAAACTAAAAACTATCCTGTAAGAATATATTTTAGTTTAGAGTTCTCGCTTTGCATGTGTCAGTAATTAGTTAAAAAATAAAACTCACTCGATCAGGCTAGGATGAATTATTAACAATCAAGCTACTTAAAATATTGACTAAGGCTCAACAGGTCTATATTACCAGCTCTTTAACATCTCTGGCATACATCAATGTGTTGTTATGCCGATGCATTATTTGGTATAATAATTTTTGTACACTAGGTGTTTTGACTATTTTCTTTCCCAAGCGACAGTTATTTTGGCAAGTGTGAGGAGATTTTCTTGTATATATATATATATATATATATATATATATATATATATATATATATATATATATATATATATATATATATATATATTGTATATATGCAAGTAAATCACTGTAGGTGCGCGTGATCTAGGTATATGCTGATAACCACAAGGAAAGAAGAAACACGAAGTTCCCAAGCGCTTTCGTGCAATTCACATCTTCAGGGGTGAGTACAGAGTCTGTACTCACCCCTGATAACTGCTGGTGTGGTATCCTTAGTGGTAAGTGGGAAATACAGTCTATGTCGCTGTACACTGGTAACAGCAGAGGTATAAATATTAAGGTCGGCTGTATGCTGGTGGCAAACTGGTGTGATATAGAGTTCACTCTGGTACACTCTGGTTCAGGTGTGCTGTTCCCTGCGCCCAGCGAGGAATTATTCTTATCTCCTCTTAGTGGTTCTCCATCATATATCCCTACATATCCTCGAATGTTTTTGGAATTAATTTCGTCGGATTTATCTGAATATTCTAACACTTCTATTCCAGTTTCAAAGTATCATTGGAGTCTATTTCCGCTAAAGTTTGTTGACTCGGTGATTAATTTATTCATCTGGGAGGGATCACATTGTTTCAGAAGTACTGAATAAAACAAATTTAATTTACGTACGTCAGCCAACAACGAAATGTCAACCTTTGATGAGTGACGTCACGACAGATTGATTTTGCCGCTTACAGCGGCTACTTTATTGTGCACCCCACACTCATCCTGTGAGCGGTAGCGCAAAAGGATTACAGAGTAGAGTTTACAACGGGTCATAATAATTAACCCCCTTTGTCAGGATATTATGGCACTGAATGTTATACAGTATTTCAATTACATTATTTGTTTAGTTCTATACATAAAGGGACAGAGGGAACATGACGGGGCGTTAGGCGGGATTTTCAACATCGTCTTATTCATTAAATTGACTATCGTTTTACGTAATCATGCTTACTAAACAAAACAATGTGTATACGGTTATCATATAATAGGTCTTTTTTTAGTTATGTGATAAGAATGTGTTAGTTTTTATTTATTTAATTTTTTTTTAAGTGAGGTCTCAGTTACACGGTGGATCCTAGCCCACGTACGTAAAGATTTGGTGACCTATCAGTAGAATAATGCGTTATCACTCGCCAAATACCTTTGTAACCAAGATTATATAAATTGTATTTTCTATTTCATTTTATCAATGACTCATATTTCATACCAAACAATATCATGTATTCGGCACCGACATCCTTTGATTTATTGTTATACATTAATTACAAATGATTACAAGAGACAAATATATGAATTTACAATTAATCAACAAAGACAAACACCATAAAAACTCCTGCAATATTATTATAACCTGTCATCGTTGTGATACGTAAAAAGGATATATATAATATATAAATGTTCGGTCAAATTAGGTTTTGATTTGCTTTGGAAGTCAATATCCTGTATATGCGAATATACACATATAGTTTACATTAGGTAAAGTTAGGCATGTCAAATATTGTCCTTATTTTCAGAATGTATCGAAACGTGTATGGTGGTGCATTTATTACAGTAT
Source organism: Homarus americanus (assembly GCF_018991925.1). Taxonomy (NCBI): domain Eukaryota; kingdom Metazoa; phylum Arthropoda; class Malacostraca; order Decapoda; family Nephropidae; genus Homarus; species Homarus americanus. The sequence continues at coordinate 28,433,068 of NW_024713129.1, read as the reverse complement.
GAAGAATTGTTATTTGACAGTTTTTACATTTATTTAGTCTAGGGAGTGAGTTACTTTAATAAACAGAAGAAATACAGGAATATGAAGAAAACAGGAATAAAGAGACTAGAATGAGGTGTAGGACATAAACTCTTAGAATAACAACGGAATAGAGAAAAAAAAAGGAAAAACAAACAGATACAGAACAGAAATCAACACAGAAATACACACACACACACAAGCAAAATACGGAGAAATACTGGAAGGAAATTACGAATAACCCAAGAAAATACAGAAATAAACATAGTAAACACAAGCAAAATAAAGCAAAAACAAATAAAACAAGTAACTAAAACCAAGCATGAAGAAAAGAGAGAGAGCATAAACAAAGCACAACGGAGGAACATTAGGAACCAAGGAAGGGTGATAAGAGATGAGATGATTTATGTGGAAGTAAAAGAAAAAAAAAAGAGAAATTAAATGAAAACAGCGAGAGAAGGGGAATAGGAGAAAGGAGAACCAAAGTAAATATTGGGTACGGAAATTGACTGAGGAGTTGTCATTGGTAAGACGGATATATTTATATTAGAGGAATATTTATATAGAGGACGAATATATTATGTAAGGCGGCGAATATATTAAGTATGATGACGAATATATTAAGTAAGATGACGAATATATAATGTAAGATGACGAATATATTATGTAAGATGACGAATATATTAAGTAAGATGACGAATATATTAAGTAAGATGACGAATATATTAAGTAAGATGACGAATATATTAAGTAAGATGACGAATATATAATGTAAGGCGGCGAATATATTATGTAAGGCGACGAATATATTAAGTAAGATGACGAATATATAATGTAAGCTGACGAATATATTAAGTAAGATGACGAATATATTACGTAAGATGACGAATATATTACGTAAGATGACGAATATATTAAGTAAGATGACGAATATATAATGTAAGATGACGAATATATTATGTAAGATGACGAATATATTAAGTAAGATGACGAATATATAATGTAAGATGACGAATATATTATGTAAGATGACGAATATATTAAGTAAGATGACGAATATATAATGTAAGATGACGAATATATTAAGTAAGATGACGAATATATTAAGTAAGATGACGAATATATAATGTAAGATGACGAATATATTATGTAAGATGACGAATATATTATGTAAGATGACGAATATATTATGTAAGGCGGCGAATATTTTATGAAAGATGACGAATATAAATCCAAGATGACGAATATACGAGTCTTAGGTAAGATATCGAATATAAAATGCAGGTAGACGAATAGATTATGTAAGATGACGAATGTATTATGTTGTTGTTATAATGATATTACTGAGCTTCACCAACGATGGTCTTTAACCAGGTAACAAGGTTAGTAATTACACTAGTCTAACAACAATAAAAAATTATAAGAGATAAAAAACAATTGATATTATGTAAGTTGATGAATATATTATGTAAAATGATTTATATCCAGTTTGGATGTGAGTAAGGCGCAAGGCCGGACGGAATACCCCCTCGTGTTCTGAGGGTGTGTGCTGAAATTCTGGCCCTGTGCTTTCTTGCCTCTTTCGTCTGTGCCTCAAAACCCAAACTTTTCATTCGTCTTGGAAGTGTGCCTTGGTTCAGCCCATCCCGAAGAAGGGTGACCATTCTAATCCCTCTAACTATCGCCACATTGCCATAACTTCATCCCTAACTAAGATTTTTGAAACATTCATAAACTCCCATTTTCTCTGTCACCTTGAACGCCTTTTTCTTTCGTCGGATCACCAGTATGGCTTTCGCCAGGCGAGATCTAGTGGTGATCTGCTCTCCTATTTCACCCATCTTTGGTCATCCTCTCTTAGGGATTATGGGGAAACTTTCGCCGTGACCTTCGACATCTCCAAAGCATTTGACAGGGTATGGCACAAGTCTTTGCTTTCTAAACTTCCCTCTTATGGTTTCTCTCTTCCACTTTGTGCTCTAATTTCTAGCTTCCTTGAGAACCTGTCCATGGCAGTTGTTGTCGAAGGATCGATCTCTTGCTCTTTCACTACCTAAAGTGGTGTTCCACTGGGTTCTGTTCTTTCACCAATACTCTTCCTTCTTTTTATCAATGACTTACTTCACATTACGACTAATTCTATATATTCTTCCGCTGATGATTGTACTCTTCACTTTTCTTCACATTTTTCCCTTACCCCCTAATTCTCAAACTAGATTTGTTTCTAGAGCTGATATCATTTCAACTATCAATGAGGATCTGTAAAGCATCGCCGAATGGGGAGGTAGAAACTTGGTTAAATTCAATAGTAATAAAACTCAGTATTTACCAATTATACTTTACAAAATAGAAGATCTCTCACCAATCACATTTCAGGACGCAATCATTCTGCCAAATTCTAAAGTAGATATGCTAGGCCTCACCATTTCCTGTAATATGTCATAGAAGCCACACATCCACAACATTGATAAAGCTGCCTCCCGAAATGTGGGAATTCTGTACAGATACCGTAGCTACTTCAATCCTGGTCAGTTGCTTCAAGTATATAAGGGATTCATTCGTCCTAACTTGAAGTACTGCTCTCATATCTGGGGTGCCACTCCTTCTACCCAACTGCTAGATAGGGTGGAATCAAAGGCATTTCGTCTTATTAACTCTCCTCCTTTAGTTGATAATCTCCCACACCTTTCTCTTCGCCACAATGTTGTTTCACTCTCTCTCTTTTACAGGTACTTTAACGGGCAATGTTCGTTGGATTTGGCATCCTGCCGGCAAGGCCGTGGGCTCGTAACACTCTTCTTGCCCGCGGTGCCCACAGTTTCTGTGTGGATGTCGGTCACACGAGAATAGCCCGTTGTAGTACACCCTTCTTTCTTCACACATCCAAACTGTGGAATT
>NW_024713129.1:28425152-28427652 GCF_018991925.1 Homarus americanus | reverse complement strand
CACTTTTTCTTATGACACTGACCAGCTTGTGTTTATTCTCATATTTTAATGCTCACGTCTTGCTGTAGATCACCTTAACAAGCCGGTACTACACTACCTCTCATTCTCACTCTCACAAACAAGATACTTACCAGCGCTCACTTTCACTCTCGCACATAAGATACTTACCAGCGTTCACTTTCACTCTCGCACATAAGATACTTACCAGCGTTCACTTTCACTCTCGCATAAGATACTTACCAGCGTTCACTTTCACTCACAAACTCACAGCGCTCAACAAGATACTTACCAGCGCTCACTTTCACTCTCGCACATAAGATACTTACCAGCGTTCACTTTCACTCTCGCACATAAGATACTTACCAGCGTTCACTTTCACTCAGTAACGGCCTCTATTGCTCCAGCTACCTATGTCAATACAAACAATGTACTTTTCACCCTGCCAAACACTGTTTGTGATTATACAAATGAGTACATAAGTGCAAGTTTGTCTTGGGTACGTGTTGTTATGTCGCAAGCCCACTAGAGAGTGTGTTTGTGTGTAAGCGCGGTGTTATGTCATGGGTGCACTACAGTGTGTGTTTGTGTGTAGGTGCGGTGTTATGTCTTGGGTCCACTACAGTGTGTGTTTGTGTGTAGGCACGGTGTTATGTCTTGGGTCCACTACAGTGTGTGTTTGTGTGTAGGCGCGGTGTTATGTCATGGGTGCACTACAGTATGTGTTTGTGTGTAGGTGCGGTGTTATGTCTTGGGGCCACTTTGTTATTAATTTCTTGATTTTTTTTGGGGGGGGGGGCGATGTTAAACACTTCTCTCTCTGTTTTAAATGACAATATTTATACACCACCACGGACAGGGCCTCTTGGCTCCCACAGTTTTAAAAGGATTCTCGTCTAAACTGTGTATAAAACAGCTCGCCCTCCAACACCTGTATTTTTTTTAAGCTGGCAAATTGAAACAAATACAAAGATTAAGGGATAAATTTTTATTCGATTCACTCTCCTATAGCGGCCGTCTCTTCTCTAAACGGTGAACGGAAATACAGTCTCAAGAAAAACGTCACAGGAAAAAAAGTCAAATTTTTATGGAAATATCATTAACAGTTAACGTAATAAAACAAAAAATATTTTAAGTCATTTATTAACTGACAATACATGACCTGTAAACAATGATAACATAATTTATACGTGATGGCATTACACATTTGTTAGGTTAGGTTAGGTTAGTTTTTTTCTGTGACCTTTCTTGTGTCTTTTTGTGACGTTTTTGTCATTTATCCTGTGACATTTTTCTGTGACTTTTTCTTGTGACTTTTTTTTCCTGAATTAATCTAAACAACTCTATAAAACGAGAATTGATAAACAAATGCTGTAAATAAAGATAAAATGATAAAAAACTATATGAACCCCAAATTATATGTGATTGTTATCAAGAAATTAAATTAAGAATAAAATTATGTTTGGAAGTCGCAGAGGACAACATTTAATCCAGTTTTCAGTTTCTGTAAAATTCTAACAAAATTCTACCATTCCATCGCCGGCAGGGACCTCCAACACAACGTAAAAACTCACCCTGAAAGCCTTCCCCTTGTACATCAATGTGCATATATTTTTAAACTCTCTTCTCTACGTCCTGAAATATCTCGGCAAAACATTTAGCTAAAGTTAGTATTTCGGCTGACAGTGAACGCGGCCATATTAATCTTGACCGTAATACTTCGTCGTAGAATATTCTCTATTATTCATGTAGTCGTTTTTATTTTGTTCTTTCTCTACTTCTCATTATTTTAGTCTGTCTTTTTGTGTTGTATAACTTGCGCTTCTATATTAATTAAAATTTTCCGAACATAATATTCATCAGCGAAATTGAGGAAAGTTCAAAGTTTACATTTTTACATTAGCACTTTACTGCGAAGGGGCAAGAAAGCACATTTTTTTCTAACTGAATTAAACTCAAGTATTCACCTCACCTTTTCAATTTTAATAGCATCAAAAACCTTGATCATTAGAACCTATGATGCATGCTCTAATTTTCCAAATTTGGACTCGGAGACCTAATATTTACATAACAACTTTTTGTAGTGAGTCGTCAAAAGGCTTAACTGGATGAACGAGAGACGAAAAATATCAGAAGGTCGTGAAAAATTTAATGAAGAAACCCGTAAAAGAGGAAAATTAAATTAGAATATAAAGCATAAGAAGTTAAAATATCTTCAACATTTATCACTTTTCCCTGAAATAATTAGGTAATTTGTAACGAAAGATTAGTAAGAGTGAATTAATTATCAAAGTAATCAAAATTAAAAGATAACAATATATTTGTTTCTATTAAAAATATATTTAACAGTTAACTTAATTTCAGGAGATAAACTAATTCAAATATTAAAGGAAGGCGACCAGATTCACGAGAACACAGATACAGACAATCTCTCACTCCTTCCTTCGTTGTCATTCATTTATTCTTACTGCTGTAATAGACGGGTTCTGTTGTGGTGTTCCCC
>NW_024713129.1:28142986-28425053 GCF_018991925.1 Homarus americanus | reverse complement strand
TATGTATGCATATATATATATGTATATATATTATGTATGTATGTATGTGTATTATGTTGTATGTGTGTGTAATATGTGTATTGTGTATATATATGTATATGTATGATATGTGTGTGTATGTATATGTATATATGTATATGTATGTAATAATATGTATGTAATATATATATATATGTATAATAATATGTAATAATATATAATAATATGTAATAATAATAATAATAATAATATGTATATATATAATATATATATATGTAATATATGATATATATATGTATATGTATATATAATAATATGTATATAATATATATATGTAATATGTATATGTATATAATAATAATAATATGTAATAATGTATGTAATAATATGTAATATGTATGTAATAATATATGAATAATAATATGTAATAATAATATGTATGTAATATGTAATAATATAATAATATAATAATATGTAATAATAATATATATTTATATATATATGTAATAATATCATATATATATATATATATATATATATGTATATATATACATATATATATATATATATATATATATATATATATATATATATATATATATATATATATATATATATATATATATATATATATATATATATATATATGTTATATATATATATATTTATATATATATATATATATATATATATATATATATATATATGTTTATATATATATATATATATATATTTATATATATATATATATATACATATATATATATATATATATATATATATATATATATATTTATATATATATATATATATATATATATATATATATATATATATATATATATTTATATATATATATATATATATATATATATATATATATATATATATATATATATATATATATATATATATATATATATATATATATATATATATATATATATATATATATATATATATATATATATAAAAGATTATTTGATGGAAATTGCAGTGGAACCACCCCTTTGAGAAAAAAACCCTAACCAGCACAAGAGCACTTAAATTTACTAAACAAAATGAATTCTCTGTGACCTGTGGAAGGATAGCATCTGTGACTGGGATGAATGAGACACACTGTAAGATTTAGACATTTTTATTCCCTCCAACACTACAGACACAATCAATTAATGGTACACCAACATATGCGCAATACTTAACCTGAACTTAAAACACTACTCTGGGGAATAAAAGCTGTACATAATATCGAATTTATTAGAGACTCAGACAATGCCTTATTAGACAACAATATAGTCAAAGTATAAAGAATTGTTGTTTGCACACATGAAACAGGCCTTAAGGGCTTTCAACAAAATAATATCAACCACTGAGAAAATGGAATTAAAAAAATAAGAAATTCATAACTCTACAATGATTAGGCCTTAAGGGCACTCAACAAAATTATATTACCCCAACAGATGCACTCTTCCTAACCTAACTTAAACGCTACTCTGGGGAGCAAAGGTTATACCTGAGATTGAAATTATAAGGAAATTAAATGCATTAAAGGAACTAAATCACAGTATCATTCTGGTTTCAATTAGTGACACGAACATTAAAGAACAATACTATCAAAATTATTTTAGAAATATTAAACTATCACACGTCAAGATAATATCAGTAACTGAAAAAATGGGATTAACTACAAACAAAAATATTATCACTATTATTGAGATGTTACTGGGTCCACCAATACCCGTGAACCATGCTTCACCCAACTCAACATACACCCGTAATAAGGGAGATGAAATGTTTCTCTAGGTATCCCCTAGACTCCTGGTCTCAGTGTGTGACCATTACTTTGCTCAGATAGCCTCAGTGTACTCTCAGTGCGCCCATGGGCGGGAAGAGAGAACGCCAGCAGGTGACCCTGGCCAGTAGGTAATACTTCTAACTGACTGAAGACCCGTGGTGTTGTGCACCCACGTTGGAAGAACTGATCACCCAATGCTGATGCTGGTCCCGTGTCGTTTTAGTTGTCCGGAGCACTCATTCACTCAAGAGATCCTTTGCTAACCCTGCTAACCAGTGACAAGCCTCCACTGATCGTTCCAACTGCGACAATCGCCAATCATCAATCATCAACGGCAGTCTCAACGGCAGTCAATCTCTCGCAGTCAAGTGGGTCCTGATGGAAACCCTGAAATGAACTCAGTTATCTCTTGTTAACTGTATCGCTGCCCTATCTAAGCTCTGGCTGAGATCGAATGAGACTTACTGGTTATACTGCAATAGTGCAACACAGGTGACTAGACCACGTGACCGTTTCGTCCTATCTGACGCACAGTCTGCCCTCTCTGTTCGACCGCTGTCGTCTGACTTTGAGCCAGCCAGCCTCGTGTCTACCCAAGGTGGTAGCCTAGGCCTACGTGACATATTTTCCGCCTAACTAATAACATTCTTGGGACACCTGTAACATTATTCAGACTGGCAAACGATCTATAATAATTTCAAATTCAATAATAGTCCCTTAACTTCATGAATCGCATAATTATTAATTTTGTAAACTACATTTGATATCGTATAGGCCTAATTCCAAAAGCTCTCACTACGTGCAGGAGCGCTCTCTTCCCTCAGACGACCTTGAACTTAGTATCGCCAATGGCGCGGCGTTTGAAGTTACACTGAAATTTTTTAATATTACATACATACATACATATATACATATATATATATATATATACATATATATATACATATATATATATATATATATATATATATATATATATATATATATATATATATATATATATATATATATATATATATATATATATATATATATATATATATGTAAGGGCGGAAACGATCCTCCGGCTGGTTACCGCTGCTAACTCGCTCGTTTGCTGGTGCAGACGACACTTGGGGTGGTTGGACGGAGGTGAGAACGGCAGCGACTATCTGCGCCACCGGCAGATTCAACCCAGCCGCCATACCGTCAGTATCTAGCTACCCTGCTGTCGGTCAAATTCTGGCTGTGATCTCATCATAGGTCCTGGACTCGTGGGCTGTGTTCCCAGACCTTCACCTATCAACTGCCAACTCTCTGGTCATCTACCACTACCGCATACCCCGTCAGTTCCTCACATTCCGTCTGTGCCCCGGTGTTCTGCCTTTTCAAGACGTCGCTGAGTGTGGAGTGAATGGACGCTTCCCTACCCTGAGTGTGCATCACCGTGATCCAGAACCTTCCCCCAGGGCCACTGCCGTAGGAAATATTTGTTCATGGTTTGATTCTATAATTGTTTGATTCCATTAATTGCTGACTCCCCTTTATTGTTCGATTCTATCAATTGTTGACTCCATTTAATTGTTTGAATCCATTAATTGCTGACTCCCATTATTTGTTTGATTCCTTTAATTGTTTGCTTCCTTTAATTGTTTGACTCCGTTAACTGTTGGCTGCCTTAATTGTTTGACTCCCGTAATTATTTGATGTTTGTTGAGTGGTGTCAGAGTTTTGTGTTATATTTTTATAGTAAAGAGATGCCAATCTCAAACGGTTGTTTGTTATTCCTCGGAAAACCATGGTCCTTGACTTTCCTTTATTAAGATCCTGATTAGCCTAGTAAGGGATTTCTATCCCCTAAGTCCCAGGCCTTTACAATATATATATATATACATATATATATATATATATATATATATATATATATATATATATATATATATATATATATATATATATATATATATATATATATATATATATATATATATATATATATATATATATATGTAATGAGACAAATCTCACCAGAAGAAGATTACATATAGGTAGAATATTGATAGTATAAGAGTATAAAAGCGAGGAAGATTTTGGTAGCGTGGCCGTGATAGTTATTTACACTTATCGTACACTTATCGTATCTTATACGTCAATACACATCTATTACGTCTTAAGGGCGACTTCTCAAACACCGCTTCGTTACAACTCTTTATTAATTACGAACATGACATGGACACATTAATAACACCTTCTATTGAAGTTACTAGGATATTATATTTACGTTACTAGGACATCATATTACGTTACTAGACACTGATTCTCGGACACGAACATGAAATGAATACACTTCCCACGTAAGTAACTCATCCCATGGAAAGCTCTGACAAAAACTCACTTGACCTAGGGGAGGCCTAGCAGGTGGTCCTGGGTTGTCTCTATGGGAGACTGCTTAGCTGGGCGCCGGAGGGAAGTCTCGGTCCTGACCGGAGGCGACTGCCTCCGGTCCTCTCTGACTCCTCTCGAGCGGGCCTGGTGGTGTAGTGCTGGCCCTTCCTCCTTACAAGGCCTGGTGGTGTAGTAGCTGGCCCTTCCTCCTTACAAGACACACTCTCTCTCTCTGTCTCTCTCTGGGCCGAGGGAGGACTAGGACGTCCTATATATTGGGAGGCGAGCCGTCAGGTTGAGCTGATTGGGGGGGCGGCGAAGGGTCTCCTTACATTTGCCCTCGCTAATGTAGGGTCAGGTCTGGACTTTTTCAGAGACTATAAGTTGTATATTCTGGAGAAATCTTCAGATGGGGCCGTGTGACATGAGAGGGCTCGAGGGTTACATTTGACCTGGCTAATGTGAGGTCAGGTCTGGACTTCTTCTGCGGTGTCGGTTATTGTGTATATTGGGAGAGAGTCGGCCGGTGCCTTCTTACATGTTTGTTGGGGCCGTGTGACATGGGAAGGGGAGCTAGTTGATTTGTAACACCCTTGAGCAGCCGCGAGGGATGCCCTTACACTTGACCCCCCTAATGTCGGGTCAAGTCTGGACTGTTTCTGAGATGTAAGCTGTGGTCTGACAACCCATCACTACACCTTCCGCCAAGACCAAAGCTTTCATGCTCAGAAAACTGATGACACATTTAAAGTAGACAGTAACATCATGTGCAGTATCTAATATAGTCCCTGAGGCGATAATGCATCCTTACATGTTACAAATTATAACCCTAGAGATGTATGTTTTTCTACTGGCATAGTTTGATCTGACAAAGCTTACTATACCTCCCGCCAAGATTAAAGCTTCTATGACAGGAGAAAAAAATAAAATACATACACAGTAAGTGAACATAGAGTGATCTAAAGATCCTTCATATCTAGCATAGTGTCCGAGGCAAACTTGCAAATCACATTCTACAAACTAAAACAGGTGTTACATTGCCAAACCAGGCTGTGTCAAAATAAGAATTCGTCCCACTCAGTAGTATGTCTACAACATTGCATTTGGTAATACACAACATTGATCAAATGAACTAATACAAAAAGTGACTAATCTTTTAAAAAAAAAACATTCTTTGTAGTACATGATAACAAAAATCAGAGAATTAAATACAAAATACAAAATGCTCCTACTTCACATGTTAGGGTGTTATACCTTTTTAATGTACATCAACAACATCAACAACATCAGTACATTTGTTGGGTCCAGCATGGCTCAAGTCCTCCGTCCAGCTGGTATCTGAAAATAGGGAATGCCGGCAGCACAACAGCGGTAGTCGATTGGTCCTTCTGATTATCCACCTTTTCATTGTCGACTTTCTTCTGATGTCAGCACAGGACGTCTTCTGCCTTCTTTCGTCACATAGCAAGTCTTTCTTTCTTGAATACCGCACTTTGTAGGTCGTGTCACCACATCTTCTGACTTCTTCATACTTCCTCCTGGTTTCTATAATATTCCAGATGATTTTTCTGTTCACCTGCGCTTCATCTACGTTTAGAGCATTTTCATATTCCAGATGAATTTTCTGTTCATCTGTGTTTCTTTATACATCTTCGTTTTCCGTCATATTCCAGATGAATTTTTCTGCTCCATCTGTATTTCTTCTCTGCAACATCATCATTTTCAACATATTCCAGACGATTTTCTGTTCATCTGCCGTCGGCCCCCTCTGGCGGGGATGAAAGCCGGTCCACTGCTTGGGCTGTCGTCTCCTTAGATAACTGTAAGGCAGGTTCCGCGGACCAGGGCTTGCCCTCCGTACGTGAGTGTCGGCGAGACCAAAGACCGTCCTGTCTTACACCTTCCACAGTGGTGAATCCCTCCCTGGCTGGGCTCACCAGGGTTCATTGTGTGGCGCTGCATTCCACACTCCTTAATTTCCTAGAGTAGAAAAATATAAAATCTTCTTAATCCTAGACCAGGGAGGACTTGAATGAAGTGGGTGGTGTGTGGCGGGTGTGGTGCTGCATTCCTCACCCTGCTGCTTCTCTTCTTATATGTGCTGTGGTCGGATTCCGGCTAGCCATGGGGCGGTACTGTGTGTGACATTTGACAGAAACAATCCGAAAGGGATGATGGATTAGTTGGAAGTGTATCCGTAAAGAAAAACAAATATTTACTTTATACGTTACGTCAATGTTTGGCAACTATAGTTTCCGTCACGACAATATTCTCATTAGGCTGGGTCGGGGAGTGAAGCTCTGGTCACTACATTGAATATTATTTATCACTACGCGTTAAAGAGTACATTACAAATCATACTAGCATAAAAACACACTGAGTGAAGCTCTGTAATTATCGCAATATTAGGTAACACTAACAACCGATTTCGAAGCGTAACTCACGGGACAAAACATATGGGGGTTGGTGGTCACAGATGGGCGGCGCGGCGCGGGGCTGGGCGGAGCGGGGCGGGGCGGGGTAGGGCGGAGCGAGGCGGGAGCGGACGGGTACGGAGGGTGAGGTGAGGATTAGGACAGGGAGGAGGATGTAGGTTGTAAGACATGTTAAGTTATAACTGTTAGTATAGACATAGCTTCTATCACTAAAGCACAATGGGTACATTTAACACTGACCGACAATTAAAATGCACCTGGGATACTGAAAACTTTACAGAACGCGGGGAACACTGAGAAATTATATTAAGCACTGAACATATTCTGGGAGTGTTTTGCTAGTAACAATTCGCGTATACCACAATGAAAGACATTTACTTGAACTGTAATGGTGACACACTAGGACACTTTTCACGCTACTATGCAGGAACTCCTTATCACACACTTTCGAACAATACTCAAACAACGAGTCAGATGTTATGGCTAAAATGAGGGAGGGCATAGGTTTAGGTTAAGTACACTTTTACCAATAACAAGGGACGAGGAGGGCGTGAGTTAACGTTATAGTACGCTGCCACCAATATAATGATACGAATGCAACCACCCTTGTACTGCCTGCTTCGTCAAGATAGTTACGAGATTACTTCAAAAGATTCTAACTATCACTGTACTGAACACTAAAGGGAAGAGGCGTGAGTTTTACGTTAAGTGCGCTGCCACCATTGTAATGACTAAGCGAGGAGGGCGTGGGTTAATGTATAGTTCGCTGTCACCTATAACATATCGGATCTTGCATGAAGAATATTTATATATATAGGAAGAATATTTAGAAAGAGAGTACAAGAGAGAGGAAGACTTTGGTAGCGTGCTCGTGATAGGTATTTGATGATGGATTTACACTTATCGTATCTTATACATCAATACACATCTATTACGTCTTAAGGGCGACTTCTCAAACACCGCTTCGTTACAACTCTTTATTAATTACGAACATGACATGGACACATTACTAACATCTTCTATTGAAGTTACTAGGACATTATATTTACGTTACTAGACACTGATTCTCGGACACGAACATGAAATGAATACACTTCCCACGTAAGTAACTCATCCCATGGAAAGCTCTGACAAAAACTCACGTGACCTAGGGGAGGCCTAGCAGGTGGTCTTGGGTTGTCTCTATGGGAGACTGCTTAGCTGGGCGCCGGAGGGAAGTCTCGGCCCTGACCGGAGGCGACTGCCTCCGGTCCTCTCTGACTCCTCTCGAGCGGGCCTGGTGGTGTAGTAGCTGGCCCTTCCTCCTTACAAGACACACTCTCTCTCTCTCTCTCTCTCTCTCTCTAGGGCGAGGGAGGACTAGGACGTCCTATATATTGGGAGGCGAGCCGTCAGGTTGAGCTGATCCGGGGGGGGGCGGCGAAGGGTCTCCTTACATTTGCCCTCGCTAATGTAGGGTCAGGTCTGGACTTTTTCAGAGACTATAAGTTGTATATTCTGGAGAAATCTTCAGATGGGGCCGTGTGACATGAGAGGCCCTGGTTGAGGGCTCGAGGGTTACATTTGACCTGGCTAATGTGAGGTCAGGTCTGGACTTCTTCTGCGGTGTAGGTTATTGTGTATATTGGGAGAGAGTCGGCAGGTGCCTTCTTACATGTTTGTTGGGGCCGTGTGACATGGGAAGGGGAGCTAGTTGATTTGTAACCCTTGAGCAGCCGCGAGGGATACCCTTACACTTGACCCCCCTAATGTCGGGTCAAGTCTGGACTGTTTCTGAGATGTAAGCTGTGGTCTGACAACCCATACTACATATATATATATATATATATATATATATATATATATATATATATATATATATATATATATATATATATATACATATATATATATATATATATATATATATATATATATATATATATATATATATATATACATATATATATATATATATCATATATATATATATACATACATATATATATATATACATATATATATATATATATATATATATATATATATATATATATATATATATATATATATATATATATATATATATATATATATATATATATATTTATATATATATATATATATATATATATATATATATATATATATATATATATATATATATATATATATATATATATATATATATATATATATATATATATATATATATATATATACATACATATATATATATGTATCCGGTCGGAATTTACTGGACTTGGGGTTTATTAAAGATTATAAGATGGTAATGGCAGTGGAAGCGCCCCTTTGAGAAAAAATCCTGAACCAGCACAAGAACACTTAAATCTACTAAACAAAATGAATTGTCAGTGACCCGTGGAAGGATAGCGTCTGTGACTGGGATGAATGAGACACACTGTAAAATTTAGACACTTATATTCCCTCCAACACTACAAACACAATCAAATAATGGTACAAGAATATGCGCACCTCTTAACTTGAACTTAAAACACTACTCTGGGGAATAAAAGTTATACATGATATAGAAATTATTAGAAACTCAGGCAACAATAAATTTGAAGTATTAAGAAATGTTGCTTGCACACATGAAACAGGCCTTAAGGGCTTTCACAAAATAATATCAGTCACTTAGGAAATGGTATTCAAAAATAAGAAATTAAATACTCTACCATGAATAGGCCTTAAGGGCTTTTTACAAAATAATATCAGTCAATGAGGAAATGGTAATAAAAAACAAGAAATTAAATACTCTACAATGAATAGGCCTTAAGGGCTTTCAACAAAATAATATCAGTCACTGAGGAAATGGTATTAACTACACCCGTAATAAGGGAGATAAAATGTTCCTCTAGGTATCTCCTAGAGTCCTAGACTCATGGTCTCAGTGTGTGACCATTAATTTACTCAGATAGCCTCAGTGTACTCCCAGTGCATCCATGGGCAGGAAGAGAGAACGCCAGCAGGTGTCTATGGCCAGTAGGTAACACTTCTAGCTGACCGAGGACACGTGGTGTTGTGCACCCGAGTGGTAAGAACTGACCACCCACTGCTGATGCTGGTCCCGTGTCGTTTTAGTTGTCGGGAGCACCTGTTCACTCAAGAGATCCTTTGCTACCCCGCTAAACAGAGACAGGCCTACACTGATCGGTCCAATGGCGACAATCGCCACCCTCGATCATCAACGGCAGTCTCAAACGGCAGTCAATCTCTCGCAGTCAACTCTGGTCAACTCCGGCCAAGTGGGTTCTGACGGAAACCCTGAAATGAACTCACTGTTAGATCTAGTATACTTTACCACTGCCCTATCTAACCCTGTCTGAGATCGAATGAGACTTACTTGTTATACTGCAATAGCGCAGCACAGGTGACTAGGCCACGTGACTATTTCTGTGACTGACGCGCACTGCGCGTCAGTCACAGGGACGTCTTGTTTGCCTGACTGCTCCCCGTGACTGAGGGAGAGCCAGCGTCGCGTCCTCTCAAGGCGTTAGCTTAGGCCTACGTGACATATTTTCCGCCTAACTAATAACTCCTTGGGACACCCGTAACATTATTCAGACTGATAAACGATCTATAATAATTTCAAATTCAATAATAGTCCCTTAACTTCATGAATCGCATCATTATTAATTCGGCAAATTACATTTAATATCATATAGGCCTAGTTCCACAAACTCTCGCTATGTGCAGGGAGCGCTCTCTTCCCTCCGACGACCTTGAACGCTCAGTATCGCCAATGGCGGGGCATTCGAAATTACTCTGAAATTTCTGAATATTACAATCGACCCCCCTAAAAAAAGACAGCACTGTCCTCATGTGCTGAGAAAACATGCATACGACCCCCCTAAAAATTTGTTCTAAGAAACTGCATCTCACCCCTTTAACGTGCTAAACGCAGCATTTCTGTCTTCTCTTCTCTCCTTTTCTCTCCCGCTAACATATATATATATATATATATATATATATATATATATATATATATATATATATATATATATATATATATATATATATATATATATATATATATATATATATATATATATATATATATATATATATATATATATATATATATATATATATATATATATATATATATATATATATATATATATATATATATATATAATAATATATATATATATATATACATATACAATATATATATATATATATATATATAATATATATATATATATATATATATATATATATATATATATATATATATATTCAATAATAGTCCCTTAACTTCATGAATCGCATCATTATTAATTCGGCAAATTAAATTTAATATCACTTAGGCCTAGTTCCATAACCTCTCGCTATGGGCAGGGAGCGCTCTCTTCCCTCAGACGACCTTGAACGCTCAGTATTGCCAATGGCGGGGCATTTATAATTACTCTGAAATTTCTGAATATTACATATATAATATAGATATATATATAAAATATATATATATATATATATATATATATATATATATATATATATATATATATATATATATATATATATATATATATATATATATATATATATATATATTTCATGTAAATCCACAATGAAAACGTGGATAAGATAAATCTTGATAAAATCACGGGAAAAATGGAAACAACGGAGTGTTTGTGTTGATAAGTGGCACACCATTCGTGATTTTGTATATCAACTTCTTAGTGAAACTGACAAAGCCCAAAAAAGAAGGTTAAATGCCAAATTAAATGCTCTGTTTGACGAGAGTTTACTGGACCAGGTGATCTACAGACAAAATGAGAAACTTGTTCTGGTTTTGGGAAGCTTTATCACTCAACGTGCTATGAACCGCTTTATTGTTGCTAAAGGTTTAATCAACCTGAAAAGAAGAAGTTTGATAAGTCAGCAAATGAAGATATTTCCATAGCTAAAGGTTGTATACATATGTTTTAAATAAGAAATTTGCTTCAAACATTCTGTAAAAAGATTTAAATGTTTTGATAAACTGGAAAAGTTAATAAGAATATTGAACGCATATTACTTTGCTAAATATTGATAAGTCTAATGCTATTGTTATCTTGGATAAGTTAGACTAAGGTCGATAAGATGAATTCATTATTTTTAGTGGATGAAAGTAACGTATTGTGAGCTATTGAAGATCCTGGGAAAATATTAATAAGTTATCTAATTCCAAAATGAAGATATGTTATTGAAAAAGTTGTCCCTATCTCACTAAATGTGCCTTCAAATCAACTTAATTTACCTTATATGCATGGATTGACTAAAACACACAAGCTTTAATAAATCCATTAAGGTCTCACGTGAGTTCTGTGGGTTCACAAAATTATCCAAGTGGTTGGCAGATGATATCCCTCTTACAGGCCAAATATCTAATTCATTATTTGCATATAGTGATTTAATTGATAAACTCAAGAAACACAAACGAACTCAGGAATTAATAAGTTTTGATGTAAATTCACTGTTCACTAGAGTACCTGTGAAAGACTCTACTACTTAAAGCATAAATTACAATGTTGATTTAACTATTGGAACATGATACTCTTTCCTGAAATTGATAGAGTTATGTACTGACAATGTGTTTATATAAAATGGAAGTTCACAAATATTTGGGCATGAGCATGGGTACTGTCTTTCTGCCTCTAGCCTGTATTTATATGGAGTTTTTTTGAGTCTTAGATTACTACCAATATAGTGGGCTTTATTCCCCCATGGTATAGATATGTAGATGATGTTTTGTCTTGGCCCAAACAGTGACCTATTTGAACTAGACGTTTATGCTCAGTATCACATTCAAAATTGAAAGAGAAATAATGAATCCTTTCCATTTCTTGATATGTTTATCAGAGAAATGGCCAAAACTATAAATTTAAGGTATATAGAAAGCCCACACAGGTAGACAGTTTCATTCTACTTTTTATCCAATCACCTTGAGTCTAACAAAATGTCAGTTTGCTATGTTCCACGACATCATGTGATTTGTGACTTCCACTATTGACTATGAATTTAAATATCGTTCTATTGCACAGAAACCTGCAATCTTCTGTGTTTGTTGATCGTTGCTTGGGTACATGCTAAAAACTTTCATTCCTTCATACGATGCAAGTCTTCTAAGAATATTTTGACTTATCCTTCCTATCGTGATAATTTGTCCTTTAGTTCGGTCCTCCTCGTCGCAACATTAATGTTGTTTTCAATATGACTCAACCATTTACCAATATGTTAATAAGGATATTTTGCCTGAATGTAAACAGCGTCATTGTATTCCATAAAAGTGTCAATTTAATTATGTAGGTCAGACAGAAAACACTGCACCAGAATCTAAACAAATATAAGATAATATCAGAACTGTGAACTGTTAGTGCCTTTGTTCGTTCATGTTAGAATAATAATCACCCCATTGTTTGGGAAAGCTTTTAGAAGTTATTCAAATCCATCTCCAGTCACAAGAAAGACTTCGGTTGAAGCTACTGATACAAATTGAAAATCATTGAACCTAGTGATAATGCATCAAAACTGATAATATGTTACATAATTGGCTAACAGGCCTACAAAAAAATGCTTTGAAAACCTTTTGATCTTTACGTATGACAGTTATTTTAGTCCCTTTTTTCCCGACCTGACTCATCTAGGTCACGCCACCACCCTCTTCTTAAGCCTCTTACGGTTGTGTTAGTGGGGATTAGGATGTCAGTCATCATTATGACCCGACCTCATGTTTTAGGTGGGATTAGTGGATGTCATCATTATGACCTGACCTCATGTTTTTAGGTCACCCTGTATATTTAAGCCTCTCTCTGTCCATGTAATCCAGTTGCCTCTGAAGATGTCTTAAATAAAGACGAAAGCTAAGGTACTCCGGTGTTTCCATTTTCCCGTGTGATTTTATCAAGATTTATCTTATCCACGTTTTCATTGTGGATTTACATGAAATATATCTATCTATCTATCTATCTATCTATCTATATATACATATATATATATATATATATATATATATATATATATATATATATATATATATATATATATATATATATATATATATATATATATATATATATATATATATGGATGCCTCACTACCCAGCAGGTCCCTTTGCATCTTTGCATCCTGAGCTGACCTACCTCAACTATCCTCCATCCTTGGATTAGGTAGCTACTGTCATCAAACCGATGACAAATAACAAATCCTCCGGATCTGATGGAATCCCAGCCGAGGTGTATAAAGCAGGAGGACCTATCCTTACCAGTCGCCTCCACTCTCTCCTGGAGAATATAATTATGGGAAAGGGAGGAAATCCCCCAAGCTCTAAAGACGCCTCCATCGTCAATATTTATAAAAACAACGGTCAGACGGTGGCAACTACCGTGGGATCTCGCTGTTGTCCTTAGCTGGTAAGATTATCGCCAGAGTCCTCCTAAACAGATTTCTTCCTGAGGAGGAAAACTTCCTCCCAGAGTCTCAATGTGGCTTTAGATCATCACGTGGTACCACTGACATGATCTTTGCTGTGCGCCAGATACAGGAAAAGTGCAGAGAACAGCGTCGTGACCTGTACATGAATTTCATCGACCTAACCAAGGCCTTCGACTCGGTTAACAGGGAAGCCCTCTGGTGGACCGTCAGTTGTTTTGGCTGCCCATCAAAATTCATTCTCATTGTGAGGCAGCTCCACGGTGGCATGAACGGCAGTGTCTTGCACAATGGTACCCAATCTGAGTTCTTCCCCATCCAAACAGGGGTTAAACAAGGGTGTGTACTGGCACCAACTCTTTTTTTCTATTTTCTTGGATGCCTTCCTTACTCGTGCCAGCGCAAATTTAGCCGGCGGGGTGGACATCGAGTACCGGATGAAGGGCCTTGTCAACATAAGAAGACTCCACGAAGGAACAAAGGTGTCGGCAGCTTCCATTATTGAACTATAGTATGCAGACGACCTCACCCTTGTCGCTCTCACTGAACGCAACCTACAGGAGATCCTGAACACCTAAGTAGATGCATATGCACACGTCAGCCTTGAGGTGAATGTACGTAAGACCCTGGTTCAGCCACACCTCCACCATCCATCCAGCTATTCTCTCTACTCTCTCTAATGTTACCCACTTTCAGTATCTCTGCTCCCACCTTTCCACCACCGTGGACATCGATGAAGAGATTCGACATCGGATCAGATGTGCATCTCAAACCTTTGGCAGACTCCGGAACCGTGTCTTCAGCTGTTGGGAGCTGAAATTATCTTCAAAGTTACACAAATATCGAGCAGTGGTCCTCCCCACCCTGTTATATGGCAGCGAGACATGGGTCACATACAGGAAGCACCTCAAGGCACTTGAAAAGCTTCACCAACGTATTCGATGTTTCATCCTTCGAGTTCGCTGGGAAGACAAGAGAACAAATACCGGTATTCTTGCTGACACCAACTGCAGGAGCATCGAGACTATTGTAATCAATGAACAACTACACTGGACTGGCCATGTTGCCCGCATAGACAACAGTAGACTGGCAAAGCAGCTTCTTTAGAATCACCTAACGAATAGTAAAGGTAATGCTGGTGGGCAACTGAAAAGGTATAAGGATAGTCTTAAGACAAACCTGAAAAAGTGTCAAATTGACCTACTCACTTGGGAGACGATTACTCCGCACCGTAACACTTGAAGAAGCACCACACAAGAAGGTGTCATTACTTTCGAGTTAGCCCGACTGCATACCAATGCAGACAAGCGCCAACGCCGGAAAGACGCTGCCGCCACCCCTCCCGCACTAGATGTAGCCCCCCATATGTGCAACATCTGTGAACGACCCTGCCGGTCCCGTATTGGCCTCGTTAGTCACCTCAGAACTCACCAACGTAGGTGACATCCGCAAAAACTCATATCATTGTATCATACCTGGATGATCACCATACTCGATTGCGAGTGACAACAAAGTAGCAAAGTAGTAGTAGTAGTAGTGTGTGGGGGGGGGAGGTGAACATCTGTATGTGAAAGCAGTGAGTTGTACTGCGTGACTGACTCACCCACCTCCTTCTTCTCATGTGACGTCACGGCAGACACGCGCGAGCACACGCACAACTCAGTCAGCTGGTTGACTGTCTACTACCCTAGCTAAACTGTGGCGTCACTTAGATGATGGTTTGAGTGTGGAAGGAGTTGTGATTTTGTATTTAAAATGTGCTATTGTGTTTTATTATATGCTAAGTATCAATCTTATTGGAGATGTTCGGGGTACTTGGTTTTAACTACAGGAGCGAACATAAACACCTGTAGAGTTCTGTAGGTTCTTAGCGCATAGGCTCACTGGCATGTGGACATGTCCTGGCGCCTACCAACCACCGCCCGCTGCCTTGCGGATTAACCTTAGCAGGTATAAGGCTACGGGAGTAAACCCCCAGTGAAAAATCTGCGGTGGAGCCCAGCATGAGGCAGACATGCTTACAGAGCTCCAACAAGACCCCAACGGCAGTTTAGGCGGAAGAGGTGACCACCATGGAAACCAAACGACTACACTGGTGGACGAAGGCAATGCCTGGTGGACAGGCTACCAAGGATAAACCCAACAAACTAGGTTATCGGCAGTCCATTGCAACTCTCCCTCTCCCCAGTCGTTGCAACACTTGCAACACTGGAGCATGAAAAGGAAGAGCCAAGATGTGTGGCTGGAGTCTGTGCTTTTGCCTCACCACATAAATCAACTCGCGCTCAGCCATCACGCAGCTCACCATCCCTCTCATCATCATCAAAACCCCTTATACATCCAAAAGTCCTATGGCAACGGACAAGTGGCGATGGGGACAGGCAGAGATGACTGCCAGGAGTCTATAGTCACAACTGCACATGGGCAGCAGATATAAGATGGTTGTTTATGCACTGGGATCTTGGCAGCAATGCAATCCGCTCATGTCTGTGTCTGAGCAGCCCTTACGAGAAGCCACTCTGCTCACCCCACACGGGGAGGGGGCTAGAAAAGGAGCCCTAAATATAGCCTGCCTAAAAGCCAACCTCATTGGGCAACCGCACCCAGTAAGGTCATCCTTATGCGGTCGAAAATGCAATTAAAATCACAGATCCAAACAAAACAAACAATACAACCTCTTATGGTAGCTGCATGGAATGTGAGAACCCTTTTGGATACTGGCACAAATGCACGTCCTGAAAGAAGAACTGCCCTTGTGGGAAAAGAGCTGGCAAGATATTACATCGACATAGCAGCCCTCAGTGAGTCCCGCTCCCAGATGAGTGCCAACTGACAGAACGGGGGTCTGGCTACACCTTCTTGAAAGGATAGCCTGCTGCGGAGAGAAACCGCATTTATGGAGTTGGTTTTGCCATCCGCCAATGCATCCAACACAGGCTAACTGAAATACCTATTGGGATCAACGAGCGCCTCATGACGCTTCGAGTCCCACTGAATCACTCACGTTATGCCTGCTTCATCAGTGCATACGCCCCAACACTGGATGCGGAGGATGACATCATGGAGTCCTTTTATGCCGACCTTGACAGTGCTAACCTCTATCCTCAGAGAAGACAAGGTTGTGCTCCTTGGCGACTACAATGCTAGAGTTGGCAGGTAACCATAGGGAGAAATGGACTAGGCAAGTGTAATCACAACGGCCTACTCCTTCTCAGCAACTGTGCTGCTCATAACTTCACTATCACCAATACCTTGTTTAAGCAGGCCGACAAGTTCACGGGATCGTGGCAACACCCATGATCCAAAAACTGGCCTCTCATTGACTACATCACTGTCAGAGAAAGAAATCGCCGAGATGTCCTCATCCTCGTGCCATGTGTGGAATAGACAACTGTGACACTGATCATGGACTTGTCAGATCCAAGCTCTCACTTCACATTGCCCCAAAACGGCGAAGGCAGCAAGTCTCCACAAGATTTTTTAATACTAACGTCTGGAGGATCCAGTGGTAGCACATGCTTTCAGAGAGCAGCTTGAACATGGGCTTAAAAACAACCCAACAGCAAACAACGTGAATTCCAGTGCCGAATGGGATACTCCTAATACTGTTATGACAAAGGCCTGCAGAGAGACCTACGACCATACCAAATGAATACATCAGGACTGGTTTGATGAAAATGACCCGGCAGTCAAAGTACTCATCGATGATAAACATGCTTCTTTTACTGACTGGCAGAACAAACATCAGCCTCGGACCAAAGCTGATGCCTTCCTCAAGAAGAAAGCGGCAGCCCAGCGGGAGCTTCGCAATCTAAAGAACGACTGGCTTAAAAATAAAGCATGTAAAGCACAAAATCTTGCAGATCAGCACAAGATGCGCGAATTTTTTATTTCCACTGAAACATTTTATGGGCCAGTCACTCGTGGTGCAGCCCCCCTTCGCTCAACTGTCGGTAACCACATAAATAAAGACGACGAAGGCCTCCTTCAGCGCTGGAAAGAGCACTACCATTCATTGCTCAACCGAAACACCGATGTCCTGTCTACCCAGCAGGTCCCTAAGCATTCGAAGTTGACCAACCTCAGGTATCCTCCATCCCTGGATGAGGTAGCTACCACCATCAGACAGATGATAAATAACAAAGCCTCAGGGGCTGATGGAATCCGAGCCGAGGTGTATAAAGCAGGAGGACCTCTGCTTCCCAGCCGTCTCCACTTTTTCCTTGAGAATATATGGGAAAAGGAGGAAATCCCCCAAGCTCTTAAAGATGCCTCCATTGTCAATATTTACTAGAACAAGGGAGACCGGTCAGACTGTAGCAACCAGCGTGGGATCTCGTTACTCTCCGTATCTGGCAAGATTATCGCCCGAGTCCTCCTAAATAGACTTCTTCCTGAGGCGGAAGAGTTCCTCCTAGAATCTCAATGTGGTTTTAGACCATCATGTGGCACCACTGACATGATCTTTTCTGCCCGCCAGTTACAGGAAAAGTGCAGAGAACAGCGTCGTGATCTGCACAAGCCTTTGATCGACCTAACCATGGCCTTCGACTCGGTCACCAGGGAAGTCCTCTGGTGGAACCTCAGCCGTTTTGGCTGCCCACCAAAATTCATCGCCATTGTGAGGCAACTCCACGATGGCATGAACGGCAGTGTCTACACAACGGCACCTAGTCAGAGTTCTTCCCCATCCAAACAGGGGTCAGACTTGCGTGTGAACTGGCACCAACTCTCTTTTCCATCTTTTTGGCTGCCTTCCTTACTCGTGCCATTGCCAATTTAGCCAGCGGGGTGAACATCAAGTACCGGGTGAAGGGGCGTTTTTTCAACATAAAACGACTCCAGGCAAGAACAAAGGTGTCGGCAGCTTCCATTACTGAGATTCAGTATGCAGACGACCTCACCCTTGTTGCTCACACTGAACACGACCTACAGGAGATCCTGAACGCCTATGCAGACGCGTATACACACTTCGGCCTTGAGGTGAATGTTACGTAAAATTCAGATTCTCTTTCAACCTGGCCCTGGTTCAGACACACCTCCACCATCCATGCAGCTTAACGGTAGTATCCTCTCTAATGTTACCCACTTTCGGTATCTCGGCTCCCACCTGTCCACCACAGGAAACATCGATGAAGAGATGCATCTCAAGCTTTGGGCGGACTCTGAAATCGTGTCTTCAGCTGTAGGAAGCTGAAATTATCCACAAAGCTGCACGTATATCGAGCCGTGGTCCTGCCCACCCTATCATATGGCAGTGAGACATGAGTTACATACAGGAGGCACCTCAAGACACTTGAAAACTTTCACCAACGTAGTCTACGTTCCATCCTCCGAGTTCGCTGGGAAGACAAGATGCTGGCAGTCACAGTGTAAGTTTTTATATATGTATTATACAGACGCCTGGGTCACAACTCAACACCTAAACCCACCATCCTACACTCACACCTACCACCCTACACCCACATCATCCTACACTCACACCTACCATCTCTACACCCACACCCACAACCCTACACTCACATCTACCATCATATACCCACACCCACCATCGTACACCCACATCCATCAAGCTACACCCACACCATCCACCCTAAGCATACCAGCTTATGCCTCAAAGAATATGACAGAGTTGATGCCCTGGCCAAACTTACGTCTAACAAAGACTCTGTTGAATACAATGCGAGTCTGTCAAAAAGAACCCTTAAAACTGTAATTAGGAAAGAAACTTACTCATGAATTTGAGGCAAGCAGACAAGTGCACACATGCACTAGTCAATCCATTGTTTACCATAATGATACGTATCAAGTGAAACGTGTATATGGAACAAGTAAAAAGATCACTAGATTACAAGATGTAACCGCTAGACTAAGGTTAGGATATAAGTACCTTTGGCAGTATGTCCCTAATGCAGATGTGAACAAGACTAAATGCAAAGTGTGTAGTCAAACATATGGCCACACACTTGAACACTACGTCCACGACTGTGCAAAAGTAGAACCTTTTAGCAACAGGTCCAAGCACATTGTGCGTGAAATGGCACATTTTATCTCTAATAACAAGATAGCTGACATTATAATTGTATTCACTTTGTTGCACTTAGTAGCTATGTCGTATTCCATGTATAGAACCAAACACAGAATGTGCTTGATTACCTCTCTCGCAAATGTGAATAACGTCTTGTGCAGCCAGACATTGCCTCACACTCTGTACTCACGCATTTGCGAATGTTATCCTCTGTGTACAGAACTAAACAACGAATTTATTTGAAATACGCTGGGGTTAATTTTACAGACCCATTGTGAACTCTACTCTGTAATCCTTTGTCGCTACCGCTCATAGAATGAGCATGGGGTGCTCTATAAACTAGCCCCTGTAAGTGGCGAAATTAAAAATTACAAATTAATCAGCTTATGCCCACACCAATACCCACCACCTTATGCCCACACCCACACCAATACCCACCACCTTATGCCCATGTTCTAGGCCGGTTAACTGCTCATTCTGTCTAGGTTAATGAGGCCGGAACATTTATATTATATCGGGTTTTAGTAGCGAAACCCAATTGTCTGTTACCCATTTATTCAGGAACTTATCTAGGATACAGTTCCAAGTGTAGTTCACCGTAACTTATCACTAACTATGAGTGTTAAGGTATGGACGGAGGCTATGTTAATAGACCTGCTAAATACGTCCGTTCGGTGTGAGGAGTTGAGTAACAATGCCCGAGGCGCCGGCCTTTAAATGCTGACTTTAACGGTAATTAAGCCGCGCCTCAACGAACCTGCCTATCACGTGATATGCTCATGTTACCTCATAGCAAGTGGAAAGTTACAGGGGGTGATATGATTATATAAAGACAATGTACTGCCCTGACATTTATATAAAGACTAAGAGGGGCTGATACACCCACACCCAACATCTTACACGGACACGTCCACCGCCCCACACCACACTGCACCCAACACCCCACCAATCACCCTACACTGCCCATCATACAGCCTCTCTCTCTCTCTCTCTCTCTCTCTCTCTCTCTCTCTCTCTCTACTATTTATTCATACCACCCCTTCGTACTCCCCTTCCCGCCTTTCTCATCCCTTCGTGCTTTATTTTCGTTTTTATTATTATTTGTCATATTTTCTAGTCCACCCCTGAACGCTTGGGTCATTATGAAGAGAGAGAGAGAGGGAATGAGAGATAGAGAGAGAAGAAGTGAGAGAAAAAGATAGAGAGAGAAAGATTGAAAAAGAGAGAGAGGGAGAGAGATTAAGAGAAAGAAAGAGAAATAGACAAACACAACTACAAGCAGACAAAGATAAAAACAAAAAACAGAGTGAAACTGAACAAAGAGAAAGGAGAGAGAGAAAGAGAGTAGAGGAAGTCTATCCCACTCCCTCTACTAATGATCTGTATTTAAGATAAAAATCTCTCTCTCTCTCTGTCTCTCCAACTAGGCCTCATCTCTTGCCACACCTGTAGATGAACACACACACACACACACACACACACACACACACACACACACACACTTCCTAATCTCACCTATACTTCCCCTGCCTGGTCTTTCTACTTAAGGCCAAACAGCGAAGAAAAAACTCGAAAAAGTGCAGCAGAAGAGGGCGTGCAACATTATTCTCTCCCCCTCCTACTTCACATATCAAGAAGCGCTCAGTACACTGACCCTCTCGGCTCTCTCTGATCATAACAGGACCTCCTCTGCAAGTTGTTGTGATTGTAATATTATTACACTTTAGCAACTAAGGTCTTTAAGCATGTAACAAGATTAGTAATTAATTCACTGGACTAAAAACAATTAAAAATTACGAGATGGAACTCTATCATCTGTAAGTTTGGGGAGAAACTTCTGCACCATCCTCGACACAGTCTCCTGCTCCCACCCAAAATCCCTCGTCCGCGAATTCATGTTCGATATTTCAACCGCATCCAGCCAGTATACGACCAGGTACTGATCGCTGTAAGAATAGTCCTATCCCAACCATTGTAAAAATTATCTACGACTCGCAGTTAACCTGTATGTTCATTTACTGCCAGCCAATATTACTTTTCTACTGTTACTATACTGAAATCCCTTGTTAGATGACACCCCCCCCCTTTTCAGTATTTATTATATTTGTAACATTTAAGTCATTTGTATATTATTTCTCAATCAAGTGACCCATTCTCTAATTATGTAACTTTTATCATCTCTGTTAACTATATGCAGTATTTTGAATCCTTTGGTTGTCATCTTGTCAATATTACACACACGCAAATACACACATAAACACACACGTGCACACAGATGTACACACACACACACACACACACACACACACATGAACAATACTACTACTTCTTTGCTGTCACTCGGAATCGAGTATGACGATCATCCAGCAATGATCTAATGATACGAGTTATTAAGGATGTCATCACCACTGGTGAGTTCTGAGGTGACTAAAGAGGCCGATAAGGAATTGGCAGCGTCGTTCACAGATGTTGCACCTGTGGGGGGCTACATCGAATCCGGGAGGGGCGGCGAAACCGTATTTCCAGCGTTGGCGCTTGTCTGCCTCGTTATACAGTTAGGCTAACACGAAAGTATGGACACCTTTTTGTGTGGTGCTCTTTCAAGCACTTTTTCGGTTTTGTCTTAAGACTATCCTTAAATCTTTTCAGTTACCCACCAGCATTACGTTTCCTGTTCGTTAGGTGACTGTAAAGTACAAATAGATGCTTTGGCAGTCTACTGTCGTCCAAGCGAGTAACATGGCCAGTCCTCTATGCTCCTACAGTTAGAGTCAGCAAGAATACTGGCATTTGTTGTTCTCTCTTCCCAGCAAAATCGGAGGTTGGAACGTAAAGTACGTTGGTGAATATTGCAAGTGCCTTGAGGCGCCTCCTGTATGTGACCCATGTCTCGCTGCCATATATCAGGTTGGGGAGGACCACTGCTCGATATCCGTGTAATTTTGTAAATAATTTCAGCTCCCTCCAGCTGAAGACACGGTTTAGGAATGTGCCAAGGGCTTGAGATGCACATCTGATCCGATGCTGTGATACACAGGTGGGAGTCGATATGCTGAAAATGGGTAACATTAGAGAGGGTAATACCATAAAGCTGGATGGATGGTGGGAGTGTGTCTGAACTAGGGGCAAGATGAAGGAGAATCTGAGTCTTACGTACATTCACCTCAAAGCCGAAGTGTGCATACGCATCTGCGTAGGTGTTCAGGAATTCCTGTAGGTCACGTTTAGTGTGAGTGACAAGGGTAAGGTCGTCTGCATACTGATGTTCAGTAAAGGAAGCTGCCGACACCTTTGTTAGGCTAGAGACGACTTATGTTGAAAAGACCCTCCATCCGGTGCTCGATGTCCACCCCGCCGGCTAAATTGGCACTGGCACGAGCAAGGAAGGAAGCCAAGAAAATGGAAAAGATAGTTAGTGCCAGTATACACCCTTGTTTAATCCCCGTTTGAATGGGGAATAACTCAGACTGGGTACCATTGTGCAGGACACTGCCGTTCATGCCATCGTGGAGTTGCCTCACAATGGCGATAAATTTTGGTGGGGAGCCAAACCGGCTGAGGGTCCACCAGAGGGCTCCCCTGCTCACTGTGTCGAAGGCCAAGGTTATTTCGATGAAGGTCATAGCTCATGACGCTGTTCTCTGTACTTTTCCTGTATCTGGCGGGCAGCAAAGATCATGTCAGTGGTGCCACGTGATGGTCTAAAACCACATTGAGATTCTGGGAAGAAGATTTCCACCTTAGGAAAAAGTCTGTTTAGGAGGATTCGGGCGATAATATTGCCAGTTACGAACAGCAACGAGATCCCGCGGTAGTTGTCACAGACTGACCGGTCTTCCTTGTTCTTAGGGGTTGAAGCACTGTTGAAACAAAAGGAGTATTTAGTAGTGGAGATTTCGTTAAGGTCTGATAATAAGTGTGACTTGTAGAAAGAGATGATGGGACAATTAGTCTCTTTGGGAGTGTTAAAAGAAATTGAGGAAGAAACTAAGGGGTTGGCTAACCATGATGGTAGGATGCAAATGATTGAAAATTTTGAGTTGGAAAGGTTAAGGTTAGAATTTGAATATAAGAGAGACAGAGAAGGAGAGGATCCAAAGAGAGACCTAGAAAGAGAGAATCCAAGCCTCGAAAGAGATAAGACTTAAAGAATAAGAAGTATAGGCAAAGAAGGGTGTAAAACTTGTAAACAGAGAAAAGATCGTAGAGTTAAACAGTTACCAGAGTTTGTTGAAGAGGAAGCAGAAGATTTCTTTACCCAATTTGAAAAAAAAATTAAAGAATTGGGATGAATATGATTGGGCTCTTCTGGTTCAGCCATGGTTCATAGGAAAATCAAAATACGCTTATGCTTGTTTAGATATGATGATTATGAGGCTGTGAAAGAGGCTGTGTTAAACACAATTCAGATGAATCCAGAAAGTGCATGGGGCAAGGCTCAAGGCTATCAAGAAATTGCAAAATCAGATTTACTTGGAGTTAGGTAGGGAATTTAAAAATAAATTTGATAGATGGTGCAAGGCAAAGGGGGTGAAATATTTTGAGGATTTGTGACAGCTGATTATGTTAGAGCAGTTTTAAAATGTGGTACACACTGATGTGGTATATGAAATAAATAAGGGATAGATTGATGGAGGCGGCGCGATTAGCGGAGCAGCTAACACTGGTGTATAAAATGTACAGAAAGGATATCTCACACAAATGAGGTGGAGATAGACAGTTCAGTACCCAGTATCACGGTAAGGGTCAGTAAAGCCAAATGTCGCCAGACACTAAATGGCATAATCAAGGGTCAGGTAACTTTGGGGAACAATGCAATCAGTGGTCAGGCAATAATATGGCTAGGAATCCTCAAGGGCAGTCACAAGGTAATTTTTAAAGTCACAGCATGGAAATAATAATGGAGGTCAGCACGGGAAACCACCAGTGAAAATCTATAGTTATAGGGGAGTTAGTCATTTTAAATCTCAGTGTAGAACTACTCAAAATTCATCAGGGTTAAAACCGTGTCATATAATATCAGAGCTGGATAGGACTCGTAGCAACAGATATGCAGCTAGTAGAGGAGAATGGGGCAGGAAAGAAGGAACTGTGGACGATAGATGGGCTGTGTAGGGAGCAAGACGGCATGATCTATGTTACAAAAATGCGAAGATGGTTGGATGGAGAGCTGCCAGAGGACGAGGTACAGGTAGAGCTCCAAGATGATGACTTCCGCAACATGTACCGAGCGAGGAAATCCCTGATCGTAAGAGAAGAGGTTGTCTGGCATAGAAAACCCGAAGGAAAGAATCTATGGAGGGAGGTGCCAGTGTTATCTCCAAACTTGCAGGAGGCGTTGATTAGAGCCTGCCACGATGAGTTTGGGCATCAGGGGCGAGATCGTACTCTGTCGTTGGTGCAGGAGCGAGGTTTCTGGCCAGGCATGGGAGAAACAGTGCGGGACTACATAGCCAGCTGCGAAAGGTGTGGAGTGGCAAAAGATGAAGTGCCAAAACCCCAGCTGCATTTAGGGACGATTGGAGCTACCAAACCATTAGAGACACTGGCTGCAGATTTCACCTTGCTGGACAAGCGCCATGGATTTGAGAATGTCATGATAATGGTTGACATATACAGTCGTTACACTTGGGCTTTTCCCACCTAAGACCAGAAAGCCTTGACGATTGCTAAGATCCTGGTGAATCGGATCTTCCTGGCAGTGGGGGCAGCTGAGCGATTATTGACCGATCAGGGCAGAAATTTTGGCAGTGCATTGGTCCGACAAACTTGTGCCACCTTTGGGGTGAAGAAAATAAGGACGTCAGCATATCATCCGCAGGGAATTGGTATGGTGGAACGGCTCAATAGAACCTTGCACGGTCTGCTGGCCACCCTCGAGGAAGGGGAAAAGAATAAGTGGCCCGAGCATCTGCAGGCAGTGGCGTCACAATACAACGCGACTCCGCACGCCACGATGGGGTTTTCCCCATTCCTGTTGTTTTGCGGGAGAGAACCAAACCTGTCGTTTGACCTTAGGCCGGAAGTAGACCCAGAGCCGGTAGATGAGTGGGTGATGGTGATAAGAGACTGCCAACGGAGATTGCAGGAGGCAGTGGAGATCAATGTGTGGAGACGCAAGGAAATAAACAGAAGGAAATGAAAAGAGAAAGCCCACGAGATAACTGGGAAGTGGGCCAGGAGGTTTTGTTGAAGAACAATGCAAAAATAAGCCAGTGTAAGCTCCAAAACCATTGGTTTGACACGAGATGGCACATTGTTGCGGTCCTAAATCCAAGGCCGGGTTTATACTGCATTGAGCCCAGTGGAGAAGAAGACCTGGAAGCGAGAGTAGAAAACCGGAGCAACTTGAAGGCTGCTCCACCCCTAAGGCATCCAGGTGACCCGGTGATGGATGAATCTTAAGATGAAGACGAGGGGCCCCCACCCCAGTTGGGCATGATGAAGAGAAGTAGTTCAGAGAGATCAATCGAGCCTCTAGCTGAGAGACAAGGACGAAGCTGACAAATTACAGTGAATTGGTTTCCTTCGTTCATTTAACATCAGTATTAACAAGTGAGTTTTATTCAATCTCAGACAAAGCTAGATAGGGCGGTAGGAACAAACAATGAGTGAGTGACGGTGATGTGAGACAATAGCTAACAGAGGGTTTGTTGCAGGGTTTCTGTAGAGCCCACACGGTATGAAACGTCCACACGATCTGTACGCGTCCACCTGAGTTGAGCCCATGCGGTTGAGTATGGTGAAGATTGGAGTGAAACCAGCTGTCTGGGTGTACAACTAACGACGTGGGACCATCGTCTGTCCCAGTTTGACGATCGTTTGGGGTCATCAGATCTCCTCCACCTCGGCTCACAATACAACATATCTTCAAGCAGTTTAGTGAAAACCTTTTACTAACGGAAAGCTAGAGCTCCTCTCAACTGGACAAGGTCTGATTGGCCCACTCCCTTCCGTTTCATGGATGTACTCATGGATGTACCGAGTGTAAAATGAGGCTAGCTGAGTGAATGAATGGTCACAAACTGAGACCAGGAGTCTAGTGGGTACTTAGAGGTACATTTTCCAAGGTTGAGAAGGGCTTGTTTGTGCCTTAAACTACGGGTGCATGCTTGGTAGTGCCTTATGAAAATAAGGGTGCATGCGGAACCTATGTGTGAGGTTAAGGAGCATGTTTTCATGGGTATTGGTGGACTCAATAACTTCTTAATATAGTAATAATATTTTTCAGTGACTGATATTGTCTTGCTGTGTGTAGTTAATACTATTTCTTCAGTGACTGATGTTGTCTTGCTGTGTGTAGTTAATATTTCTTAAATAATTTTGATAGTATTGTTTTTAATGTTTAGGTGTCGCTAATTGATGTCAGATAACGAGGGAACTGTTTTTCAGATGAGGTTCATCCTTTCTGTTGTAAGATGATACTGTGATTTAGTTTTCCTTTTAGGCATTTAATATTTCTTTATAATTTCAATATCATGTATAAACTTTGTTCCCCAGTGTAGTGTCTTAAGCCAGGTTAAGAGGTGCGCATCTGTTGGTGTAACATAATTTAGTCGAGCGTCTTTAAGGCCTATTCATGGTGGAGTTAATAATTTCTGATTTACTAAACCATTGTTTCAGTGATTGATATCATTTTGTTGAAAGCCCTTAAGGCCTGTTCATGTGTGCAAGCAACATATTCTTAATACTTTGAATTCATTGTTATCTAATGAGGCATTTTCTAAGTTTCTAATAATTTCAATATCATGTATAACTTTTATTCCCCAGAGTAGTGTTTTAAGCCAGGTTAAGAGGTGCGCAAAAGTTGGTGTACCATCTTTGATTATGTCTGTAGTGTTGGAGGGAATAGAAGTGTCTAAAATTTACAGTGCGTCTCATTCACCCCAATGACAGGTGCTATCCTTCCACGGGTCACGGAGAATTCATTTTGTTAGTAAATTTAAGTGTGTTTGTGCTGGTTCCGATTTTTTTTTCTCCAAGGGGCGCTTCCACTGCAATTACCATCTGATAATAATAAACCCCAAGTCAAGTGTGGGAAGAGAATTTCCGACCGGTTACACACACATACAGTATATATATATATATATATATATATATATATATATATATATATATATATATATATATATATATATATATATATATATATATATATATATATATATATATATATATATATATATATATATATATATATATATATATATATATATATATATATATATATATATGTATGTATGTATATATATATATATATATATATATATATATATATATATATATATATATATATATATATATATATATGCACGTACACACTGTACATAGTGTGTGTGTGGAAGGAATGGCAGATTAATGATGTATAGAAGACGAGGGAATAATTACAGACGATGAAAAGCGTTGAACTGAGAAATATTGACACCCGTGCAATGGAACCTGAGCTGGCGGGAGGAGAGGGGAGGAGGAGAGGGAGGCGGAGGAGAGGGAGGCGGAGGAGGGGGGAGGACAGGAGGGGAAGGAGGAGGAGGAGGGGAGGAGGAGAAAGAGGTAGGGGAAGAGGAGGGGGAAGCGAAAGCATGTAATGGAGCAGAAGTCATTACGTAGGAGGAAATAAGAGAAGGCTAAGAAATAGGAAACCGAGAGATGTGAGAATATGTGAGTGGGTAAAGGTGAGGGGGCCTGGGGTGAAAGTGAGGTAGCTGGAGATGAAGGTGAAGGGGACTGGTGGGTGAAAGTGAGTGGGGCCGGAGGGTGAAAGTTAGGGGCCGTGGGTGAAAGTGAGGTAGCTGGAGATGAAGGTGAAGGGACTGGTGGGTGAAAGTGAGTAGGGCCGGAGGGTGAAAGCTAGGGGCCGGGGGTGAAAGTGAGGTAGCTGGAGATGAAGGTGAAGGGGACTGGTGGGTGAAAGTGAGTTGGGCCGGAGGGTGAAAGTTAGGGGCCGGGGTGAAAGTGAGGTAGCTGGAGATGAAGGTGAAGGGACTGGTGGGTGAAAGTGAGTGGGGCCGGAGGGTGAAAGTTAGGGGGCCGGGGGTGAAAGTGAGGTAGCTGGAGATGAAGGTGAAGGGGACCGGTTGGTGAAAGTGAGTGGGGCCGGAGGGTGAAAGTTAGGGGGCGGGGGTGAAAGTAAGGTAGCTGGAGATGAATGTGAAGGGACCGGTGGGTGAAAGTGAGTGGGGCCGAAGGGTGAAAGCTAGGGGCCCGGGGGTGAAAGTGAGGTAGCTGGAGATGAAGGTGAAGGGGACCGGTGGGTGAAAGTTAGGGGCCGGGGTGAAAGTGAGGTAGCCGGAGATGAAGGTGAAGGGACCGGTGGGTGAAAGTGAGTGGGGCCGAAGGGTGAAAGTTAGGGGCCGGGGGTGAAAGTAGAGGTAGCTGGGGAAGGTGAAGGGACCAGTGGGTGAAAGTTAGGGGCTGGGGTGAAAGTGAGATGCCCGGAGGTGAAGATGAGGGGGCCGGAGGGTGAAAGTGAGTGGGTCGGGGTGAAAGTGCCGGGGGTGAAGGTCAGGGGGTTAGCGGTGAAAGTCAAGGGGTCGAGGGTAAAAATGAGTTGGCCGGAAGTGAAGGAGATGGGACCAGGGGAAATGGTGAGGGGGCCAGGGGTGAACATGAGGGGGGCCCAGGGGGTGAAGGTAGATAGACAGATAGATTGAAAGAATAACCGACAGACAGACAGCCAGATCGATAGATAGATTGAAAGAGAAACCAACAGACAGACAGAGAAAGACAGACAGACTGATAGAAAAACGAAAAGATAAATGGAATTTATGGTAGTAAATTTGTTCATTAATCTTCCAAGAGGGTAGAAATAGTTCGTTGGAGTCGGCCAAGGTGTTAACTTCCCTCCTCCATTAATCTTGGAGGAAGAGAATAGTTAGAAAATGTAAACAAAACACTTTAAACCCCATATACATATATGTACACACGGACACAAACACATACTTACATATATGGATGTACGTTAATATCAAAGGATAAACAGACTCATGTATTCATTCACAAACAAAATCATGATATAACACCTTAACATAAGACATTTTCATTTTCTTTTCCGTCTTTCTCTCTCGTTCTTCATTTTTTTCTCACACACTATGTAATTACTTCATTGAATCAGGTGTGCTTGAGGACATTCTTGCTGTTTATCCCAAATTTGCTAGCCCACACTGATTAGTCTTCAATTAGAATACGACTCCAATATATGTGAACCACTGACCTATATATACTGCAAATGAATATGATGTATTTCCTTCTTTGTGTACGAACCTCTGTCCTGCATGGCAGTGAACAGTGGCATTACCCACATGAATCTGACCTATATATAGTGTCAATGAATATGATGCATTCTTTGTGTACGAACCTCTGTCCTGTATGGCAGTGAAAAGTGACATTACCCACATGAATCTGACCGACGTATATGTATGTATGTGTGCATATGTGTATATATGTGTACATGTATATGTGTATGTATATGTGTATATGTGATTATATGTGTATGTGTACATATATGTATATGTACTGTCAATGAATATGATGTATCTCTTTGTGTACAAACCTCTGTCCTGCATGGCAGTGAACAGTGACCTCTATACATTTATAGCTGTTAATGAATATGATGTATTTCTTTGTGTATGAACCTCTGTCCTGCGTGGCAGTGAGAAGTGATACCACCCTCAGTGTCAAGACCTGACTGAATTACTCAGAATAGGCAAACTGTACTACAAGCTATGCCAATAAATTTGTTAAACTAAAAAAAACTCACACACTATCCCTGTT
Organism: Homarus americanus; assembly: GCF_018991925.1. Lineage (NCBI taxonomy): Eukaryota > Metazoa > Arthropoda > Malacostraca > Decapoda > Nephropidae > Homarus > Homarus americanus. Next base: position 28,394,265 of record NW_024713129.1, on the reverse strand, counting down.
TCTCTTTTTTGCTGTTTCTTTTCTCTCTCTTTCACTTATATTATTGTTCTCACTCTACACACCTCTATATCTCTCCCTCTTCTTTTTCAATCCGTCTGTCTGCCTGTCTGTCTACCGATCTGTCTTTCTCTTTCTCTCATTCTAACGCTATATTCCTTTCCTTCTTCTCTTCCCCTCTCCTTTTGCTCTCCTCTTTGGCATAATGATCACAGGCAACATCAAGGGTGAGAAGAGATATGAAAGAATAATGTAGACAAGGGGAAACAGTGTGATAACAGGGGAAGGGAAAGCGAGAGTGGTGTCATGATGAAACATAGGGGGAAGAGAGAGAGAGAGAGAGAGAGAGAGAGAGAGAGAGAGAGTTTGTAAGTGTATGAATGTTCGAGCTTTGGTGTACGGGCCATAGAATAATGAGAGGTGCCGTAGAATAATGGACGGGGATGAACAGTGATGGGCGGCGATTGAAGGGATAGTAGGGTAGTGGGCTGTGTTGTAGGTCGGCGCTGGGAGGGTGGTGCTGGGTGGCTGTGGGTGGAAATATAGGATAGATGATAGTGTGGGCAGGGATGCAGAATAGTGGGCAGTGGTGGGCGGGGATGCAAAATAGTGGGCTGTGGGCTGGGATGTAGGGTAGTGAGAAAATCTAGATTAGTGGGCGGCAGTGGGCAGGGATATTAAGTAGTGAATGGACATAAGCGAGGAGATAGGATAGTGGGCGGCGGTGGGTTGTATGTTCAGCTGTAAACTCGGAAACCATTTTGGGGGAAACATACCTGTGGATAACTGAGTCTCACACGCATGCATGCATGCATGCATGCATGCACGCACGCACGCACGCACACACAAACAGTGCGTCTCTTCGGGCAGTGGATATTTCACCATCCTTGGACTGAAGTACTAAGTGTGGATAACGTAGACACCAAATGAACAAATTACACCAACACCACCATGTAAGCTCACCACCACTTCTTCCCCAAGAAGATCGTCAAATTACACCCACCTGCCTTGCCCTGGATCACACATCGGATCAAAGACTTAAGCAGCAGAAAGACAGCTCCTTTAATCCCAATGACCAAAACTGCTACAGGTCCCTTCTCAACCAAATCATCCGTGAAATACGCGACGCAAAGAAGTATTACTACCCAATTACCGCCTGGGAAGATATTGGAAGCATAACGTTTTGTCTAATGGTAGACCCTGCTGCCACACGGCATCACGAAAATTGTGACCAAGTCCCAGGTTGCTGATCTGACTTTCTGCCTCATTTACTGTACACACAAGTGCAGGTTTAATTTTTTTTCCTCTTACTATTGACAACACAACATACTGTACATATATTGTTTCTCACTTTTGATTATTTTCTATTCATTTTTGTATTTCTTAATGGTTCTTTATTATTATAATTTTTGTATTGCTATCATTATTTTTTTTAATTTTACTTATCTGAATTATTATTATTATTATTATTATTATTATTGTTATTATTAATATTATTAAATTTTCACCACCCAGGCCCCGATATGGGTCAGTGACCTGTGCCCGGGTGGGCTAAATCCCGTAAAAAAAAAAAAAAAAGTATGTTTACTATTTTTGCAGCTTACTGTGGGAGTTGTTTTATACAGTATTAGTGCTGTTAGGCTTATAGTCCCTCGGGATACGGGGTTTTGTCAGTCACTGGTTGGCATTGGAAGTGTGAGGATGTCTGAGTTTGTCAGTGGTGGATACCTTCTCAAATAGGGTTTAGTTGAGTGTTATATATTCAGTGCTGCTCTATTATTATTTATTGTTTGTAAAGTGCAATCAATTGTGATGTTGCAAAGTAGTTTATGGTTTATTTACTGTTCACATATTAGTTGTTTATTAAGGATCATGTTTATTGTTTATTTTCTTGATTTTATTTATCCTTTCATTATGTAGCTTACACACTTATTATGGTTAGCTTTTGTTATTAAATTTTATTTAAATCTTTCGTAACGTATACAATTCCAAACCTTCACTCCTGAACTGTTGTGATAAAGTAAGAGGCTGTGATTTAACCCACGACGCACAATTTCGTCCTAAATTGTGTTTGTAACTTTTGCATATAACATTGTTAGTCGTGTATTGAAGTAACATTATTCTTAAGTGATAAATATTAAAGACAAAGTTGTGCTGAGTTGCCAATTTGTTTTTGTTTTTTGTGCCCTCATTATTATATCCATCTTAACGTAGTTGAAGTTGCTAAGTTATGGTATAACATTATTCACTAAATCTTAAAACACTTGTAAACTGGATCATACAGGATGATCAAAAAGTCCCTGTGCACCTGCAATAATAAACAGCATAGTTATTTACCTTGGCGTAGGTGCACAGGGTCTTTCTGATCACCCTAAACCTGTAAATCATGAATCAATTATTTCCCACTGAACGTCCTTATAAACAAGAGAAACATTTATAATGATATAATACGCTGTATATACTTCTTTCCTCCCTAATATAACCAGTAATAACTATCACCATTTTATATGTATATAAATTTCCCCTCAATAAATTAAGCATTACCTATCAACAAACATATTTAGACTTCAATAAAATAATTATTTTCCTGCGGTATCGTTTAACAACCTCGATATTTGATAGAGGCGGAAGGCAAGAACCCAGACGACGATATATCTCTTTTTATCAGTATTTGTCAGGGACATTGCCATAATTCGTTTGAGATCTCAAGGTGGCAGCGATAAGAAATAGTTTCATGTTTTTGCAGTAGTTTCTTGTCTTCGTGTGTGTGTGTGTGTGTGTGTATGCTCGCGCGCACAGGGTGATGTAATGCGTCTAGTGTGGCAGCATTATGTTCGTGTTAAGGTACAGGCACTGCTCGCTTTCAGCTACCGCAGCTGGCTAGCCCTCGTGGCGAACAGGGAAGCAACTTCCATAAGTCTTCCAACATGGGCTGATAAACAACCCGACAACAAACAACCCAAATCTCAGTGGCGAATAGGGTATTCTTAATGTCATGACAAAAATCTGCAGAAAGACCCTCGGCCAAATCGAAAGAATACACCAGGACTGGTTTGATGAAAATGACTCGGAAATCAACGTACACGTCGGTGATAAACATGCTGCTTTAACTGACTTAACTGACTGGCAAAACAACCATAAGTCTCAGACCGAAGCTCATACCTTCCACAAGAAAACGCGTCGTCACAGCACGACCTTCGCAACCTAAAGAACCATTCGTTGAAAAATAAAGCGTGTGAAATAAAAAAAAAACTTGCAGATCAACACAAGATGCGCGAATTATTCAAATCCACTAAAATATTTTATGGGCGTGTATATATATATATATATATATATATATATATATATATATATATATATATATATATATATGTATGTATGTATGTATAGTCAACACCTCACCCCGTCAGGATTCGAACCCACGGCCCACGACTGGGGAACACTACCTCTAAACCACCAGGATACAAAAGCAGTCCTAGACTCTGTTATATTTCACACAAAGCCTGTTCAATGAGCTTATGGCGCCGTGAACCTCTAATGGGGACTACCCATATCACTTAGGTGGTCAGAGTAACGTTTTACCAAATCCGGCTTCGAAACATGAGGATCCATATATATACTGTATAGAGGTAGCGTTCCCCGGTCACAGTCGTGGGCCGTGGGTTCGAATCCTGGCGGGGTGAGGTGTTGATTATATGTAGAAGTCCGCGTGCTTAATTGGGCTAATGAAATATATATGGATCCTCGTGTTTCGAAGCAGGATTTGGTAAAAACGTTACTCTGACCACCTAAGTGATACGGGTAGTCCCCATTAGAGGTTCATGGTGCCATAAGCTCGTTGAACAGGCTTTGTGTGAAATATAACAGTCTAGGACTGCTTTTGTATCCTGGTGGTTTAGAGGTAGCGTTCCCCAGTCACAGTCGTGGGCCGTGGGTTCGAATCCTGGCGGGGTGAGGTGTTGATTATATGTAAAAGTCCGCGTGCTTTATTGGGCTAATGAAATATATATATATATATATATATATATATATATATATATATATATATATATATATATATATATATATATATAAGCACTAGTAATGATATGGCATATGTAATATTCCGCACAATACCCTTACAGCACTAAGAAAAATATATTAACAATTACAAGAGAAATTTTGATTATTTTCTCAATATGTCTTGCATCTCTAGGCACCACTAGATAATAGCACAATAATAAAGTTGAAAATATATCAATGGCACGACAAATATATTAATCACACAAGAGAAGAGAATTTGTCTGGATTAATCCCTCAATATATCCTACGTCGCCATACACCACCACAAAGATATTAAAATATATTACTTGCACAATATAAAAATATATCAATTGCACCAGACAAAATAATTCGTATGTCCTAACCTATCATCAGGGTCTGGAAACCCCACCAAATAATATTAGCCACTAGAAATATTCATTGTAACTTCGACATAATTCACAAAACTGCAGCTAACAACCTGTCCAATGGCATGCACATATGTGTTAACCGAGTAAATCACTCATGACTCGTCAGGTAGGCGGCTCATCCGCTTCATCTATTTACTCTACTCCTGGGTTCTTGAGTCCTGTGTGTTTCTCTCCACCATAACCCATAATCGTGCTCCACAACATTTGCTCAGAATACACCATTACTTCAAAGTACTACAGCACCAAACAATTCTTTAAAAGGCACTCCTACGTCCAGGGCGTGCGATCAACCATCAGGTCGTTGACCTCCACCAGGACGTGGTTAGACAAACCCCATACACCCATAGCGGGAGACATGAATGTACCTATTAACCACTGCACAACCCCTGAAATAGGAGTTTCATTAACTACCGCTAAATTATTTTTCGCCCTATCTAAACAATGTCTGAGATCGAACTAGGACTTACTTGTGACCACGGTTGAAAGCGTATACAAGATATGGAGATCACGTGGACATTTTTCTTCGGCTTATGTGTGGAGAGGCACATCTCTCCTGGTCGGCCACGGGGAACTAAATGACCGCTCGTCGGTGACTTGCGTCCCTCAAGGCATGCCTGCCTACCCCTCTCAGGGACTACTTAATATTAAAATCTTAAACTATTCCCTGATTATCCTTTATTTCTTTTTTAGGGAAAGATTAGTACTATTTTAATATTTGTTTACATTATTTAATTTCGGATATGAACTTCCTCATGCTTTTTTGTAATCATGTTATTTCTCTTGATGCATGACGTCATTCAGTCTCGTCTTTTATTATTAATTTTAAGGATACACCAAACATATTTTGAACTGTAAAATTATCCAAAATAACTTTTAATTTTATATTTGTTCTTTAACTTTATACATCGTGTATACCTTAATTTGATAAAGTGCATTTAATTTTTCCGAGGCTGACGTGACGGCAGCAGTTCATGAAGCCTCCGCTCGGCTGCTTGGCGGCACAGCTCGAAGAGTTTGTTTTAGACCTACCATAAGGTCTAAGGTCTCATGTTTCCCTGTTCGTCAGATCGGTAATTTAGGTTCTAAAATCTCTGAATATCAATATGAAAATTTCTGAATATCACATACTGTATATCTATATATATATATATATATATATATATATATATATATATATATATATATATATATATATATATATATATATATATATATATATATATATATATATATATATATATATATATATATATAAGATAAAGAGAAACACTGACGTAAGAATCATGAAAAATGGAAATCTTATTACGTTCAATCGGTGATAAAGCTGTAAGAGTGGCTGTTTATAATGCTGGATTATCAGATTTCCTACAACCAGTATATTAATAGGTATACCATACCATAGAGTTATGTCATAAATCTTACATATTGTAACAGTGGTGTTATTGCGGGTCAATCTATGAACGTAGATTGAAACTAGTTCAAGGAGGCAGCATGTGCAGCTGTCAGCTGTACTGTAAACAAAGTTACTCACACTATCCAACCAGGAGCGAACTCGTAGCAATGGTTTTAAATTAGACAAATCTAGATTTAGGCGCCAGATACGTAAACATTGGTTTGGAAATAGAGTAGTTGATGAGTGGAACAAGTTACCAAACATCATCATTAACACGAATACGCTGGATAGCTTTAAACATATGTTGGGTGGAGAGACAAGTATGATTGATTTTGATTTTGATTTTGCCGCTTGCAGCGGCTACTTTATTGTGCACCCCACACTCATCCTGTGAGCGGTAGCGCAAAAGGATTACAGAGTAGGGTTTACAAAGGGTCATAATAATTAACCCCCGTTGTCAGGATATTATGGCACTGAATGTTACACAGTATTTCGTTTACATTATTTGTTTAGGTCTATACATAAAGGGTAACTTATACACAAATGCGTGAGTACAGGCGTGTGAGGCAGTATGTCTGGCCTCACACTTTGTTATTCACATTTACGTGAGAGGTATTCAAGCACATTGCGTATTTGGTTCTGTACATGAGAATTGATATAGTTACTAAGTGCTAAAAAGTGGATACAATCTTAATATGTCGGCTATCTTGCCATTAGAGATGAAGTGTTGTGCCATTTCACACACAGTGTGCTTGGACCTGTCCCTAAAAGGTTCAATCTTCACACAGTCGAGGACGTAGTGTTCAAGTGTGTGGCCATATGTATGGCCACATACTTTACATTTAGTTTTGTTTACATCTGCTTGAGGAACATACTGCCAAAGGTACTTATATCCTAACCTTAATCTAGCGGTTACAACATCTTGTAATCTAGTGATCTTGTTACTTGCTCCATATACATGTTTCACTTGATACATCTCATCATGGTAACCTATGGATCGACTAGTGCCTGTTTGCACTTGTCTACTTGCGTCAAACTCATCAATAAGTTCTTTCCTAATTACAGTTTTAAGGGTTCTTTTTGACAGACCCAAATTGTATTCAACGGTGTCTTTGTTAGACGCGAGTTTGGCGAGGGCATCAACTCTGTCATGTTTTATGAGGCCTATGTGAGAGGGGATCCACAACAGTTTGACCTTGACACCCCGGTCAACAAGGCACGCATATTTGTGTCTGGCTTCAGAGACAAGAGCGTGACAACCTGAGTCGAGGGTACCAAGGGCAAGTAGTGAGGATAGAGAGTCAGTGATGATGAGACTGTCAGTAACAGTGGTTTCAATGAATTTAATAGCTGTGATTATGGCAACTAATTCAGTTTGTAGAGTGGATGCCCAGTTGTTAATTCTAACTCTTTTCTCAATTATATTACCGTCAGGTTGAGTCACAACAATAGCACTTCCAGCCCTCCCACGGGCGGTGTTTAGAGATCCATCAGTGTAGATGGTCTGTGTGATATTATCATCAGTCTGTAGAGTGTGTATGTGTTCAAGAGCTCTCAATTTGGCAGTGTGTTGGAGATAAATGCTTTGTATAATTAATTTTTTAGGCGGATACGTCGGTATTGTGATATCGAAGGGAACTGTCCGCCAGGGTGGCAGGAAGCGCTGTTGTGTCTCAACTTTGTACAGGTGGTCTAGTCCAAACATCTTCATATGTGTAGCTGTAGTTTGGATCCATTTAGACTCAGTAGTCCCATGGTTCATACATTCTAGCAATTTTAAGGAAACAATGTTATCAGGATCACCACGCAGAAGCCTCAGGGCTATCATGAGGTTGATTTCAATTATTCTATCTTTAACACTGGGTATACCTAGTTCTTTTCTCATATTAAGTACTTTAGTGCTCATGGGACATCCTAAGATAATTCTGAGGGCTTTATTTTGCATTTTCTCGAGCTTGTCAACGCCTTTCCCGTCACGAATGACCAGGGCTGGTGCGTGGTAATCTATCAGAGATCTTATATAGCCGAGGTACATTGTTTTAACAATTCTAATATTAGCACCATAGTGCGGGCTGTACCCCGCTACACTTCTAAGAGGTCTCAGTCTGTCAGTTCATTGGCGGGTTAGCTGTTGTATGGCAGGTAGGGTACAAGGGACGGAAACACCAAGATATTTAAAAGAAGAAACATAGTCAATAGTGTTGTTACCTATCTTGAACTTGGCGGGGCCGCGTTTGCGGTTACCAGCTTGTTTGTTGAACACCTTAGTTTTGTCAGTGGAGATAATAAGACCGAGGTGTTCACAGGCTGCGTATACATGGTTCAGGGTGGTTTGCATTTCACGATGAGTTTTAGTATGTATAAGAATATCATCAGCATAGCTGATTGAGATATTGCTGGGGTTGTCTGGTATTAAATTTAAAAATGCATTCATAAGAACATTGAACAAAGTGGGGCTAAGTACTCCACCTTGAGGGGTACCAAGTTGCATATCTTTAACTTCACTTTTGTAAGCCTGAAACAGTGCAGCAGCCCTTCTGTTGGTTAGGTAACCAATTATCCAGTGTAACAGCCTACCTCCTATATCCATTTTGGCTAGTTCGTACAATATCAGTTGCCTATTGGCAATATCAAATGCAGCTTTTAGGTCAAGAAATGTGGTGTATCTGTGCCTTTCATCACCATGCACAGTTAGGAATGTGGTGATGCAATTATGCACACCTTTACCATGGGTGAAGCCATTTATGTTAGGAGACATGTGTTCTCTGATTCTATATAAGAGTCTGCCAAGAACCATCCTCTCAAAGGTTTTACACAGGCAGCTGGTTAGTGATATGGGACGAAAAGCATCAGGCTGTCCTGGTTTCGGTATTGGTACACCAATACTGCTGGTCCATGATGTGGGTAGTTGGCCCTCGGCATGACTCATATTGTACAATGCCAATAATGGATTGCCCGGCACACGCCTTAGTAGTCTAACGATGTTGTAGGTGACTCCGTCCTCTCCAGGGGAAGTAGACCTACCCCTGGCGAGGGCGGCGTCAAGCTCCCACTCAGTATATGGAACATCACACTCATCGTGCTGTTTGCCCAGCATAAAGCTAATAAGATTACTTCTATGAGCGATAGGGGTTGGGTGTAAACGGGACTGCCAAGTATGGGCCAATAGGTCCGCTACAGTTTCCTTTATTCTTTTGTTCTTATTTAAAGAACCTTGATGACCTAATGAAGGGAATGTGCCCGAATTTCAGTCTTATATCCCATGTCTCAGTTTTGAATTGATCGACGGTGATCTATTGAATGGTGACGGGAGTGGTGCAGCAAGCAGCCGACATCACCCACCACACTACGGCCTGTGTTGTGCCTAGCTTTAGTATCTGTAGTGATGTAAGTACTCAGCCACAATCTGTTATTCCACATGTTACATGTATGAGTGTCTAAAAGCGGATTATCAGGGTTTGTAAGATATACCTGCACATATCAAATTGACAAGGACTTATATACAGGTATATGTACTTGATCATACAATGACAAATTCATTCATCAATGTTATAGCTAACTATTGCTCATAAGGTTGAAAACAGCACCTTAGGCATCACAGCAGGTGGCAAGACTTCGAGCGGGCTGTTATATTGAGTCATCCCCGAAAACATCTTACAGTATTTTATTGGAAGAATCATGTCATTGTAACTGAACAATTACCTTCAGAACCAATTTTGGTGTAAACTTGCCCAATTCATGTATAACTGCACTTTAAACCAATCCATTGCAATGAACAAATATAAGATTGTCTTACATCCGTTATCTTCTCGCATCAGTTATGCTAAGCTCTTAAATTCCACACTGTTAGGTTACTCTGTTGTTATACGCCAGAGTATAATATCCATCATAATCAAAGGGAAATCCAAATACATCTATATGATTTACATTTATTTCTAATCTCGGTAACAAGTCCACCCACCCTCCTTCTCTATCACCGCTCCAAGTCTGTCGGGCAGATAGGCGACATGGTCCTGGAAGAGCTGCGGTTGCTTGCGGAACACTTCCTACTGGGCATGGGTGTGGGCCACTAGTTCAGCTGGTGTCTGCTCCATCTCTGGCTCCCAGTCGTTCACCAGATTCCCCCGATATTTTCGATGGGGTTCATGTCGGTCCCCTTACTCGGCCAGTCTAGCAACTGCAGGTCCTCTCGACCTCTTGACCATTCCTGAACTGCTCTAGCCGTGTGGATTGGGCAGCAGTCCTGTAAAAAAAATGATGGGGCCTGGAGGGAACGGATAGTTTCTTTCCCGAAGTGAGGGGAGGAAAAAATCCTGCAAAATGTCAAGATATTTAGCAGCAGTGAACCTTCCCTCAATCCGGGTGACGTCACCTGTGCCGTGGATGGAAACCCACCCCTACACGTTTACGGTGACATGTCCACTCCTAGCCTCCTCGTAGATGTTCCTACGATCGTATCAGCACATGAAGAGAAAATTATTACATGGTTAAGTTGGCTTTATAGTAGGTACTTAGACAGTTCTGGTATTAGCGGCCATTTTTCATGGTATGGGTAATTATCCACAGTTTGTTGGTATAAACTATTGGGGAAATAAAAGGCTGAGTAAACAGTGGTGCAAACGTAGTAATCTGCATTCATCTCGAAGTATGAATAATATGACCAGCAATTGATGAGAAAGGATTGGTTAATATTATATTAACACATCGTATCGATACAATATCAATTGAATGTTATTATACACTAGACAGTGCAGCCTCTATGCGTATCCATTTGTGGACATAATTAGTATAGGTAACATTAATACGTCTGCTTAACACCTGGAAGTTGTAAGTATGTAAAGCGACAAACAAAGACCCAGTAAATGTGTTATAATTTAAAATAGCGATAACTTAACCAGCTTGGCTAATAACTGGTGAAAACTAAGGCACAGAAAATGTCGTGAATGATAATTATTAGTTGCTTTAGTTGCTATACCATTTCTTTAACATTTATTTAATATTTAAGAGTCTAACTAATTCTGTAAATGACTGTTAATTCTCAGATGATGGTTGTTGCTTACCTTCTGTTATTCGGTATCCAGGTATGTATTCTGCCGTGATTAATGCTGGTAAACGTCTTCTCGTCACAGATCACGACCCGAGACCAGACTTCCAAATCCTCGCCCTATGTAAAATTTATGACATGACTCTATGGTATAGTATACCTATCAATATATATATATATATATATATATATATATATATATATATATATATATATATATATATATATATATATATATATATATATTAGCAGAATCGCCGTGCTCTGGGCGGCTCATCCGCTAGGCAACGGTAGGACGCCACCCTCCGGGAGGCTCCACATTGTCTCACTGTTCAGTCTCCCAAACTTCTTCTTCCATCAATGGTTCATGAACGATGTATGTAAGTTCCACCATGTTATTCACTACAACGGTACAGCAAAGTATATTTTTTTAGCATTAAACTGTAGAATTTTATTGTCTAATCATCACTATATATAACACCATCCATCATCACTACATATATCATCCATCATCACTGCATATAACACCATCCATCATCACCACATATAACACCATCCAACATCACTACATATAACACCACCCATCATCACTACATATAACAATATCCATCATCACTACATATAACATCATCCATCATCACTACATATAACACCATCCATCATCACTACATATAACACCATCCATCATCACTACATATAACACCATCCATCATCACTACAGATCGGCAAAGTAGTTTCCGAGATTCTCGTGCGGACACACACGGTAGGACGCCACCCTCCGGGAGGCTCCACATTGTCTCACTGTAGAGCATTAGGGTAGACCACATTTTTGGTTTTGCAATTAGCAGCAAGTATGTGCAGATTTTTGCCAGTTCCCACTCTGGAGCATCCAACATAGAACTGTCCATGATAGAAGCAAGGAAACACTTGCTCTCCATGCCAAGTTTGGTCCGGGCGTTCATTTGCTAGGCCACGGTAAGACGCCACTCTCCGAGAAGCTCCACATTGTCTCACTGCTCACTCCTTAAAACTTCTTCTTCCATCAATATTTCATTAACGGCGTAAGTAAGTTCCACTACAACGGTACAGCAAAGTATATTTTTTTAGCATTTAGCTGTTATTATTTTATTGTTTAATCATCACTATATATAACACCATCCATCATCACTACATATAACACCATCCATCATCACTACATATAACACCATCCATCATCACTACATATAACACCATCCATAATCACTATATATAAAACACCATCCATCATCACTACATATAACACCATCCATCATCACTACATATAACACCATCCGTCATCACTATGTATAACGCCACCCATCATCACTACATATAACAACATCCATCATCACTACATATAACATCATCATCCATCATCACTAGAGATCGGTAAAGTAGTTTCTGAGATTCTCGTGCGGACACACACACAGACATACTTCTTTGTTGTATATATATATATATATATATATATATATATATATATATATATATATATATATATATATATATATATATATATATATATATATATATATATATATAAATACTTCATTTTTAGTCCATATAACACGCGGACTTTGAACATATAATCAACGACCTCACCAGCCAGGAATCGAACCCTCGACCTACTGGGTGGGACTAGGGAACGCTACTGACCAACCCACAAGGACACTAAAAGCAGTCCTAGAATCTGTTATATTTCACACAAAGCCTGTTCATCGAGCTGATGGCACCGTGAACCTCATTGAGAACTGCCCGTGCCGCGTATGTGGTGTCAGTAGCATTTTACCGAATCCAGCTGGTATGAAACACGAGGTACCATATATATACTTCATTTTTAGTCCATATAACACTCGGACTTTGAACATATAATCAACGACCTCACCAGCCAGAAATCGAACCCTCGACCTACTGGGTGGGACTAGAGAGGCCAATACGGGACCAGCATGATCGTCCACAGTAGTTGTACATGTGAAGGGCTACATTTAGTGTGGGAGGGGCAGTGGCAAAATCTTTCCGGCGTTGGCGCTTGTCTGCCTCGGTATGCAGTCGGGCTAACTCGAAAGTATTGACACCTTCTCGTGTGGTGCTCCTCCAAGCGTTACGGTGTGGAGTAATCGTCTTCCAGGTGAGGGGGTCGATTTGGCACTTTTTCTGGTTTGTCTTAAGACTATCAGTAAGAGGTTTATATTCCAGTCCAATTATTGTTGGAACTGTGCTGTTCGATGTTGGGTTTGTTCTCTGCATCTGAAGCAGGTGTTGCTCATGGGTAGTTCGAACCGACTCCTAGTGCTGGGTGTAACCGTATGGCTGGTCATTTGGCTCCCTTCCTCTGACCCAGTTGGCTATCTGTTACCTGTGAGTATTCCATAACATTTATTTTCGTTTTTGGTTTATGGTTTCTGTGGTGTTATTTGCGTCTTAAGAGTGCCTTGTGTAATGTTTGTTAATTACTATGTATGTGCAACTTAGTGTGTATGAATTGTACAAATATGATAGCATATTGACAGTTACTACTAAAATATTAGACACTATTCTAAATGGACTGTATTGTTGCAGCTTTTTATTCATGGTCACGTTGCTGCGAATTGCTGCACTCCTAGCCTCTGTGCTGTTCCTCCCTTGGTCCAATATTAAGTACCTGTGCCGGTTAGGAGGATACTTGCTCTCCTGAGAAGTTGTTGAGAAAACACCAATTTACCACCTGTGCCATGTTTGATATATAAGACTCCAAGCTTGACATCAAGTCTCTACACTCCCGACATTTGTTAGGACCGGCAGTCCGGCACTTCCATACCACATACGTTTATGTTGCTCTGTACTGTCTCCATGCCGATTATCAGTGTAAATCAACATATTTTGTTACAAATATCCATAATCTTGTTCAATGTCCTTGGTGAAAGCGGAAGTGTTCAACATGACAGTAATATTTAAAAAAAAAGAGTGCTAACATCTACTGTAAGCCCTCGACACTGTCCATATACCATTTCAGTTGCCAGCCAGCGTTACGTTTACTATTCGTTAGGTGACTGTAAAGTAGCTGCTTTGGCAGTGTACTGTCTTTCATGCTGGTAACATGGCCAGTCCAGCATAGTTGTTCTTGGATAAAGGCAGCCTCGTTGCTCCTACAGTTGGTGTCAGCGAGAATACTAGGATTTGTTTTCTTGTCTTCCCAGCAAACTCAGAGGATAGAACATAGACTATGTTGGTGAAAGTTTTCAAGTACCTTGAGGTGCCTCCTGTATGTGACCCATGTCTCACTGCCATATAGCGCGGTGAGGAGGACCACTGTTCGATATACGTACAACTTTGTAGATAATTTCAGCTCCCTACAGCTGAAGACACAGGTATGGAGTCTGCCAAAGGCTTGAGATGCACATCTGATCCGATGTTGAATTACTTCATTATTGTCCGCGGTGGTGGATGGTAGGGAGCCAAGATACCGAAAGTGGGTTACATTAGAGAGGGTAGTACCGTTCACCTGGATGGATGATGGAGGTGTGGCTGATCCAGGGGCAGGCTGAAAAAGAATCTTTGTTGACATACATTCACCTCAAGGCCGAAGTGTGCATATGCAGCTGCATGGGTGTTCACTGTTCAGGATCTCCTGTAGGTCACGTTCAGTGTAAGCAACAAGTGTGAGGTCGTCTGCAGACTGATGTTAATAATGGAAGCTGCCGACACCTTTGTCCCTGCCCGGAGTCGTCTTATATTGAAAATACCCTTCGTCCGGTACTGGATGTCCACCCCACTGGCTAAATTGGCACTGGCACAAGTAAGAAAGGCAGTTAAGAAAATGGAAAAGAGAAATGGTGCCAGTACACATCCTTGTTTTACCCCTGCTTTGGTTGGGGAAGAACTCAGATTGGATTTCATTGTGCAGGACGCTGCCGTTCATGCCATCGTGGAGTTGTCTCACAATGGAAATGAATTTGGGTGGGCAGCAAACACGGCTGAGGTGCGCATAGGGGTGCATTTCTCTGTTGACCGAGTCGATGGCCTTGGTTAGGTCGATGAAGGCCATGTACAGGTCACAACGCTGTTTTCTGCACTTTTCCTGTATCTGGCTGCAGCAAATATCATGGCAATGGTGCCATGTGATAGTCTAAAGCCACATTGAAATTCTGGGAGGAAGTTTTCCGCCAGAGGAAGAAGTCTGTTTAGGAGGACCCGGGCGGTAATCTTGCCAGCTACGGACAGCAGCAAGATCCCGCGGTAGTTGCCACAGTCTGACTGGTCTGCCTTGTTCTTGTAAATATTGACGATGGAAGCGTCTTTAGGAGCTTGGGGGATTTCCTCCGTTTCCAAGTATATTCTCCAGGAGAGAGTGGAGACGGCTGGTAAGCAGAGGTCCTCCTGCTTTTTGCACCTTGGAGGGGATTCCATCAAGCTCTGAAGCTTTGTTATTCTTCATCTGTTTGACGGCAGTAGCGACCTCGTCCATGGATGGAGGATAGCTGAGGAAGGTCAGCTCTGGATGATGAGGGACCTGATGGGTAGTCAGGATCTCTACATTGGTGTTTCGGTTGAGCAGCGAATGATAGTGCTCTTTCCAACGCTGAATGATGCCTTCTTCGTCTTTAATTAGGTAGTTAACACACACACCATAGCACACACACAACACACACCACAGCATACATACACACCACAGCACACACACACACACACACACACACATACACCAGAGCATACACACACACCAGAGCATGCACACACACACACACACACACACACACTACATCCTTGACCACCGAAGGGTCAAGACGTACCTGGCGATCCTCTGGGAGCAGCCAGGTCAACTGTTATGTTGGCCCATACCAACTCCATCCCCTGAACCCTCCTCCCCACCGGAATATCAACAAGTTCTCGCCAGAAGTTACAATTTCGTTTAGGAAGGGAATGGAACCAATGTTGAACAGAGGTGAACAGTGGTGAACAGTGCTTAAGTCAGTGAAAACAAGTCAACATTAACAGCCTAGTCATACCCAAGTTAACCTTCACACAGTGAGGTCCCGGGTACCCAGTGATAACGGCCCGTGAGACCCAACAACAACCAGCGATGTGTTAATCCGTCTATCATAGGAAGGCCTGGGACGACACCTCGCTCATATAACACCATCTGTGAGGGAATTACTACACCACTTCAGGTCCCGCATAACACCATCTGCGAGGGAATTACTACACCACGTGAGGTCCCTCATAACACCATCTGTGAGGGAATTCGTACACCACGTGATGCCACTCATAACACCATCTGTGAGGGAGTCACTACACCACGTGAGGCCCTTCATAACACCATCTGTGAAGGAATTACTACACCACGTCAGGCCCCTCATAACACCATCTGTGAGGGAATTACTACACCACGTGAGGTCCCTCATAACACCAACTGTGAGGGAATTACTACACCACGTGACGTCCCTCATAACACCATCTGTGAGGGAACTACTACACCACGTGAGGTCCCTCCTAACACCATCTGGGAGGGAGTTACTACACTACGTTTTTGCTGTTCAACACTTACATTAATCTGTATGTTCACTGTATGTTCCTTCACCTTTCTCTAATGAAGGCTTTTGTTAAACCACCAATGTATGTAATAAGTCATTTATGCCCAATGTATATTTTCAGCCTTCGGGCTGCAGAACTTTTTCAATAAACCGTTATTATTATTATTATTACATATACACACACACACACACCACAGCACACACACACAGCACACCACAGCACACACACACACACACACCACAGCACACACACACCACAGCACACACACATATACTACACACACACACACACACACACACACACACACACACACACACACACACACACACACACACACACACACCACAGCACACATATACACACACACACACACACACACACACACACACACACACACCACAGCACACACACACACACACACACACACACACACACACACACACACATACCACACACACATACACACATACACACACACACACACACACACACACACACACCACACACACATATGCTACAGCACACACACACACACCACTGCACACACACACACACACACACACACACACCACTGCACACACACACATACAGCACACACACACACACACACACCACAGCACACACCCACCACCCACACACACACACACCACAGCACACACCCACCACTCACACACACACACCACCACACATACCCCACACCCACGTTTTGGACATTGTGTCTTAAATGAAATCTTCATTTGTAACCTGTTATTCCCAACGAAAATAATCATATAGTACTGTAAAAAGAATGTTAATCAAGACTGCTCTGCGTACTGTCAACCGGGTAATGCAGTTTGAAACAAACTTTGTCCGGTGCCTAAGGGCTGCAACGCAACCTCTGCCATTTTTACAGCTCCATAGTATATTCTGCGTGTTTCAGATAAGCTGTTTTTAGTATTCATTTGAAGTGGCTGTTCGTCAGTATCATTCAGAAATATAATATGTTAAGTTTAATTATTGGTATAACTGATAAAACAAGAACCTCTACAATGACAATGGAACCCAACTGCTTGGCCGTGGGGGTGTCGTCTCCCTCTTGTCTCTCCGCGATCCGCCACTAAACACTTTATCACCTTTTACATTAATGAAATTAATCACTGTGGGAATGGGTACCGCTAATTTCCTCCATAATGTGAACTGTGTATGTATTGCACCTATATTTGGACCTATTATTAATGTCAAAGTAAACGTATATTGTTACATATGTCGATGTATTCATATACCGGTAATATAAAAACGAATGTCTATAAAGTCCGAGTGCAATTTAAAATGTTACTAACTTCAATTCTATACGAGATAAAAACAATCTGTAAAATGTAATAGAGAGGCAATATATTCAAGACTTAACACAAAAAATGATATTTATTTATTCTAATTTATTTATTTAATTTTTTCCATAAAATATACCCTACACTGTACGAAATGGCTTCAATTAAAAAGAAAGTGAATTTTGTTCTCTGGTTAGAAGAAAATTTACGACTCATTACAACAAGCAAGCACCGCACAGGTATTTAATAATAATAAAGTGGATGAAGAAGATTAATGAAACTGGTTGCAATAATGACAAACCACGGACTGGAAGACCGCGAGTAAACGCTGAGACTGAGCGTCTGTAGTCCACGAAAATCAGTAAGACGGGCTTCTTTGGAACTAGTTATTCCTAGAGCAACAGTTCACGATATTCTTTAAGTAAAATTGCAACAGCGACCTTACATGATTCAAGTCCATCAAATGTTGTTGGAAGAAGACTACAATGCAAGATTGGCTTTCTGTCACCATTTTTAACATGAAGTTTTATATAGCACCTCATTTCTTGGCACTTTCATGTTTAGTGATGAAGCACCATTTCACAATAGTGGCAAGGTTAACCGACATAATTGCTTCATTTGGGGGTCCGAGAAACCCCAAAAAGCTTGAGAACATGAAAAGGATTCACCTAAAGTCAATGTCTTATGTGCTCAAGGAAAAACACACATAATTGGTCCATTCTCTTTTGCAGGAACAGTTGTTAATGGTGAAATTTATTTGAAAATGCTACAAAATTACTTCATTCCTGAACTGAGGAAACCAAGACACTTTTTCAGCAAGATGGCGCACCTTGCCACTTTGCTCGTAGTTGACATTTCTTAAATGGGGTTTTCCTGGATCGATGGATCGGAAGAGGTGAACCAACCGCTTGGCCAGCTCGCTCGACAGATTTATCTCCATTGGACTTTTTCCAATGGGGACATGTCAAAACTGTAGTTAACTCATCAAAACTTCGTTTTTTAGACGATCTTTGTGCAAAGATAATTGGTGTGATCAGTGACATAACGGGAACACAGTTGCAGAATGTGTTCGTGGAATTTCAAAATCGTATTATGCTTTGTATCCGTAATGATGATGGATATGTTGAAAATTAAAATCTTAAGATTACAGGTGTTAAAACTTGAATAAGTTGCCTCTCTATTACATTTTGCAGATTGTTTTTATCTCCTACAGAACTAAAGTTAGTAACATTTTAAATTGCACACGGACTTTATGGGCACCCTATTAAAATGTGTCCTGTATATTAATTTTTTATCAGTCACTATTGCAAGAGCAGTTTTCTGTGGAAAAGCTTAACGAAAGGTGTATGTATTTTCTTATAATTAGTTTATTTTTGCATTTATTGTGAATTATTTTGGTTCAATGTAGTTCCAGATATTTTTTAATCACATAATATTATGTATTTGTATAAAGAAGTTTTGAGTTTATATTTTGGTTGTGAAAGATGTACTGTTGTTGTCCTTCTAGAAGCTCTCCCTTTCTAGACAGACACAGCGTGTGAACTAGGACCCAGGAATGTGTGATTATATCTTATTTCATCCATTGTGTATATCATGTTTTAGTGTAACTTTGCTACCAGTGTTAAGGGTGAATGTTGGGTGATATTTTGTGAATGAATGGAGAGCCATATTATGAAATTAAGGCAGATAAGTTATTAAATTAGTTGGGTCACAGGACCATGCTGCCCTGTTGTCCGTACTCTTGTTTATTGTAAATATATTATGTTTAGTTGTTACAAGCTGGTATTACTTCGAAGTCCTTGGATGCATGTTCATAATGTAATTATGTGGAAAATTTCATCTTCAACTGTCAGCTGGAGGTAGCAAAGTTTTGTATACATGATTCTGGTCTGTTAACCAAAGCTGTTATTTCAGAGCGTGAGTCTAATTAACAGGTGTAGGGGTTGAAGGCTTGAAGCACTGCTGGAAGGTGAGGAATATTCAGGACTGGCTGTGACAATATTAATGTAGCGTCATTCCTCATTAGCCCAAACTAATAATGTCTGTGTGTCTACTGATAGGAAGCTAAGAAGTTGTCTGTGTGTGTGCGTGTATGTGTGTGAGAGAGAGAGAGAGAGAGAGAGAGAGAGAGAGAGAGAGAGAGAGAGAGAGAGAGAACAACCAAGAAAACATAGGTTTCGTATTATTAATGATATAAGATATCAACATCGTAATGAATATAAAAAAAATAGCTGTCAAATTATAAAAAATGTTGGGGTTAACAACCTGACCCAACCTCACCACCATCCCTCACTTGCCAAGTTCTCCCTCACTCCCAGAGACTCCCACCTCCCCCGCATCCTCCTGCGCCATGCCGCCATCTATGGGTCAACTTAACGACTGCTTCTGACTGACAACTCAATGAGTCTCGTGGTTTACGGAGGGAGAGAATGACCGGACTATTATTCGAGCATGTAAACAGAGCACACAAATGCGCTGGTGTAACGCTAGCTATATTTTGCGACCAGGTAGACCAGGCAGAACTGTTGCAGAGTGTAAATGGCCTTCATTGACCTGACCATGGCCATCGACTCGGTCAACAGGGAAGACCTCTGGCGGACCTTCAGCCGTTTTGACTGTCCACCAAAATTCATCCCCATTGTGAGGCAACTCCACGATGGCACGAATGGCAGAGTCCTGTATAATGGTACCCAGTTTGAGTTCTTTCCCATCCAAACGGGGTATAACAAGGATGTGTACTGGCACTAACTCTCTTTTCCATTTTCTTGGCTGCCTTTCTCATTTGTGCCATTGCCAATTTAGCCGGAGGGTGGACATCGAGTACCGGATGAAGGGGCTTTTCAACATAAGATGACTCCAGGCAAGAAAAAAGATGTCGGCAGCTTCTATTACTAAACTTCAGTATGCAGACGACCTCACTCTTGTCACTCACACTGAACGTGACCTTGAGGAGATCCTGAACACCAATGCAGATGCGTATGCATACTTCGGCCTCGAGGTGAATGTACATAAGACTCAGATTTTCTTTCAACGTGCCCCTGCTTCAGCCACGCCTCCACCATCCAACCAGCTGAACGGTACTACCCTTTCTAATGTTACCCACTTTTAGTATCTCGGCTCTCACCTGTCCACCACTGAGGACAACGATGAAGAGATTCAACATCGTATCAGATGTGCATCTCAACCCTTAGGCAGACTCCGAAACCGTGTCTTCAGCTGTAGGGAGCTGAAATTATCTACAAAGTTGCACGTATATCGAGCAGTGGTCCTCCCTACCCTGCTATATGGTAGCGAGACATGGCTCACATACAGGAGGCACACCGAGGCTCTTGAAAACTTTCACCATTTTAGTCTACGTTCCATTCTCCGAGTTCGCTGGGAAGACAAGAAAACAAATGGCAGTATTCTCGCTGAAACCTGTTGTAGGAGCATCGAGGCTACCATTATCCATGAACAGCTACGTTGGATTGGCCATGTTACGGGCATGGACGACAGTAGAATGCCAAAGCAGCTACTTTACAGTAACCTCACGAACAGTAAACGTATTGCTGGCGGACAACGGAAAAGATGTAAGGATAGTCTTAAGAAATTCTTGAAACAGTGCCACATCAACTCTCTCACCTGGGAAACGATCACTCCACACCGTAACGCTTGGAGGAGCACCACACGAGGTGTTAATACTTTCGAGTTAGCCCGCCTGCATACCCAGGCAGACAATCGCCAGCGCCGGAATGACGCTGCCGACGCCCCTCCCACACTTGACGTAGCTCTCCACACGTGCTACATCTGTGGACGACCCTGCCGGTCCTGTATCGGCCTCTCGATTCACCTCAGAGCTCACCAACGAAGGTAACATCCTTAACAACTCATTTCATTGTATCATAGCTGGATGATCGTCATACTCGATTCCGAGTGACACATAATATCCATAATTCACACTCATTATACCCACGAGAAATCCACATTATACCCACGATTAGCACACATATTACACACAATTAATCCACAATATTACCCAATGATTAACCCATCTCCAGCTGATTAGTAATATTTTAACACATCTTAACATTTATAAGAACAATATTCATACTTTGTTTGAAGTTATATTACCTGTATTTAAAGTAGAATAATAATTACATATCTGGGAAGGAAGAAATATATTGCCGAAATTCTTGACAACCGCGTAAAACTGGGCTTTATCACCAGGTAAACATTTTATTTCACCTGTAACGTGATATTTCCTTCTCCTTTACACCACTCTCTCCCACATCCTCCTCCTCCATACCCCTTCCCCTAAACGCCTTCACCCATACTCCCATCTCCCATATCCCTTTCTCCAACATCTTCCTCCCCCACGCCCCTTCCCCTGAATGCCCTCATCCGCACTCTCCCTTCCACACCCTCTCCCCACACCTCTTTCCCTAAACGCCCTCACTCACACTTCCCTCTGCCACACCCTCCTCCCCCACACTTCTTCCTTAAAACTACCTCACCCACACTTCCATCTCCCACAACCCCTCTCCTTCACCCACCATTCCCTTACACTTCCCTTCCCAAAACCTCCTTCCTTATACCCCACACTAACACCCCTCTCCCACACCCTCGTTCCCTGTACTCCCTTCCCCAACACCTCTCCCCCACACCCCAGTCTGCACGCTCTCACCACCTCGCCTTTAACAAAGTCGCAAAAGCAACAGAAAGGTTTTAAAATGAAATGAATTCTGAAAATATATCGGCAAACGCAGCTTAAAAAAAAAATTATATATATGTATATATATATATATATATATATATATATATATATATATATATATATATATATATATATATATATATATATATATATATATATATATATATGATAATGGCATGTACAAACTGGACAATTTTGTAATTTAGAAGATTTGTAACCAGGTGAGAAGGTCGGGTCACCTTACCATCTGACCTGACCACCAACCGTTGTGTGCTATTTAAAGATTAGTAGGGTCATTACCTAATACCTGACCATTGTGGATACCTGACCATTGTGGACCTGGTCTCACCCTCCTCTGTATATATACACCTTGGTTTGTATTTCTCTTTAGTCTGTACTCACCCCTGAAGATGTGAATTACACGAAAGCGCTTGGGAACTTCGTGTTTTCTTCTTTCCTTGTGGTTATCAGCATATATATATATATATATATATATATATATATATATATATATATATATATATATATATATATATATATATATATATATTTCATTAGCCCAATAAAGCACGCGGACTTCTACATACAATCAACACCTTAACCCTCCAGGATTTGAACCCACGGCCCACGAGCCCATGACTGTGACCGGGGAACGTTAACCGCTGGACCACCAGGAAAGCAGTCCTAGACTTTTTATATTTCACACAAAGCCTGTTCAACGAACTTATGGCGCCGTGAACCTCTAATGGGGACTACCCTTATCACGTACAGTAGGTGGTCAGAGTAACGTTTTACCAAATCCGGCTTCGAAACACGAGGATCCATATATATTTCATTAGCCCAATAGCACGCGGACTTCTAGATATAATCAACAGCTCAACCCTCCAGGATTCGAACCCACGGCCCACGAGCCTATGACTGTGACCGGGGAACGCTAACCGCTGGACCACCAGGATACAAAAGCAGTCCTAGACTTTGTTATATTTCACACAAAGCCTGTTCAACGAGCTTATGACGCCGTGAACCTCTCATAGGGACCACCCGTATCACATAGGTGGTCAGAGTAACGTTTTACCAAATCCCGCTTCGAAACACGAGGATCCATATATATTTCATTAGCCCAATAGCACGTGGGCTTCTACATACAATCAACACCTCAACCCGCCAGGATTCGAACCCACGTTACTCTGACCACCTACGTGATACGGGTAGTCCCTATGAGAGGTTCACGGCGCCATAAGCTCGTTGAACAGGCTTTGTGTCATATATAACAAAGTCTAGGACTGCTTTTGTATCCTGGTGGTCCAGCGGTTAGCGTTCCCCGGTCACAGTCATGGGCTCGTGGGCCGTGGGTTCGAATCCTGGCGGGTTGAGGTGTTGATTGTATATATATATATATATATATATATATATATATATATATATATATATATATATATATATATATATATATATATATTTCCTTGTGGGTTGGTCGGTAAGCGTTCCCTAGTCCCACCCAGTAGGTCGAGGGTTCGATTCCTGGCTGGTGAGGTCGTTGATTATATGTTCAAAGTCCGCGTGTTATATGGACTAAAAATGAAGTATATATATGGTACCTCGTGTTTCATACCAGCTGGATCCGGTAAAATGCTACTGACACCACATACGAGGCACGGGCAGTTTTCCAATGAAGTTCACGGCGCCATCAGCTTGATGAACAGGCTTTGTGTGAAATATTACAGAGTCTAGGACTGCTTTTAGTGTCCTTGTGGGTTGGTCGGTAAGCGTTCCCTAGTCCCACCCAGTAGGTCGAGGGTTCGATCCCTGGCTGGTGAGGTCGTTGATTATATGTTCAAAGTCCGCATGTTATACGGACTAAAAATGAAGTATATATATATATAAATGTATATATATATATATATATATATATATATATATATATATATATATATATATATATATATATATATATATATATATATATATATATATATATATATATATATATATATATGCAAGTAAATCACTGTAGGTGCGCGTGATCTAGGTATATGCTTATAACCACAATGAAAGAAGAAAACACGAAGTTCCCAAGCGCTTTCGTGTAATTCACATCTAAGGACAAGTACAAAACAAGGTGTATATATACAGAGGAGGGTGAGATCAGGTCCACAATGGACAGGTATTAGGTAATGACCGTACGAATCTTTAAATAGCACACAACGGTTGGTAGTCAAGTCAGAGGGTAAGGTGACCCAACCTTCTCACCTGGTTACTTCGTGTTTTCTTCTTTCCTTCTGGTCACATACACGAATGTATACATATACAAATACATACTCAAACAACCATTCACAAAGCCACACATATATGCACTCATGCACACAGCTACAGACAGGTATAAATGTGTGTGTGTGTGTGTATGTGTGTGTGTGTGTGTGTGTGTGTGTGTGTGTGTGTGTGTTTGCCACGCTAAATACGGAAAATATTGTCCAGTTAAGCCTTAAATCCAACAAAGATTTTTGCCAATTAGGAATAACATTTTATTTTTGTTGTACAAATTTTTGTAAATTAGTTCGATAAAACTAGTAAAAGATGCTATTTCACTTAAGACGCTTTTATTTTTAAAAACATAATCAAACTACAGGTATACCTGAAGTAGGTTAGGTTAGGTTAGGTTAGATTACTAATGATGTCATTCATTTATATTTTGTAATGTTATTAACTACATGATCGCCTCTGTATACACAAAAATTCCATTTTGGGAAAAAAAAATACAAATTCTTAGAGGTTATCATTACGTCACTCTTATCACACGAAAACGTACACTCACTATACTCACCCTCACCCACTCACTCACTATTCTCATTGTCTTAAGGAAGGAAGTGAAGGAAGTACAGAGGGAAGGGACGAAGGTAGTGAGGGACAAAGATAGTGAGGAAGAAAGCCAGTGGGAGAGAAAGGTAGTGAGGAGAGGAGGGGTGGGGAGAGGAGAGGGGGATGAGAATATTTGGGAAAACTTTTCTCTCTAAAATTCCTATAACTACCGAAGTTATTTTGGCCTAAAGTTTTTACTCACCCGAAAAAGATATATATATATATATATATATATATATATATATATATATATATATATATATATATATATATATATATATATATATATATATATATATATATATATATATATATATATATATATATATATATATATATATATATATATATATATATATATATATATATATATATATATATATATATATATATATATATATATATATATATATATATATATATATATATATATATATATAATATATAATATGCATTCGTAAATTTATAAATCAATGTAGGTGTCGTGATCAGGTATATGCTAATCAGAAGAAAGAAAGTTTTCAATGTTGTGTAATTCAAATCTTCAGGTGAGTACAGCTATTCACCCCGGAGATGTGAATTACAACGAAGCTTTGAACTCGTGTTTTTTTTCTTTTTATTATATATATATATATATATATATATATATATATATATATATATATATATATATATATATATATATATATATATATATATATATATATAATATTCAGAAATTTCTGTGCGATAGACGTAAATATCAATGATGGCGATTTACTGAGTCATTCAAGTCTGTGTGACCGGGACCTGGTGAAGGTGGCTCCTGCACGCTACATAGTGAGAGCATTTTGAACTAGGCCTATACGATATTAAATGTAATTTACCGAATTAATATGGACGCGAATCATGAAATTAAATGACATTATTAAATTTGAAATTTTATTAGATCGTTTCTCAGTCTGCATATGTTACGTATGTCCAAACAAAGTTATTAGTTATGTGAGAAAATATGTCACGTAGGCCCAGGCTACCGCCTTGGGAAAGCACGAGGCTGGCCGGTTCTCAGTTAGACAACAGCGCTTGAACAGACAGGACGGTCTGAGCGTCGGTCCAGGAAAAACGTTCATGTGGTCTGGTCTCCATGCGCACATGTCTCCAGTGTAGCAAGTAAGTTTTATTCGATCTCAGACAGGGTTTAGATAGGGCGGTGATAGAAGTTAACAATAGCTAACAGAGAGTTCATTGCAGGGTTTCGGCAGAACCCACATGACTGCCATTGATGACTGCGATTGATGACTGCCGTTGATGATTGATGATTAGCGATTGTCGCAGTTGGAACGATCAGTGCAGGCTTGTCACTGGTTAGCTGGGTTAGCAAGGGATCTCTGGAGTGAAACCAGCTGTCTGGGTGCACAACTATCGACGTGGGACCATCGTCTGCCCTTGGTTGACGATCGTTTGGCGCCAGATCTCTTTTACCTCGGCTCACAATACCACATATCTTCAAGCAGTTAGTGAAAACCTTTTACCTCTCAACTTAACAAGGTCTGATTGGCTCACTCCCTTCCGTTTCATGGATGCACTGAGTGTAAAATGCAGCCACTTGATTGAATGAATGGTCACACACTGAGACCAGGGGTCTAGTGGAACTTAGAGGTACATTTTCCAAGGTTGAGAAGGGCTTGTTTGTGCCTTAAACTACGGGTGCCTGTTGGTTGTGCCTTAAAAAACTACGGGTGCCTGTGGAATCTACGTGTTAGGTTAGGGAGCATGTGTTTACGGGTATTGGTGGACTCAGTAACTTCTTAGTATAGTGATAATATTTTTTCAGTGTCTGATATTGTCTTGCTGTGTGTAATTAATATCTCTTAAATAATTTTGATAGTATTGTTTTTTATAATTTCTTATTTGTTATACCACTTTCTCAGTGATTGATGTTATTTTGTTGAAAACCCTTAAGGCCTGCATCTGTTGGAAACATAATTTTATTGAGTGCCCTTAAGGACTATTCATGGTGGAGTTAATAATTTCTTATTTTTTATACCATTCTCTCAGTGATTGATATCATTTTCTTGAAAGCCTTTAAGGCCTGTTCATGTGTGCATACAACATATTCTTAATACTTTGAATTTATTGTTGTCTAATGAGGCATTTTCTGAGTTTCTAATAATTTCAGTATCATGTATAATTTTTATTCCCCAGAGTAGTGTTTTAAGTTCAGGTTAAGAGGTGCGCATATGTTGGTGTACCATTATTTGATTGTGTCTGTAGTGTTGGAGGGAATAGAAGTGTCTAAATTTGACACTGCATCTCATTTACCCCAATCACAGATGTTACCCTTCCACGGGTCACGGAGAATTCATTTTTGCTAGTAAATTTAAGTGTTTTTTTGTGTTGGTTCGGGTTTTTTCTCCAAGGGGCGCTTCCACTGCAATTTCCATCTAATAATAAATGCCAAATTTCATGAAGTTTTCCAAAAACTTTCTATGGCAGGACTCAATGTCAAACTTTCTAAATGCCAATTTTTAAAATCCAGAATACATTTCCTTGATCATATAGTTGACGGAGATGGAATTCATACATTTGATGCCAAAGTCGCAGCTGTAGCACAGTTCCTGCGTCCTACAAATATTGATAAGGTGTGTAGTTTTCTGGGTTTGTCTGGATATTACAGTTCTTTTATTAAGGGGCGATGCAACGATAGCTTCACCCATGACTAAGCTACTTAGGAAGGACGCAACTTTTATCTGAATGCAGAACAAGAGAATAGTTTTATTGCATTGAAGAACACACTTACCAGTGCGCCTGCTTTAGCATTTCCTGACTACATTCAACCATTTACTCTGTGTACCGACGCCTGGGGACAAGGACTTAGCGCTGTACTAATGCAGCGGGACACACGAAGAAAACATCGAGTGATTGCTTTTGCCAGTCGTAAACTTAATGATGCCGAAACACGTTATTGAGTAACGCATCTAGAGGTGTTAGATGTTGTTTGGACCCTGAAGAAGTTTACAGACTTTATTTTTTGTTACAAAATAATCGTGCACACGGATCACGTGGCAATGAAAGCGCTGTTCCTCGGGAAAAATCTTTCAGGCAGACTAGCACGCTGGTATCTGACCATTCAAGAGTTCGACCCCGTCTTCGAGTACTTACCCAGACGTGCAAATGTGGTTGCAGACGCTTTGTCCAGAAACATAGCACCAGTGACGCATGTATCATCGTTCTCACACTCGTGTTTAAAAGAGAAACAACGAGTGGTCTCGTGGTCTGCTGTTATTTTTGCTCTGGAGTCGGGGAAGGAGGCTAATCTTCCAAAGTTACCACTTTCGGTCAATCAATTTGAACTACGACAAGACATACTCCATCGCACCAACCAGAAAACTGAGGGTATTGTTATGCAAATTGTCGTACCTGATACACCTCGTGCAACGATTCTAACGTGCGCTCAGAATAAGGGTAATACAATGTCACCGGCTCCAATTCTACTATATCCTACACCAGAACATCCGTTTAACACAGTTGCCATCGACTTTTTACCACTTCCGAGGACTCATCAAGGATCCTCGTAACTCCTAGTGTGTGTGGATCATTTTTCTCGATTTGTGATTTTCGTCCCACTGAAGGATAAAACAGCCGAATCTGTGGCTTATGCCCTCGTTATGCATCTTATATGTCCTTTTACTACTCCCAAGGTTCTTTTCTCCGACAACGGATTAGAGTTCAAGAATCAATCTGTAGCACATTTTATTTTCAATACGGTATCCAACAAAGTTTTATCACAGCCTACCATCCACAGGCTAATGGCCTTGTTGAAAGAACCAATCTCGAAATTCTAGAGATTCTTCACCCAAGGGTGAATCAAATGAACTATACATGGGAAGATTTGTTACCGCAAGTCGTCGCATTTATTAATGGGTCGATCAACAGCTCTACAGGCAAGTCACTCTATTATATTGTTTATGACATAGAAAAACGTTTGCCCTATGACGTACTGACAGACAAACCATGCCCTGTCTATAACGTGGACTATTTCGCTACGAAACAAATCAGCGTTTTCGCGGATTTTCATGGGCAAGTACGGAAACATTTAGCAGCGTCATGCGCTGAAATGATTCACAAGCAACATAAACAAGCTAAGCCTGTCATGCTAGAAATAGGCGACGCTGTTATGGTGCGAGAACCTGAACGAAAGTCCAAACTTTCACCCAAGTTTGAAGATCCATTCCGCATTATCGCCAAAGAAACGGGCAACAAATTTAACATTTTGAAGCCAAATTCACAAACTTCAGATGTAGTACATGCGGACAGACTTAAAAGGGGCAAACCAGATTTATTCCCCAGGAATGTTAATGATGTCCCAGACACAACTGTTCAAACAGTAAACACGTCAAGTACACCCACTGTACTTATTGTTTACAATTACGCTCTGCGAAACAATATTAAAATGCATCAACCTTTTACAGAATGGCTTGGAACATCGTAGTAATGCTCATACTCCTTTGTGGCACCATCGTGATGACGGATACGTCCACGGAAGTCTTCAAACCAGGTGTGCTTCCTGCACCTCTGGGACGAGTTCTCATCGTAGAAGACGTCGTGAGCATAAAGTACGAGCTGCATGGACTGCAAAAGCTTCCACGCCAGTTCAGTCTATTGATGCTCAACTCCAGACAGCTATGGGCGTCCTTAATGATCTACGTAAAAATCCTAACATTTCTACAATGGCATCACAAACTGCAAATCTTCAGCTTCTTCGTCTCAAAACCCTTCACAAGAATATCGTTGCAGCTAGACGCTCTATTCCATCATCTCAAGATAATCTTGCTTGGAAGGTGCGTTCTCAAATGCGAAGAAAGTGGGAATTGCTCACTTTTGTTGGTCTTATACAAAGTACTCTGTTTGGCACAGCGTCTGCCGAAGATGTAGCTAAATTAGGAGATCGTTTGAACATTATCAACCAAGCTGTACTTAAACCAAATTGCGCTATAACCCAAACTTTCAATGCAATCAATTCTTTGGAGTTAAAGGTTAACGTGACTATTTCTAAGTCGAATCAATTGTCTAAAATTGTTTATAGTTTAATGAATTCAGTGCCAACACTGGAATGGCTCATTTCTTTTTCCGAGTATTTGGATGCTGCGGAAACTTCAGCTCAAGCTTTATTAATAACAAAAACGAACTAATTGCAAGTATTGTAGATGCAGGGTTAAGACGTGTGGATGCACAGCTTGTGCCTGTGAAGATTCTTCTTGAAGCTTTACAAATAGCCAAGACGAGTTATCATTTAACTTCCATTTTCACAGAACACGAGGTAAAATATTATTACCTTCTGTTAGAGTTAACTCTCACGTACAATGCTATCCTCATCCACATACATATGCTTGGGCAACTCAAATTTAATGCATGGCACTTAGAACCCTTTCCTTTGTATTCTAATAACACACTGTTTACTCTGGATAAACCAACCGAAATATTGCTAATTGATGAAGACTACTCTTTGTTAGCAGTGGATGATCCTAGGGTATTATCACGGTGTAAGTCATCATTTTACATTTACACATGTGCCCAGCCTAAACGTTCACATTCATTCTTGCTGCAGACGGAATATGTGAATTGGCAATTATACAAACTAACGTTCGTACAGTGTTAAAACAATGTAACTATACACCAATTTCAAAGAAAATTGTGTTTCACGCACATCTACATAATGTGCAGTATTTTTTCTTCTCTGAGGAAACTAATGTCATTTTACTGTGCCAGGATGGTGGTAAACAACTAGTTTTGGAAGGTTATTATAAGGCCCTGGATCACTGCAAAATAACCTGCAGTTCATTGAAAACCTTGCCTCCCCATCATCATTTTCCATTGAATTTAAATCTCACTTCAGATTCGATTCCTTTGTATCAGGTTCCTAATTTGACTCGTAATGAACTCAATATTGTGTCAGAATATTTAAATTTATTTCTTATCTGAAAGAGTCACAATTTACTAATCTAGAAGATCACCTGCTAATTTATTGTATACTGGGATTGCTATACCCAGTTTAACTATTCCCACGATTGTGTTAATATTAGCAGTGATATTTCTGTTTTGTTATTATAAGTCAGTATCTTCCAAGTTTGCCACTGTACATAACATACTCTCCCGTAAGGCACTTCAGACTAGGGCTCCAGTAACGTCTGAACCCCAGGTTGCAGTTTCTCCAGTTTAGTGTCTTCACACATATGTTTGTAACATACGTAGGTATATGTATAGGGTTTTTCTGAGAGACCAGTTAATTCCTCGTAGAAGTTCGGAAAGTGGTGACCGAGCGATGAATTAGCCCTGTCTATTAGACAGTAGCTTTATATAAATACGGGCAATACATTTGTGTTATATAATTATATCACTCCCTGTAATTTTTCATAGGCTGTGAGGTATCATGTTCAGAGCACGTGGTGGGTATTTTTCACCCACAAGGCATGTCTCCAGTATATCCTAAGTCAGCGTCTCTTGGAGCAGACTCACTCCCAGTATCCACTCAACACTCACGATAATCGGACGTCAAACTAAGGTTAAGCCCAGTTAAGCCCCGTCCTCCTCTAGCACTCACAGCTTTCAGTGTTAATTTCGGTATTCTCCTTATTGAAGTGTACAAACAATATTTTAATAAATAAATGGAGAAAAGACCATTTGGGCTTAGATAACTTAACCCACAAACTAGACAGCTCTAATACTGCTATATGACAACTCCAAAAGCTGTTATACACAAAATGGATAATACAAGAGACTTGATAAGAAATGGAAACATGAATGCGATTAGTGATGGGGAACATGGTCGTACATCAGTTTCTCAGCCAAAATCTGCATGATATAATGTGTATGAAGAAGTTAATCCGAGGATGGTAGCCCACGATCTCTATACCAAAAAACACTTAGAAATGAGTTTCAGAGAAATTCGTTCACTAGTTTCAGAGTGTCAAGTTACTACGTTGACAGTCAAGATGGCACTGAAACATTCGGGACGTGGACCTTTGCCACTCGAGGAGTATTTGTGTGTTTGTGGCCTCATCCAAACAGAATTTTCCCAAATAAACAAATAAGACAGAAATCTAGACATTTTCAAGCTAGATGTATAGCTTTCAACAGTGTAAATTGGAAGTATTACCTTAGAGAAATATTGTTATGGGTGGATTATAGTTCCTTTTATTCTTATGTTGCCAAGGTATTTGTGTTATAACGTATTTGTGTATCAAACGTCAAAATGTAATCTGTAGTCTATCGTCTATCTATTTGAGTGTGTCTGGAGAGGCCAAGGGGTAGTTAGTTGTCTTTACCACTTCCCTTTGATATTAGTAATTTATTGGTATTCTATATATTGAATACAAATAATTGGATACATTTTAATATAATAAAACCTTTAAATATATTATATTATGATCATTTTCACCCACTAAGTATTCCTTACAGCAGGCAAGACAAAAACAAGAGGGATAGTTTGGGTTTGTGTTCGCCATGTAACTCACAATATACTCCCAGCAACCACCCACAACAGCCTGAATAGATTTTAAACATGTACTTTCTTCCTCTACATATTGTGTATGTATAAATTGTAGTCTGTATACTATTGGTTACTAATGTCTATTTATCAAAAATAAAACATTCACACTTTAGAAGGACAATTTAAATCTATTTTCCACATTGTCATTTAATTCCTCGTCCAGTCCCCCACCCTTCTAAAACTGCATGCAACCTCTCTGGCATAGGAGACACAAGATCATAAATAAACTCCGACCTCCTTGTGCAGAGTTCTTACTGGGCCTGAACGTGGTTCAGGAGTTGATGGCTGGTCCTCTCGTCTGCTCCTTTCTAGGTGTAGTGGGTGTCCTGCCAGCCAGGAAGGGTGCAACGTGGGTAAGAGCCCTCGACTGCGAGTGTATCACAAAATTATGAACGGAACTGTACCTGGACGTGGCGAAGTATTAATTTGGCGACTATGCGGATATGCATCTAACACTAGGAGCAGCTGGAGGAAATGCAGCGGAGGCTGTACAGGGAACATTTTCCGGACCGTAAGATACCTTTACGTCCACCTTTTTCGCCGTTGATCATCGATTATATGAAACTGGTACCATTCCACCACGTGCAGTTGCAATTGACAGAGGAAGACCACAAGACCGGCACATACTCAACGCAAAGGAGCAGATACTGTGCATCATCGAAGATGATCCTGGGATAAAAATTCGACAAATCACCGACGATGTGCAGGTGTCGGTGTCTACCGCTTGAAGAACCCTACACAGACATCAGCTTCATCCATACCACCATCAAAAGGTTCAACATCTAACTGAAAAAGAATATCCTCGGCGGCTGCAATTCTGTAAATGGTTGCAAAGGCAGCATGCTCAAAATTGTCTGTTTTCATTGCTGTTTTTTTTTTACAAATGAAGCAAAGTTTGCAAAGGATGGCATTGCTAATATGCGCAATAAGCATATCTAGTCTGTTGACAATCCACATGTAGGGCACGTACAGTACTATCGTGCACAAGAGTCGTGTCCACTACTCAGCTAGTGAGGTTTCGAATAACCTTGAGTCTGAAGTTTCGAAAAAGCTGGGGGAAATGCTATGGTCGGCCAACAGATGTCGCCCACTGTAGTGTGTGGGGGATAGAGGAGGGAGCTGGATGAGAAGCAGGTTTATTTATTATTTATACCACCTTAATTTCAAGCTGCCTTTTTAACTACGTTTTGTCTTACAGTTGTTTCTTTATGGTTACGAATTCACGGGAACAGGTGCAGTGCCCTGGGTGCTTATTGCAGCTCAGGTCACAAAGCAACTTTAAAGAATGGAATATATTAAGGATAAAAGTGAAATATGCAAGGATCAGCCTTAGTCAGCTAGTTTTACTCAGCGACCACGTCACAATTTTGTTGTTATTCCGACAAAGAGATTATGGTAATATTTATTTATATTCTACCCATCCTTTGCTTAATAAATATTTGTGATAATATGTAATATTATATAATTATATACTTATGCTAAAAAGAGTGGAGTGAAAAAGTTATCAGTATTGTAAAATAGTATTCAGACTTAATCTAGTTCCAATTCTTCCAAGTTCCAGTGTTTAAACACCCCACCACAAGAAGAAAGCTTCATATATTTTGGAAAGTGCTCAGTTACCGTTAATATTGTGTGCTGAACATCATGAGCATTTCAATGATGGTAGTAATTGTAACTATATAATTATATTGTGTTATAAGACAACACATTCCACGACGTGTCATACAGATCATTGTATACTACACAATACATAATTTGGGACTGTTAAGTTACTTTGTTATGAATTTTCTTGCGATATAGTTTAAGACATCATTAAGGACATGGATTTAAGATAACACTGTAGGCGAGTTAATATATATTAATTGTATTTACAAACAATACTAAAATCCAAACAATACACCAATGTACACATATTAGTATTTGGTCCTGCCACCCATTGCATTCAGGACTTCATCAAGGCGATTAGGGATGGAGTCGACCAGCTTCAGGTACACCCCTGTGAAGGTTCCAAGTGTTCCCTGAAGAAGGCAGTGATGGGTAGGGAAACACCGGGTAACACTGAAGTCCATTTATTAACGGATAGGAGAAATACAAGTAGTGACTAGCGTGTGCCATGCACGACACACAGAGTCAGACTGAGACTGCATTGCCATATGGCAGCCTCGGGGCAATGTTGCCACATAACACGTGCAGTGTTGCCACGTAATTTCATATATAAATGCTACTCGGCACAGTAGCTTATATACAAGGTTGCTACTCGGCACAGTAGCTTAGATACATAACCTACATCTCCCTCCCCCCCTCACGCTCATAGGCTTTGTCTTGAGCGGACTTCTTAGTCCTAAGTCACTCCGAGCGTCGAGGAGTAATGATGACTGTGGGGGGTTATTGGAGGCGGGGAGGTGATGGAGGGGTGACTGGTATAGGAGAAGGATGGTAGAGTGATGGAGGTATAGGAGGGGTGAAGGGTGGGCTCACAAACACATCCCTCCCTCCTCCAAACACAAGTCACGCGCCGTATAAACAGCCCAGGCGTGACCCTGCACCGACTGACGAAGGAGGCAGTTTAGTGAGCCAAGGACTCTGTTTAGTTGAGGCGAGGGCGAGCCAGTGAGGTAGGGGAAGGCAGTGAAGTTAGGGTGAGACATTGTGGCAGTGCAGTAGGGAAGAAGCAGTGCGGTGTGGGAAGAGAGGCAGTGTGGTGTGGGAAGAAAGGCAGTGTGGTGTGGGAGAGAGAGTATGGTAAGGAGAGTCCATGTGATAGGAAAGAGACAGTATGATGGAAGAAAGAGAGAGAAGAGGAAGTAGTCTAACAGAAGCAGTGCGAGGCGGTAGAATAGCTGGGTAAGGAAGAGAGGTATTGAGAGGAACTATTGTAAAGTATAGCTAGAGGCTTCATTTACAACTTCAGTGAGTCGATTGGTGACTTGCTCATAGTTGAGTCATTAAATAGTATCTTATTATGTGCTCCATGTGTGTAGCAAATATATAAACTGCCTAATGTATACAACAAAACTTATAAACTGCCTCGTGTATATAGCCGAAATTATAAACTGTCTGAGAGATGAAATAGAGATGAATTGGCATAACGACGCACAGAGCAGTGATTAAGAAATTGGATTTTTTCAGTGATATAGCCAATCATGCATAGTATCTGCATAACAGTCACTGAGTAATTTACAGTGCAAATACATAGATTTATTAGCGGCGTACAATCATACTACACAGTTTAAGTTAGTTCGTGGCTATTTTGTTCTTTCTTTTGATCGATGATGTTCGTGAAATGAGCTTCTGTCTTTGAATTGGCCACACGCGTGTGATCACTTGCATCCAAACTGTTTCTGGTCTCCGTTTTGATGTGCAGGAGTATTGAAAAGCCTGCCTCGCACAAGCTGGTCTCAAAAGGTAAGAGGACACCTAGAGCTCTCTTCGTCAACTGTGGGAGCGTTTTGAGCTAAGCACACCAGAAGATGTCTAGCTGCATTGATTCAAATTCCATTCGACTTTTTCAATGATATTCAGTTCAACAGTATCATCTTCCATTATACCACCATCATCCATGGAATCTATGTTGAAAATAAATAGATCCTGTATTCATCTTTGTACCGAGGAAACCTCTCCACAGTAAAAGTAATCTTGGAAACACTGACTTGTGAAAATATTTAATTTAAGTAAATTTTATATGCTGTATATAATTTAATTGGCCAGCATGTTCCGCATCCCCAGCTTTGTCGTTTCGCACCCCAAAGGGTTCGTGCAACGCAGTTACGAACCGTTGGTTAAGACAAAACAAACTGAATAAAAAAAAAAACGGTACTACTACACTCAACCCCCTTGACTTCCCCAATTGTAAAGTTAGGTATCCATTTAAAACAGAATAGATTGTGAACGCCCCGGGATCGTATTAGCGATTCTTAGAACAAGAGAACGTTGTATCCACTCGGCAACCGCACACCTTAATAGGAAGGCCAGTTTCAATGTCAACGTGTTGACCAAGGATCTGAAAGAGTATGTGTGTGTGTGTGTGTGTGTGTGTGTGTGTAACCCAAAAAATATACACTCATGCCCCACCAGCCGTTCTTCAGGTAAAGCGCTCAGAGTCTCCTTACACTAGCGTCAGGAGAATATAAATTACCTGGTTGGGTGTCTTGATCTAATTTGTGGCGCAGGTGTAAGGCGCCCGGGCCATTGTGGAAGTGGTTGTAGTTATTCGGTAAACACACACACATACACACACACACACGCACACACACACACACACACACACACACACACACACACGCGCGCGCGCACACACACACACACACACACACACACACACACACACACACACACACACACACACACACACACACACACACACGCAACCTACCACTACTACTACTACTACTTTGCACCAGCTATGATACAAGGATGTCACCTTGCTGGTGAGTTCTGAGGTGACTAAAGAGAACGATACGGGAACGGCAGGCTCGATCACAGATGTTGCACGTGTGGAGGGCTACGTCTAGTGCGGGATAAGCGGTGGCAGTGTCTTTCCGGCGTTGGCGCTTGCCTGCCTCATTATGGGGTTGGGCTAACTCGAAAGTATTGACACCTTCTTGTGTGGTGCGCCTCCAAGCGTTACAGTGTCGAGTAATCGTCTCCCAGGTGAGGGGATCGATATGGCACTTTTTCAGATTTGTCTTAAGACTATCCTTATACCTTCTCAGTTTCCCGCCAGATTTACGTTTACTATTTGTTAGGTGACTGCAAAGTACCTGCTTTGGCAGTCTACTGTCGTCTATGTGGATAACATGCCAGTCCAGTGTAGTTGTTCATGGATAATGGTAGCCTCGATGCTTTTACAGTTGGGGTCAGCAAGAATACTGGCATTTGTTCTCTTGTCTTCCCAGCAAACTCGGAGGACGAAACGTAGACTACGTTCGTGAAAGTTTTCAAGCACCTTGAGGTGCCTTCTGTATGTGAACCATGTCTCGCAGCCATATAGCAAGGTTGGAAGGACCACTGCTCAATAAACGTGGAACTTTGTAGATAATTTCAACTCCTTACAGCTGAAGACACGGTTTCAGAGTCTGCCAAAGGCTTGAGATGCACATCTGATAAGATGCTGAATCTCTTCATTGATGTCCGCGGTGGTAGACAGGTGACAGCCAAGATACTGAAAGTGGATAACATTAGAGAGGGTGGTACAGGTAAGCTGTATGGATGGTGAAGGTGTTGCTGAACCAGGGGCAGGCTCGAAATGTGCATACACATCTACGTAGGTGTTCAGGATCTCCTGTAGGTCGTGTTCAGTGTGAGCAACAAAGGTGAGGTCGTCTGCATACTGAAGATCAATAATGGAAGCTACCGACACCTCTGTTCCTGTCTGAAGTTGTCTTATGTTAAAAAAAAACTCTTCATCCGGTACTAGATGTCCACCCCGCCAGCTAAATTGGCACTGGCACGAGTAGGGAAGGTAGCTAAGAAAATGGAAAAGAGAGTTGATACCAGTAAACATCCTTGTTTAACCCCCATTTGGATGGGGAAGAACACAGACTGGGTGCCTTTGTGCAGGACACTGCCGTTCATGCCATCGTGGAGTTGCCTCACAATGGCATTGAATTTTGGTGGACAGCCAAAACGGCTGAGGATTCGAAAGAGGGCTTCCCTGTTGTCTGAGTCGAAGGCCTTGGTTAGGTCGACGAAGGCCATGTACGGGTCCCGACGCTGTTCTCTTCACTTTTCCTGTATCTGGCGGACAATTAAAGATCATGTCAGTGGTGCCACGTGATAATATAAAGCCACATTGAGATTCTGGGAGGAAGTTTCTGCCTTAGGAGTTAGTATGTTTAGGAAGACTCGGGCGATAATCTTGCCAGCTACGGACAGCAACGAGATCCCGCGGTAGTTGCCACAGTTTGTTCAGGTTCCCTTGTTTGTATAAATTTTAATGATGAAGGCGTCCTTAGGAGCTTGGGGGATTTCCTACATTTCCCATATATTCTTCAGGAGAGAGTGGAGACGGATGGTAAGCAGAGGTCCTGCTACTTTATACATCTCGGCTGGAGTTCCACCAGTCCCAAAGGCTTTGTTATTGTTCACCTTGTTTGATGGCGGATAGCTGAGGTGGGTTTGCTTTGGATGCTGACGAACCTGCTAAGTTGTCAGGATATCCACATTAGTGTTTCAATTGAGCAGTGAATGGTAGTGCTCTTTCCAGCGCTGAAGGATGCCTTCTTCATCCTTATTTAGGGAGTTGCCATTGGATGAGTGAAGAGGCGCTGCACAATGAGTGATTGGCCCATAAAATGTTTTAACTGGAGCTAAAAAATTAGTGCATCATGTGTTAATCTGCAAGTTTTTGCGTTTCACTTTCTTCATTTTTAAGCCAGTCGTTCTTTAGATTGTGAAGTTCGCGTTGGGCCGCTGCTTTCTTCTTGCGGAAGATGTCAATTTTGGTTCTAGACTGGGGGGTTGTTCTGCCAGTCAGTTAAAGCAGCACGTTTATCACTTAGACAGTTAGATTGAATGATATAAGCAGTTGAGCACACAAACAGCTCTATGAGTGAACAGTAAAACGCATATCTTATAAACAAACCCATTGATGGTGACAGTGAATATTTTCAAATACCTTAGCCGTAAACATACTCAATTATGGGCAAATTAGAATAAGAGTTGAAAGAGCATATTTAGTTTCCTGTGAATCAATATTGGTTTACCAAAATCGTACCACTAAGTTAGTTAGGTTAGGCTATGTTGGTTTAGTTTAAATTTAGCTTAGTTTAGGTTAGGTTTGGTTGAGTTATGATAGGGGTTATGGTTGGATTAGGTAAGTCAGGCTAAGGTTATGTTAGGTTAGGTTACATTAAGATTCGTTCGATTGGTTAGGTTAGATTAGGTTAGGTTAGTTAGGTTAGGTTACGTTACGTTATCTACAAATGAACGCAGCAGTAGTTTTCTACTTTCTTTGTCGTTAATTATAAACAATGTATTTTACCTGATAGCTTGGAGTAAAGATTCTCTCACTGTCTCTCTCTCTCTCTCTCTCACTCTCCAGGTGACATTTATAAACATAAACCACAAGATTTTTTGGTCCACACAAGGCTACACAAATCACCTGTTGAGCGTCCTAGCCAATGTAAACAACGCTCCTGGTGCTGAATAAGTCAAGTGAGGTTCTAAAAGAGCGTGACTTATTTTCTCTGGGCTTGGTAGTCATATTTAATGGTCATTCTTTGGTGATAACATGTCAGACAAGGTACAGCATCCGTATCTTCCAGTGTTATACTGTACAATATGACACACAGGACCAAGAATTCTGACAGACGCTCTCGAGTTATACCGTTGTTGATAGCCATGCAATCCATACGTCTTCACCAATTACTGTTTATCTTCTCTTTCTTTAAGGTTTTTAATTGTGTCTGTGTTTCACATTATATAGATAAAACAATGAGCATCGTTTTACATCACGTGATATAATAAAAAAAGCTTCGTAAGCTCCTCTGATAACGCATTTAATCCTTTACTGCAACTGACCCCCTGATGTAAAATAGTATATGGCTTACAACACGTAGTAATTTATATAGTTCTTCCTCTTGGATTAGGTCTTAAGTTTCATCCAATTATATTAATTAAATCAAGTATAAGTTATAATACTGAGGAGTTACGCGAACCTCACTTTATCTCATAACATAAGATATTCCTCCACGGCAACTCTTTTCTTATGGTGGAAAACATTTCTTATGTGGGTAATTCAACGTAGTATATAATAGTGTATGTTTCCCTTTAATGTCTTCTATGTAGTTCTGTTTATTTCTCTATTTTAACTATGCGTGATCTAAGGGATATATCATATTTGTTACACAGTGCTTCACACAAACATTTATACCAACCCCACCGACTAAACATGACCTCAGACACAGACTCACAGTGATCATTTGGAAGGCCATCAAACCAAGGATGAAGATGTTTTTTTTTTTTTGCTGAGTGTACAGTACGTGACTTCCTGGATAAAATACATACCGTATCAAAACCTAACCTAACCAAATTAAACCTAAAGTAATCTAACCTTGCCTAACCTAACCTAACCTAACCTAACTTAACCTATCCTAAACTAACCTAATCGGACCTAACTTAATCTAACATATCTTGTCCTAATATAACCAAAGCTCATCAAACATTCCTTGTCTCCCTCCCTAAACGCCGCTGGCTCGCTCCTGAGGCACCCGTAATCCAACCACATGTAAATTGGCTCCTATATGTACCGTTGAGGAAGTGAAGGTGGCCGAGTGACGTGTCGGTCATCTGCCTCCTTGAGTACCGAGAGCATAGTTCCGTATACAGTGTGTTATATTCACAGTCCCTAAGTAACCCACTTTTCCTTTCACGTTTATATAGGTAATGATAGGTCATGTTATGTTATATCACGTTCGTTAAGGTTAGGTGAAGTTTAACTATGATGGTTTAGGCTGAAGTTACGTGTAGTGTATTTGTATTTATAATAACAAACTGTATCGGAGAAAATACAACTAGTTTCTAAGTACTGAATATTCGGGGACTTCATCCTCGTATTCTTCATTCACTCACTCATTACTTTCTAAAAATTAAACCTCCTGCTCTGTAGATAACCAAAAATAACACATACATATACAGCCTCAAAACTGTATTAAGTACACACTGCCGTTCAGATTTTCGTTGAGATCCCGTAAAGGCACGTAGTACAACACCATTGTCCTCATCAGTGGGAGACCAAGTACATCAACAAGTGAGGACAGTGTTGTTGCTGCAATGCAAACATTCATGTGAGTTCCACGAACTTCGTAAGGTAGTGTGTAAACATATTTTCTGAGCCACCCTGTAAGTATTGAAACTTAAATAGACCAGAGTGACAGCCTCTGTATACAAATATCTGGGTGATACTGTCGACCCAGAGGAAATATATTGCTGTTAGAATATTACTACAAAGCTCAATATCATTTAGCGTCAATGTAATAGATAACTGGCTTAATAGTCATTACAAACATTATACTGTAAGTAATGTAGCTAATCACTGTAATGATGGTGGAAATTTATTATATATAAAGATAATACCAACCAATATCATTTAGTTTAATGTGATACATAACTGCTTTAATAGTCGTTACAGTCATGATCATCTAAGTAATTTAATAGCTATAATGGTATTAAAGATTTGTTACATGGAAAAATAAAACTATGATTAAGCGAATGAGCAAAGTACTGCTCACTGTTTTTAGAATCTTATCTTAGGTGTGGCAGGCGTGATCGGCGTCATAGGAAGAGCCACACACGCATTGGGAGGGCAAACCTTCCACTGGCCTACCGTACCTTAGAGCATTGGCATCTGTAAATTCTTGTTTATTGAGACTGAAACCATTTGCCCTTATCGGTAACGTAGTTAACCAGTTCGAGACGCCCACCTCCTGCGGTATAACTACTTTTTTTTTTAAATTCTCGGGTACTTGCAACAACAGTTGCTGCAACTTATCACTTTGGTTGTGCTGTCGTTTTGTCGTAATAGACCTTCGAATCTTGTTTTCTTCACTGGTATCCACCTCCCCTGTTGCGTTCTGAGCAACGACTACTACTACTACTACTACTACTACTACTACTAATACTACTACTTTGCTGTCACTCGGAATCGAGTATGACGATCATCCAGCTATATTACAATGATATGAGTTATTACGGATGTCACCTACGTTGGTGAGTTCTGAGGTGACTAAGGAGGTCGATACGGGACCGGCAGGGTTGTTCACAGATGTTACACATGTGGGGGCTACATTTAAGGTGAGGGGATCGATTTGGCACTTTATCAGGTTTGTCTTAAGAGTATAATTATACCTTTTCAGTTACCAGCCAGAGTTACATTTACTATTCGTTAGGTAACTGTAAAGTAGATGCTTTGGCATTCTACTCTCGTCCATGCGCGTAACATAGCCAGTCCAACGTTGCTGTTCATGGATAATGGCAGCCTCGATACTCCTACAGTTAGTATCAGCAAGAATAATGGCATTTGCTCTCCTGTCTTCCCAGCGAACTCGAAGGATGGAACGTAGACCACGTTGGTGAAAGATTTCAAGTGCCTTG
This sequence comes from Homarus americanus, assembly GCF_018991925.1. Taxonomy (NCBI): domain Eukaryota; kingdom Metazoa; phylum Arthropoda; class Malacostraca; order Decapoda; family Nephropidae; genus Homarus; species Homarus americanus. Next base: position 28,351,375 of record NW_024713129.1, on the reverse strand, counting down.
AGGTGCCTCCTATATGTGACCCATGTCTTGCTGCCATATAGCAGGGTGGGGAAGACCACTGTTCCATATACGAGTAACTTTGCAGATAATTTCACCTCCCTACAGCTGAAAACACGGTTTCGGAGTTTGTCAGGGGCTTGAGATGCAGATCTGATCCGATGCTGAATCTCTTCATCGATGTCCGCGGTGGTGGATAAGTGGGAGCCGAGAAACCGAAAGTAGGTAACATTAGAGAGGGTAGTACCGTTAAGCTGGACGGATGGTGGAAGTGTCTCTGAACCAGAGGCAGGCTGAAAGAGAATCTGAATCTTAAGGACATTCACATCAAGGCCTAAGTGTTCATACACATCTGCGTAGGTCGCATTCAGTGTGAGCAACTAGGGTGAGGTAATCTGCATACTGAAGTTAGGTAATAGAAGCTGCCGACACCTTTGTTCTTGCCTGGAGTCGTCTTATGTTGAAAAGACCCTTCATCCGGTACTCGATGCTCACCTTTCCGGCTAAAATGGCACTGGCACGAGTAAGGAAGGCAGCTAAGAAAATGGATAAGAGGGTTGGTGCCAGTATACACCCTTGCTTAACCCCCATTTGGATGGGGAAGAACTCAGATTGGGTGCCATTGTACAGGGCACTGCCGGTCATGACATGGTTGGAGTTGCCTCACGATGGCGATGAATTTTGGTGGGCACACGAAACGGCTGACGGTCCACCAGTGGTCTTCCGTGTTGACTGAGTCGAAAGCCTTGGTTAGGTTGATGAAAGCCATGTACAGGTCACGTCACTGTTCTCTGCACTTTTCCTGTATCTGGCGGGCAGTAAAGATCATGTCAGTGGTGCCACGTGATGGTCTAAAGCTACAGTGACATTCTGGGAGGAAGTTTTCTGCCTCAGAAAGAACTTTGTTGAGGAAGACTCGGGCGATAATCTTACCAGCTACGGACAGCAGAGAGATCCCGCGGTATTTGCGACAGTCTGACTAGTCTCCCTTGTTCTTATAAATATTAAGTATGGAGGTGCCTTTAAGAGCTTTTGGGATTTACTCCATTTCCCGCATTTTCTCCAGGAGAGAGTGGAGACGGCTGGTAAGCAGAGGTCCTCCTGCTTTATACACCTCGGCTCGGATTCCATCAAGTCCTGTAGCTTTATTATTTTTCATCTGCTTGATGGCAGTAGCTACCTCATCCAGGGATGGAAAATAGCTGAGGTTGGTCAGCTCTGTGAGCTGAGGAATCTGCTCGGTAGTCGGGACATCCACATTGGTGTTTCTAGCAATTTCCAGTGGTGAAGGATGCCTTCATCGTCTTTAATTCGGGTCTTACAGTCGGAGGAACAAAGGGGGGCTGCGCCACAAGTGAATGGCCCACAAAATGTTTAGTGGAATTGAAAAATTCGTGCATCTTGTGCTGATCTGCAAATTTTTGTGTTTTACATGCTCTATTCTTTAACCAGTCGTTCTTTAGATTGAAAAGTTCGCGCTGGGCCTCCGCTTTGTTCTTGTGATCCTAGACTGAGGGTTGTTCTGCTAGTCAGTTAAAGCAGCACGTTTATCATCGACGAGTACATTGATTTCCGGGTCATTTCCATCAAAAAAGTCCTGGTGTATTCTTTCGATCTGGATGAGAGTGTCTCTACAGGTTTTTGCCGAGACAGTATTGATAATTTTCCATTCAGCACTGGAATTTGGGTTGTTTGTTGTTGGGTTGTTTATAAGCCCATGTTCGAGCTGGTCTCTAAAAGTATATGCTACCGCTGGATCCTCCAGACGATTAGTGTTAAACCCTCTTCTGGAGGCTTCCTGCCTTCGCCGTTTTAGGGCGACATGAAGTGAAAGCTTGGCTTTGATGAGCCGATTATTAGTGTCACAGTGGTCTGAGCCATGTATGGCTCAGGTGATGAGGACCTCTCGGCGATCTCTTTCTCTGACAATAATGTAGTCAATGAGATGTCAGTGTTTGGATAGTGGGTGTTGCCACGAACCCTTGAATTTGTTGGCCTGCCTAATCAAGGTATTGGTGATAGTGAGGTTGTGTGCAGCACACTTGCTGAGGAGGAGTAGGCCGTTGGGATTACACTTGCCTAGTCCATTTTTCCCTATGGTCCCTTCCAAATGTCAGCATCTCTGCCAACTCTGGCATTGAAGTCACCAAGGAGCACAACCTTATCTTCTTTGGGGATAGAGGTTAGCACTCTGTCGAGGTCGGCAGAGTGATGAAAAAGACAGTGATTCGGAGGGACTCGGAGCGTCACAGTTAGCCTGTGTAGGATGTATTGGCGGATGGCAAAACGAACTCCATAAATGCGGTTTCTCTCCGCAGCTGGTTTACCCTTCCAGAAGAAGGTATAGCTAGACCCCATTTTGTTAGTCGACCTTCGTCTGGGAGCCGGGTCTCACTAATGGCTCCTATGTCGATGTTATAACTAGCCAGCTCTTTTGCCACAAGGGCTGTTCTTCTTTCAGGACGCTTATTTGTGCCACAGTATCCAGAAGGTGCGTGACATTCCGTGGAGCAACCATAAGATATTGCATAGTTTGTTTTTGCTTGGACAGCATTTTTTCGAGCTTGTCAATGTCTTTCCCGTCACGAAGGACCAGGGCTGGTGCATGGTAATCTATCAGAGATCTTATATAGCCTGTTTACAGAAGCTAAAAAAAAAAAGTATCTGGCAGGGTGGGTCCGATGACTTCCGAAATTATACATACAACTCGTGATGTCTCGGGAGGGTTAGTATGAGTGTCTTCACCCACCGCCATTCAATATCGAACACAGGGGGTGAGTTGGCATATAGGAATAAAATAAACGGCTAAGTGATTACTACCACTTGGTAAAAGGAGACAACACGCATATCCTAATACCTATCGTCTGTGGTCTCATATTGTTTTACACAGAGTATGCACAGACACCTTTTTTAGCTACTGTACATTGCTTTGAATTTTTTAGTATTAACACTTCTAAGTGGTTTCAGTCTGGCAGTATATTAGAGGATTAGCTGTTTTATGACAGGTAAGGTACAAGGAATGGAAACACCTAGATATATAAGAGACATTGTCAATAGTGTTGTTACCTATCTTGAACTTGATGGGACTACGTTTGCGGTTACCAGCCTGCTTGTTTAACACCTTAGTTTTCTCAGCAGCTATAATAAGACCGAGTCTTCGTGTACATGGTTTAGAGTGGTTTTCATTTTACGATGAGTTTTAGTATGTACAATAATATTATCCTCGTTGCTGATTGTGATATTATTAGGGCTGTATGGTATTGAATTTAATAATGCATTCATAAGAACATTGAACGAAGGTATTCCGCCTTTGGGGTGCAAAGTTGCATATCTTTAAATTCACTTTTGTAACCCTGAAACAGTACAGCAGGCCTTCTGTTGGTTAGGTAATTACTTATTCAGAGTAACAGCCGACCTCCTATATCCATTTTGGTTACTTCGTACAATATAAGTTGCCTATTGGCAATATTAAATGCAGCACCCTAACATACACTAGCATCACTTCCAAACCCAGCACCACAACACACCCTAGCATCACAATACACCCAGCACCACAACACCACACCACAATACACCCAGCACCACAACACACCCTAGCACCACAACAAACCCCAGCATACAATACACCCAGCACCACAACACAACCACACAGCACACAAACACTAGCAATACCACTCAGTACCACAACACACACTAGCACACACCCAACACTCTACACACTAGCAGTACCATAGTATCTTTAGCACCACACCACACTATACACAACACAACACCAGCACGACCACAACACCCGAACATAGCACTAAGCAAACAAACAAGACGAGAAATACACTAACAAACGCCAAGAGTATTTCATCGAACATAATCTATCCGGACAGAAGACTTTCAGTAGAGCAGAGCCTTCTTAAGTGTTGCCAGCATGTGGTCTGGCCAATAAGTTTGGATACTGAGCAGTTAGAATGGAGACTGGTGGTTACTGGTCTTGAGATTCGTTGGTATTGATGCTATGTTCCCGTAGATGAATTGGCTGGATTAGAGCTGATAAGCGTAGAGATGTGTTTTTTTTCTATTCGATTGACACAGTGAGCATTTAGGAATGGTTACTGGTCTTGATTGTGTCAGTGTTAGAAATTATGTTACGATGCCGGGTGTGAACTACCGTCTTTAGATTGGTCCGTGAAGATACTGTAGAAACAAGATCAGGCAGTGACAATTCGGTGGACTTGAAAGTACACCTTGGTGGGCTTGTAAGTGACACCTTGGTGGGATTGGAAGTGACACCTTGATAGGCTCGGAAGTGTCACCTTGGTAAGCTTAGAAATGACAACTTGGTGGGCTTGGAAGTGACACATTGGTAGGCTCGGAAGTGTCACCTTGGTAAGCTTAGAAATGACACCTTGGTGGGCTTGGAAGTGACACCTTGGTAGGCTCGGAAGTGTCACCTTGGTAAACTTGGAAGAGACACCTCGGTGGGCTTGGAAGTGACACCTTGGGGGGCTAGAAAGTGACACCTTGGTGGGGTTGGAAATGACACCTTGTTTGGCGAGAAAGTGACTCATTGTTTGTTGGGTTTGGGAGTGGAACCCTGTTTGGCCTGGAAGTGATACTACGCTAAGCCTAGACAAGAAGGTCAGGAAGTACCACCCCACTGGGCCTGCCCTCAACACAGGTCATAGTATTTAACCTTTAAAGACAAATTGGCCGAAAATGAGTTTCGTGACTCCATCCACCCACAGCTACTGACAAGACCATTATTTGTATAGTTGACGCCACAGCACGCGCATCATTATTTACTTATACGGGTCACTATGACGCGATACAGTCCTGTCCGACGCAATACTGACCAATACGATGCAATGCAGCCCAATACGACACACTGCAGTCCAATACGATACAATGCAGTCCAGTACAACGCAATACGCTCCAGTACGACGCAATACAGTCAAATTCGACGCAATACAGGCCAATAAGACGCAATACAGACTAATACGATGCAATATTGTCCGATAAAATGCAACATAAACCAATCCGACGCAGTGCAGACCAAAAGGCCTCAATACAGACCACTATCAAGCAAAACAGACCATACAAAAAAATGTAGAACGAAAAAGCACAACACGATACAGGAGTACATGATGTATCAGGGAACAATACGACAAAATACAGACTAATAATACAATAGGATAAAAGCAAATAGAACAGGATACAGAGACGTGCAACACAATGCAATTCAGGTAAAGAAATAAGCAATGATACAACATAATGCATTAGAGTAAATTCAAGATCACAATCACTATACCGTAGATATTACATTAAAATAAAATATAATAATGTGCTCTACTTCACTGCTAACAAGAAGCCGATACAACCTGCCTGGGATGCCCATGTCAGAGTGAAAAAATTTACATTCTGAATTTATACGAGAATAAAAATATCTCATTTTTGGTTTTGTTGAATGGGGAACTATTTGAAATTTATGATTTGTATGTAATGACTAATACCATGTTTTAAAATAGAACACACACACACACACACACATATATATATATATATATATATATATATATATATATATATATATATATATATATATATATATATATATATTTCATGTAGATCCACAATGAAAACGTGGATAAGAGAAATCTTGATAAAATCACACAGGAAAAGTGGAAACAATGGAGCAACTTAGCTTTCGTCTTCATTCAAAACATCTTCAGAGGTAACATGTGAATTAATAAGTTTTGATGTAAATTCAGTTTTCACTAGAGTACCAGTGAAAGACCTACTTTCATTTCTTAAAGATAAATTGCAACTGATAGATTTGACTATTGAACATGATACTTTTCTCAGATTGATAGAGTTATGCGTTACTGACAATGTGTTTAGAGCAAATGGGAATTTTTATAAGCAATTATTTGGTATGAGCATGGGTAATTGTTTTTCTGCTCCTTTAGCCTGTATTTATATGGAGTTTTTTGAGGCTAGATTACTACCCAATATAGGGGACTTTATTCCTCCATGGTATAGATAGATATTTTGACTCTGCCTTATCGCAATGAATTTGTCCCGGTAGTTCAGTCCCTTAAATTATTAAAGCTTAATGATCTTGTCCTTAGTATTACATTAAAAATTGAAAGAGAAATAAATGGATCCCTTCCATTCCTTGATATGCTTATCATTAGAAATGGTCATAACTATAAATTTAAGGTGTACAGAAAGCCTACACAGGTAGACAGTTTCATACATTATTTATCAAGTCACCTGGGATCTACCAAAATGTCATTTCTTCTGCAATTTATATATATATATATATATATATATATATATATATATATATATATATATATATATATATATATTACTATTACTATGCTGTGAATCAGAATCAAGTATGATGATCATCCAGCTACGATACATTCAAATGAGTTATTATTGATGTCATCTACATTGGTGAGCTCTGAGGTGACTCGAGAGGCAGTTAAGGTCCGACAGGAGCGTCCACAGATGTTGCACGTGTGAAGGGCTACATTTAGTGCGGGAGGGGCGATAGCAAAGTGTTTCCGGCGCTGGCGCTTGTCTGCCTCATTATGCATTTGAGCTAACTCGAAAGTATTGATACTTTCTAAAGTGGGGCTTCTGCAAGCGTTACGGTGTGGAGTAATCGTCTCCCAGGTGAGACGGTTCATTTGGCACTTTTTCAGGTTTGAATTTTAGTGGGAAACCAAAAAGACTGAGGGTCCGCCAGAGGGCTTCCCTGTTGGCCAAGTCGAAGACCTTGGTAAGATCTGTGAATGCCAAGTAAAAGTCACTACACTGTTCTCTGCACTTTTCCTGCATCTGGCCGGTAGCAAAGATCATGTCAGTGTTGCCATATGATGGTGTACAGCTACATTGAGATTTTTGGAGGAAGTTTTCAGCCTCAGGATGAAGTCTGTTTAGTAGGACTCAGGCGATAATCTTGCCAGCTATAGACAGCAGTGAGATCCCGCAGTAGTTGCCACAGTCTGAGTGGTCTCCCTTGTTCTTATAAATATTGACGATGGATGCATATTTATGATCTTGGAGATTTCCTCCTTCTCCAGTATATTCTCCATGAGAGAGTGGCAGTACCTACCTCATCACAGGATGGAGGATAGTTGAGGTGGCTCTGCTCCGGGTACTGGGGGATGTGTTGGGTAGTCAGGACATCCACATTAGTGTTTCGGTTGAACAGGGAATGGTAGTGCTCTTTCCAGCGCTGATGGATGCCTTCTTTGTGTTTAATTGGGGAATTATTGTCGGATGGGTGGAGGGGGGACGCACCATGAGTAGTTGGGCCATACATTGCTTTAATGAAATTGAAAAATTCGCGCATCTTTTGTAGATTTGCAAATTTTTGCTTTTCACGTGCAGTATTTTTTCAACGTTCGTCCTTTGAATGGTGAATTTTTCGCTGGGCCATCGCTTTCTTCTGGTGGAATGTATCATTTTGCTTGTTGAGTTTCGCCTTAGTAGCCTGTCGATCTTGCAAGTTTACCATTAAGGAGTACGTGTATTTACAGATTATTTTAAAGAAATCAATCCTGGTGTTTTCTTTTGGTCTGGCAAGGGTTCTCGCTGCACTTTTCAGAGATACCTCATTCAACATTTGAAGTTAGATTGTTTGTTGTTGGGTTGTTTATTAGGACAACATCGAGCTGCTCTCTGAAAGTATGTTCTACCGTTTCATCCTCCAATCGCTTTCTGCTAAAACCTCTTCTGAAGGCTTGTTACCTTCGCCGTTTTGAGGCGACGCGAGGGGAGAGTTTAGCCCTGACGAGTCAATGATCTGTGTCACAGTGGTCTGAGCCAAGCCTGGCTCGGGTGATGAGGATATCTCGGCGATCTCTATCACTGAAAATGATGTAATCAATGAGATGCCAATGTTTGGATCGTGGGTGATGCCAAAAACCATTGAACTTGTCGGCCTGCCTAAACAAGGCGTTGGTGATAGTTATTTTTTGTTCAGCACACTTGTTGAGGAGGAGCAGGCCATTGAGATTTCACTTGCCCATTCTGCTTCTCCCTATGGTTTGCTTCCATAAGTCAGCATCTCTGCCAACTTTGGCACTGAAGTAACCTAGGAGCCCAACATTATCTTCTCTGGGGATAGAGGTTAGCACTCTGTCAAGGTCGGCATAAAAAGCCTCCTTGATGTCATCCTCTGCATCCAGTGTTGGAGCATATGCACTGTTGAAGAAAGTGAGTAATTCAGTTGGACTCGGAGCTTCATGAGGCGCTCGTTAACGCCAACAGGTATTTCAGTTAGTCTAAGTAGGATGGATTAGCGTTTAGCAAAGCCAACTCCATAAATGCGGTTTCTCTCTGCAGCAGGCTTACCCTTTCAGAACAAGGTATAGCCGGACCCATGTTCTGTGAGCCGACCGTCGTCTGGGAGCCGGGACTCACAAATGGCTGCTATGTCAATGTTATACTTAAACATTAGTTTTGCCACAAGGGCAGTTCTTCTTTCAGGACGCTCTTTTGTGCTAGTATCCCGAAGGTCCTAACATTCCATGCAGCGACCAAAAGAGGTTCTATGGTTTGTTTTTACTTTGATCTATGATTATTTTTTTGACCACATTATGATGACCTTACTGGACATGATTGCCTAGTCAGGTTATTTTATAGGCAGGATATGCTTAGGGTACCTTTTCTAGGCCCCTCTCTATGTGGGATGAAAAAAGTGGCTCCTGGAAAGGGCTGCTCAGTCGCACAGACAGGACCGGGTTGCACTGCTTCCCAGATCCCAGTGCATAAACGACCATCTTATCTAGGCCTCCCATATACAGATTTGTGACTAGAGACTTACGGCAGTCATCTCTGCCTGTTCCTGTCGCCACTCGTCTTTCGCCACGCAGCTTTTTTTTTTTGGGGGGGGGGTTGATAGAAAGTATGATGAGTTGCATGATGGCTGCACATTAGTTGATTTATGTGGCGAGGTAATAGTGTTGGTAGCTGCAACAAATGGGGAGAGGGAGAGTTGCAATGGACTGCCTATAGTCCAGTTTGTTGGGTTTCACCTTAGTAGCCTGTCCATCTTGCATTGTCTTCATCCGCTGGTGTAGTCGTTGGGTTCTCGTTTTGGTCACTTCCTCCGCCGGTGTAGTCGTTGGGATCCCGTTTTGCTCACGTCATCCGCCTATTCCGCCGTTGGAATCTTACTGGAGCTCTGTAAGCATGTCTGCCTGATGAGGGGCTCTATCCCAGTTTTTCGTTCGCGGTTTACTCCCATAAACAAAGGTTAATCCGTAAGGTAGCGGGACAGTGGTTTATAGGCGTCAGGGCGTGTCTTCATGCCGGTGGGCCTGTGCGCTTTTCCTCTGGGGCACACTGCTGCTCCGAGATCCCCTACTAGTCTAGCCTGGGGCTGCGAGGAACCCAGTTACCGTGTGTTGCCTCGAGGAGGCACAGCAGGAGTCCTGATGGTAAAGAGGCTGTGTACAGGAAAGGGAAGACTTAAAAAGGCTGCTTCTCTGGTCACCACGAGGGCTAATCAGCGGCGGTAGCTGAAAGCGAGTGGAAGGAAGCAGCGCTTGCACATTAGCACTGACATAATGCTGCTACACTAGACGCATTTAACACACACTCACACACACACACACACACACACACACACACACACACACACACACACACACACACACACACACACACACCTGTCGACCTAAAGGATTGTCTGAAAAATAGAGATTTTCTTCTATCACTGCACTAAACTATTCTGGTACCTTACATGCTTATTATTGTCTCGGTACCATAAGTGGTAAATGAAAAAGAAAGATGAACTGAACATCTGGACCAAATGTAAAATACACAAATAAGCAAATATATAAAATATATAAATTATCAAACATAATCTGTAGGTATTATTGACATAAAGCTGTGATTACCTGAAGATCAGCTCCCGCACCAGCTTATTTCATCTGATGATTAAACACCTTTTAAGCTACCTTGGGAAAGGTTAGTTTAGTTTAATTAGCTATTCTTAGGTTAGGTTAGATTAGGTTAGGTTAGGTAGGCTAGTAACTAATTTTCAGGCAATCCGACATCAATGACATAAAACTGTGTCCCTGATTACATTTTGAACCGTCCAGCCGTTGCATGGTTATACTGTGGCACAACACCATATATGTGTGACGTACAGACAGACGTGGATGACAGTCACCTTGTCTACTTTTCACCCCAAGGGGAGAAGCGTAATATGGTGAAAATTTAGCACAAACTAAGAAGTTTTTGGTTGTCTTGAGATACATTAAAATGATCGAGCTGATGGCACCGTGAACCTCATTGGGAACTGCCCGTGCCTCGTATGTGGTGTCAGTAGCATTTTACCGAATCCAGCTGGTATGAAACACGAGGTTATATGGACTAAAAATGAAGTATATATACGGTACCTCGTGTTTCATACCAGCTGGATTCGGTAAAATGCTACTGACACCACATACGAGGTACGGGCAGATCCCAATGAGGTTCACTGCGCCATCAGCTCGATAAACAGGCTTTGTGTGAAATATAACAGAGCCTAGGACTGCTTTTAGTGTCCTTGTGGGTTGGTCGGTAGCGTTCCCTAGTCCCACCCAGTAGGTCGAGGGTTTGAATCCTGCCTGGTGAGGTCGTTGATTATATGTTCAAAGTCCGCGTGTTATATGAACTAAAAATGAAGTATATATATATATATATATATATATATATATATATATATATATATATATATATATATATATATATATATATATATATATATACCTTTTTTTTTTTTTTTTTTTTTACGAATTAGCACAGGTCAAACGACCCACAACGGGACCTGGGGGACGAAAAAAAAGAAAAGAAAGAAATTGAAAATAGAGAAGAAAAAGGTTTTACTGTGTTAATCTACACCACGAAGATGCCGGAAAACCAGCTTTTTAAAGTGAGATCGATTGTATAAGTATGGAAACACAGAAGAAGGCAGAGCATTCCACAGTTTGGCTGTGTGGGAAAGGAAGAAGGTTCTACAACGGGTTATTCTCGTGTGACTGACATCCACAGAGAAATGGTGGGCACCGCGGGCAAGACGTGTGTTACAAGCCCACGGCCTTGCCGGCGGTACACAGGATGCCAAATCCACCGAACATTGCCCGTTAAAGTACCTGTAAAAGAGAGAGAGTGAAGCAACATTGCGGCGAAGAGAAAGGAAAGAAAGATTGTCAACTAAAGGAGGAGAGTTAATAAGACGAAATGCCTTTGATTCCACCCTATCTAACAGTTGGACAGAAGAAGAGCCACCCCAGATATGAGAGCAGTACTCCGAGTTAGGACGAATGAATCCCTTAAATATACTTGGAGCTACTGCTCAGGAGTGAAGTAACTACGGGATCTGTACAGCATTCTCAACTTTCGGGAGGCAGCTTTAACTATATTAACGATGTGTGATTTCCAAGACATATTGGAGGAAATGGTAAGGCCTAACATATTTATTTCACAATTTAGCAGGATGATAGCGTCCTGAAATGTAATTGGTGGGAGATCGTCCCGACAGGTGAAGCCACACATATTTTTTGTTTATTTACCCCGGGATTTTTTTTTATCGCTGTTATACAGACGTTATAACTATTTTAGCTGTTATTTTAATTAACAGTTTTTGTTCTTTTTAACAACAGTAAGGGAATAATTTTGTGCTATCCTCGTATTTATTTATTTTTCAACATTTCTCGTATTTACTACATTAATTAATATCACATTCGTGTGTAATGAATAATACTATCCTTTTCTCTTGTCTAATACACACGTACACCATTAACAGTTAAATACCGGACACCACAGACAGACAAACGCACGTACAACAAAGACAAACGGACACACGTGCACCATTAAAACTGGACACCACAATCAGACGAACGTACTTATACCAAGGACAGGCGGGCATACGTACACCATTAACACTTAAACACTGAACATCATTGACAGATGAATGTACGTACACCAAGGAAAGAAGGACACACGTACACCATTAATATATAAACACTGGACATCAATGACAGACGGACGAAAGTACACCATTTGCTTATGAAAATTAGACGCAACATACTATACAGTAAGACACGGACAGCTTATTCACACCCTGTATACAGTGTGGACAGCACAGTGTAGATAGTGAAGGATACAGCTACAGTACATACACTGTATGTACTGTAGCTGTATACTCAAACTGAGGTCCGTGGAACTTCGCTTGGAGGTCCTCGAAAAGCTTTTGAGAAATAGTGCGTTGAACGTTTGTGAGAGATTTGGCGATTACAATTCGCAGGATATTTTGGATTTGGGTTGAAATGAACAAATGCTTTGGACTATGATTTATTCTTTGATTATTGACAATATTTGTATGCGTCATGGTATATAGGTGCTATAAATTGCCATTATATTGTTTTTTTCTCCTTTTTTTTCTTCTTAACAAACTGACCAGACTGGATAGACTTCCTTGTTGGGTATGCTATAACTGATCCATGTCGTTTATTATTAGCATTAAGTTTATTGTGTTGTTGCTTTTTTCGTTCTGTTGCAAATGCTGAAGAGGATGCATTGCACTATTAATAATAACTTTGTGTTGTTTTACTGTTTGATATGCAAATTAAACATGAAACATCAATCTAATCTATTAAGTGAAGTTGGACACACACTCTCATGGCAGACCCTGAAGGAAGGAATGTGGAGGGTTGGAGGCAGGTGAGGTGTAGTAACGGTGTAGTATTATCTTAATTTCATTATTATTCACAGCAGGCTACTGCTCATGATGTTATGTTTATTTTATATGTCAATTGTTTGCATCCACAGTCTTTTATGGCAACTTAAACCAAGTTTGTTTAACCTTCCCATATCTGGTCCCAGTAATTCGCATATCTAAGCACCAAATTTTAAGACGATATATATATCGTTTCAGACAATTCCGTCATGGGCTCCTAGTCGCGAGCCGTGCGCGTGCCTGGTAGTAACAACAGTGACTCACAGTGACAGCAGCGGGCAGCCTGCTATCGTCCCTAGCTAGCTAGCTGTCATCATGGACAAGTTTGTATAACGACCAGCATCCAACGTTACAAGTGAACTTAAAGAACCATCAAAATCGTCAGGAAAAGCAAAAAAATATGACGATAGTTATATTGAATTCGGCTTCATTGAAAACAAGAACGGGAGACCGAAGTGTGTCATCTGCATGCAGGTGCTTCCAAACGATGCTATGAAGCCTGTTAAACTGAGGAGACATCGAAATACGAAACATCCGGACTGTGCTCAGAAAAGCAGGTCCCTTTTTGAGCGTAAGAGAGAGGTGTACTGCCGACAACAAACTACAATGACAAGTCTCACCACCATTCCCCAGAAGGCACAGTGGGCCTCCTACCTGACAGCGCAGAGGATAGCCATAGGCAAGAAGTCCCACACGATCAGGGAGAAGCTGGTGCTCCCCGCTGCGGTGGAGATGTGTGAGGTGATGATCGGGAAAGAGGCCGCAAGCAAACTTAAATCTGTACCTCTCTCAAACGACACAGAAAGAAGGAGGATTGAAGACATGTCCTGTGACATAAAATCGCAACTCGTGGCAAGATTGCAAACGTGTCATTTTTCAATTCAACTCGACGAGTCCACCGACGTGTCAAATTCCGCCCAGCTCATTGCGCTCGTTCGCTACCCATGGGATGGACACATTTTTGAGGATTTTTTGTTTTGTAAAAAGGTGACTGGGCAAACAACAGGTGAGGAAATATTCAATATACTTGATACTTTCATGAGCGAAACAACGCTGAAATGGGAGAACTGCATTGCTGTCTGCACCGATGGCGCAACTGCTATGACTGGCCGCAAGAGTGGGGTGGTTGCGAGAATAAAGGCGCTCAATCCGCAGATTGTAGCCACGCACTGCAGGCTGCATAGGCAGGCTCTCGCCTCCAAAGATATGGCCCCTGACCTGCACTGTGTTCTTAGTACTGTTGTGTCTGTGGTTAACTATGTGAAGTCAAAGCCACTACAGTCTCGGCTGTTCGTGTAGCTGTGCAATGAAATGTGTGCAGGACATGACACACTACTGTTCCACTCTGAGGTACGGTGGCTCTTCCGTGGGAAAGTTTTACAGCGGGTGTTTGAACTGCGCACCGAGCTGTGCGAGTTTCTGAAAGATGCCAATCCCAGCACCGCAGCGCTTTTTTTCTGACCGAGATTGGATAGCCTTGCTCGCCTAAATTGCCGACGTGTTCAACATATTGAACGAACTCAATTTGTCCATCCAAGGCGGCTATGCCTCTATCCTGGAGGTCAGCGATAAAATCAAGGCCTGCAGGGGGAAAACCGAGATCTGGAGAATGCGGGTCCTGAATGGGATCACCGACATGTTCCCACAACTCACGGGGTTTTTGGACACAAACAAACTATCAGTCGAGTTGGTGAGTTGTCACCTCACTGCACTGAATGAACATTTCAGTTCGTACTTCACTGATGTTGACACCGATGCCTGTGACTGGGTTCGGGATCCATTTGTTGCCCATTCATTAGCGCGTGGTCTCAGTGGAAAGGCAGAGGAAGAGCCGTTGGAGCTGTCATGCGACGGAACCCAGAGGATCCGGTTTCCGTCAAGGTGTGCATGTAGACTTTTGGCCGTCTGTTCAACAGGAGTATCCTGAACTCGTTGCTACTGCTATGAAGATCTTGCTCCCTTTTCCAACTACGTACCTCCCCTAGGTATCTTTCTCAGCTCTGACAGCCATGAAGACCAAGTACAGGGCTCGGATGCATGTGGAGAATGACCTTCGAGTATGCCTCTCGTCCATCCCTCCAAGGATAGAAAAGTTGTGCACTGAGAGACAGGTCCCACATCTCGCATTAATAATGATAAAGAGACATTTGATATTGGTGTGTGTGTGTGAGAGAGAGAGAGATAGAGAGAGAGAGAGAGAGAGAGAGCTTGAATGAGAGAGAGCTTGAATTTATGTGGATCTCTGATACTATTTCCCTGGTGGAGATATGTTGCATTTGTTGATTTTGATTGTTATGTGTGTGTTCACTTGCAGAGGAAAGTGATCAGCCTCATCTATCCACTTGCCTACCAACCAACATGACTGTCGTCACTGTGGTAGAGAGGGACTACTCAGTACATGTGTATTGAATGAAGGAAGCTGTTTTGTTCCTCCTATTTTTGGGTTGTATTTTTTTATTTGAATTGTTCTTTTGAGTTTTGATACTTTCAAAGGTGCCACTTGGGGATGGGGTTAAAGTTACTTTTTGGCTACTGTTTGTGTGATTCACAGCTTTCTCTGAGTGTTAATGTTCTGAAATGGTGCACAGATATATCTAATATATTTATTTTAATTTATGTTTGAGTGTCCTCATAACCTATATAGAAGTGTGAATAATAGGCCTAATATAAAATTATTTTGGGGGGACATATGTGAGGGGGTCCTCGGTTTATTTTCTCTCATATAAGGGGTCCTTGATTGAACCCCTGACTTAAACCACGGACAACACAAATACGTTATTTATGCACAAAACTATTTCAAAGGCACACAAGACAAACGCTCACAAGATAAATACAGACACACAGAAAAACGCAATCAACAACAAACAGACACACACACACACACACACACACACACACACACACACACACACACACACACACACACACACACATACACACACAAGCACACATACACACACGGAACAAACTCAAACACGATACAAATATAACAGAACAATAACTGCTGGAACACAAACAGGGGAGAGAGGCAGAACCTCCAGCTTGTCGCAAAAACTGACACGTAAAATCCCAGTATGTAAAGAGAGTGGCATATACACATGACAGAAGGTCCCATACGCCTGACGACCCGTTGGGGGCAGAGTGGATATAGTTACACTGTATTATAAGCTTTTGATATATAAAGAAACTCTGTGATTAATATGGCATTTAACCCATCTTCCCTCCCCCCATCGGTAAAGTTAGGTACCCGTTTACAACTGGGTGAACTAGGAGTTGCCTCGGGACGCGAACCACTGACCATAAGGACAGGAAGTGAGTGTTGTACCTAGAGAGAGAGAGAGAGAGAGAGAGAGAGAGAGTAACAATGGAAAAGAAATAGAGACACAGAGAGAGAGTGAGATAGGTGCACACGTTAACGACGGGAGGCAGTGGCAATTTTTCCAGTCATGTGGCGGGGAAAAACGTAGTCAAGTATCGGGCTGACTCTCTCTTTTGCTCAGATATCTTGCACAGTGAAGCCTCAACATGTGCAACACATCTCTTGTACAACAGGAGTGTGGACCCAACATCCACAACACAGCTCTTGCACAACAGAAGCATGGTCCTTAAGATGTGCAACACATCTCTTGTACAACAGGAGTGTGGACCTTAACATCACAGCTCTTGCACAACAGAAGCATGGTCCTAAGATGTGCAACACACTTTACACAACAGGACTGTGGACTTTAACATCCACAACACAGCTCTTGCACAACAGAAGGGTCCTAAGATGTGCAACACATCTCTTGTACAACAGGAGTGTGGACCTAACATCCACAAACACAGCTCTTGCACACAGAAGCATGGTCCTTAAGATGTGCAAATACACTTTGTACAACAGGAGTGGACCTAACATCCACAACACAGCTTTGCACAACAGAAGATGTCCTTAAGATGACACATCTGTGCAACAGGAGTGTGGACTTAACATCCACAACACAGCTCTTGCACAACAGAAGCATGGTCCTAAGATGTGCAACACATCTCTTACAAACAGGACTGTGGACTTTAACATCCACAACACAGCTCTTGCACAACAGAAGCATGGTCCTTAAGATGTGCAACACATCTCTTGTACAACAGAGTGTGGACCTTTTAACATCCACAACACAGCTCTTGCACAACAACGAAGCATGGTCTTAAGATGTGCAACACACTTTGTATACATATGTGACCTTAACATCCAAAACAGCTCTTGCACAACAGAAGCATGGTCCTTAAGATGCAACACATCTCTTGTACAACAGGAGTGTGGACCTTAACATCCACAACACAGCTCTTGCACAACAAACTGGTCCTTAAGATGTGCAACACATCTCTTATTCACAACAGGAGTGTGGACCTTAACATCCACAACACAGCTCTTGCACAACAAACATGGTCCTTAAGATGTGCAACACATCTTTTGTACAACAGGAGTGTGGACCTTAACATCCACAACACAGCTCTTGCACAACAGAAGCATGGTCCTTAAGATGTGCAACACATCTCTTACACAACAGGACTGTGGACTTCAACATCTATAACACATCTTTTACACAACAAGAGTGAAATCCTAACCTGTGCATCACATCTCTTGGTCGGATCAGGAGCTAGGCCTAAACTATTGCAACACATCTCTTCCCCAACATGAGTGACTCCTCAATATCTGCAACACTGAGGCAACCCCAACTATGCTCTCAAAAGATCATACCGTCAATATCCCTCCTAAGTGCAAGTGTATTGATTAACTTAACTAGTTGACACCAGCTGAATATGTAATAAAGTTTTGTTATTTGTGTCAAGTAATGTTGTTATGTTGGTGTTATATTGAAAATCCATTGCTCAAGTGCTCCCTTACGTCTTGAGATGTAAGGATCATTTACAGTACGAATCTTAAATTGGTCCCACCGTAAATTTTATGCTCTTTTAAGGGGTTATCTTTGAGCCTTAGCTTGATTAATCGGATCACCTGAAGATTGCCCCCCCCCCAGGTTAGGGTTGGATAAATGAGGTTAGGTTAGGTTTGGTTGGGTTCGGTTAAGTTTGGTTTGGTTAGGTTAGGTTAGGATTGGTTAGGTTTGGTTTGGTTAGGTTAGGATTGGTGAGAAAAGATTTGGTTAGGTTAAGATAGGTTATGTTCAGTTAGTTTAGGCTGAGTTTGGTTAGGTTGAGCTATAATTATTAGGGTAGGTTCGGTTACGCATAGTTAAGTTTGGTTAGGTTAGGATAGGTAGGGGTCTGGTTAGACTAGACTAGATTAGGATTGGTTAAGTTAGGTTAACCTATGTTTGATTAGGTTCGGTTAAGTTTGGTTAGGTTTGGCTAGGTTAAGTTTGACTATAATTGTTAGGGTCAAGTTCGTTTTGGTTAGGTTACGTTAGGTTTGGCTAGGTTAAAGTTGGTTAGGATAATTTAGGTTAGATTAAGTTAGGAGTGGTTAGGTTAGGTTAGGTAAGTCCAATTTGGGTTAGATTAAGTCAAGTTTGGTTCGGTTATGTTAGCCTTAGCGTTGTTAACCTTCAAAAGATGTAAATATTACATCAGTTGCGTTTGTTTTCCATTTAATTAAAATACAATAGATTCATTATATACCAAATCCATAAACAATTAACTATGAAAAATATAATTACATTTTATTTAAAATAATTGAAAGCAAAATGCATTCAGGGAAAATAATTAAGATAACATAAAGAAAACTATGAAAAATAACAAGTAAAAAGAGAAAAAACGCAACGAGAAGTAAAACAACAAAGCAAAACCACAAGAGGTAAGAAAATAACAACAAAAACACAAGAGGAAGTAAAACAACAGAACAAAATCACAACAGGAACAAAAATAACAGAACAAAACAATCGAGTCGTGTCAAAAAATAAATAAAAACCCAGTGGAAGAAAAACATCCAGTGTAATATTTCTAAAATATATTTCTATCCGGTACCTCTGACACTGGTCCGTTTACAGGCGCTAGGTCGTGTGCATGGAGGTGATGGGTGGATGGGTGGATAGGTGAGTTGGTGGGTGAGCGGGATATTGTAAGGTTAAATAGGTGGGTAGGTGGGTAGATGATTTGCAAGGTTGCGAGGTGAGTTCGGTGGGTAGGTGGGCGGTTGGATGGGAAATGAACTGAATGGGCGGCTAGATGTGTGGGTAAGTGGGTGGATGGGAGGATTGGTAGACGGCTAGGTGTCTAGGTGGCTGGATAAGTAGCTAGGTAAGTGGGTGGATGACTGGATTTGTGTATGTGTGTGGATGGTTTAGGTGGGTGGGTTACTAAGTGGTTAGTTGGATAGATGAGTGGCTAAGTGTCTGGGTCGATGGGTGGGTGGGTGAGTGGGTAACCGGATGGGCCAGGAAATGAGGAAGGGAAGCGCAAGATATCCCGAAGCCTTTCTAGTGTATTCAGAACTTCGTCAGCGCCGTCCGGAGATGTTCTACGGTATTCCTTCAACTAAGCTCGCCCTTGGTTTATGATCTTGTTGGGATTCACTCGTGGCTGTGCTCAGTTGGCTAGGTTAGTTCACGTTAGGTTAAGTTATATTAGTTGAGATTTCTTAAGGTTAGGTTAGGTTAGGTTAGCTTTAGGAGAGGTTAGGTAGGATAGGTTAGTCTAGGCTACGTTAGGTTATATTAGGTTACGTTAGCCTAGGTTAGATTACAAACTCTGATAATCCCTAGCTGGTATTGGAGGTGCCACCTGGTATCAGCTGGTAACGGAGGTGAGGTTTATGGCAGTGTTAGCTGTTGTTGGAGATGGTGGTTGTGCCATCTGGTGTTGTAGATGGTTGTTGTGGCAGTGATAGCTGGTGTTGGATGTGGTGGTTGTAGCAATGCCAGCTGGTGTTGTAGATGGTTGTTGTGGCAGTGACTACTGGTGTTAGAAGTGGTGGTTATGGCAATGCCAGCTGGTGTAAGAGGTGATGGTTGTGCCAGTGGCAGCTGGTGTTGGAGGTGGTGGTTATGGCAGTGCTAAGTGATGCTGGAGGTGATGGTTGTGGCAGTGGCAGCTGGTGTTGAAGGTGGTGGTTGTGCCAGTGGCAGCTGGTGTTGGAGGTGGTGGTTGTGGCAGTGGCAGCTGGAGTTGGAGGTGGTGGTTATGGCAATGTCAGCTGGTGTTGGAGGTGGTGGTTGTAGCAGTGGCAGCTGTGGTGGTGAGTGATTATTGTGGCATTGGCAGCTGGTGCTGGAAGTGGTGGTTGTGGCAATGCCAGCTGGTGTTGGAGGTGGTGGTTGTAGCAGTGGCAGCTGGTGTTGGATGTGGTGGTTGTGGCAGTGACAGCTGGAGTTGGAGGTGATGGTTGTGGCAGCGCCAGCTGGTGTTGGAGGTGATGGTTGTGGCAGTAGCAGCTGGTGTTGGAGGTGATGATTGTGGCAGCGCTAACTGATGTTGGAGGTGGTGGTTGTAACAGTGACAGCTGGTTGTTGGAGGTGGTGGTTGTGGCAGTGGCAGCTTGTGAGGGTGGTGGGGGCTGCAACAGGTGGTGACGGGAAACTCCACTGGGGTTGAGCTAGATATAATATAATCAATCAACATTACTGGAGACTGAATCCAATCCTCCCTCTCTCTCTCTCTCTCTCTCTCTCTCTCTTTATGACTCTATGGTCATCACTCCTCAGAGACCACTTATAACAGGGACATCCACTTGCTCTTAAGTATATAAGCGTGTGTGTGTGTGTGTGTGTGTGTATATATATATATATATATATATATATATATATATATATATATATATATATATATCGAGAGAGAGAGAGAGAGAGAGAGAGAGACTCATGGATTATGCAGACAGTGTTAATCTCTCAAGTTACTCTGACAGTGATCTGCTCTGAGACAGTGACTCCCTGATGGACTCTCTCCTGTGTTTATGGTCCATCCTACACCTTCTTTATCCTGTATTATTCCTCTCCCCTCTTCATCGCTTATCCCTTATCTCTCCTCCTCCTCTCTCCTCCACGCTCTTATCATTCCTCACCCTCCCTTCTTCATCCTTCTTCCCTCTCTCCATTCCCATATATTTATGCTCTTCTTTCCCTCACTTCTACCTGTATTTCCCTCCTTCTCAAACCTCTCCTCTCCCTCACATCTTCTTCCCCTCTCTTTTCCCCTTCTGTTTCTCCTATCCCCACCACCCCCCTCTCTTTTCCTGTCGTTCTGTCATTCTTCTATTTTCCCACACTTTGCCTCTCCTTCCCTTTGAAACGAATTCCTCTTCTCCCTTTCTTATTTTTTCATATCATTTCTCTATCCTTTCTTCTCATACCTCTCCCATCTTCTCTTAAATCTCATATCATCTCTGGTATTACCCCCATTCAATCCCCTCCCCCTTCCGCTTTCTCTCCACCCACACCCTCCGCTTTCCTCCCACACCTGTCCTTGGCGCCCACACCACCCCTTCCGTCCCACACCTCTCCTTCTCTCCCACACCTCTCCTTTCCTCCCACACCACCCCCTCCCTCCCATACCTCTCCTACCCATCCATACCTCCCCTTCCTCCCTCATCTCCCCTCCCACACTTTCTCCCCTTCTCTTCATCCCTCCCACTCCCTTCCGTCCCATGCTGAACTGAGGGAGGAAGACGGGATCCTGAATACTAAATGCTCGGAATTAACTCACTACAGTGACAGATTCTGAGGACGACTAATGGTGGTGCCCTGTGTGGAGAGAGAGAGAGAGAGAGAGAGAGAGAGAGAGAGAGAGAGAGAGAGAGAGAGAGAGAGAGAGTCAAAGAAGAAGAAAAACATAATAGAGATATTGAAGGAGGAATACCGAAAGCGCAAATGGCAAACAAACAGAAATAGATAATTAGAAAAATAGATACATAGACAGACAGACCTACAGCGTGAAAAGGACACTAGAAATCAAATTCTCCCACAAACAGCGGCAAAAACGCAAAACACAAACACAGACCTCCATAAGTCCAGGTATATTTTCCCAGGCTCATCTGATTTTGAACACTGTGATTATAATTATAAGGTCTTAATTCTGAAAGTCTCTACATCAATATTAATTATCTCCCTCACCTGATGCTAAGAGAACGTATATAGCTTAAGTTTAGTCTCGCGCACTTTTGACACCATTTTGAACTTTTACATCCATCAGGTAGATGGATCCTTGCGTCTCTTAGTTACAGAGAGAACATCATCTCGTTAACGTTGGGTCTCCGTGTAATTCTGATACTATTATGGATTTTCAGAGCGGCAAGTATATAAATGTCAGATATTGTCTAATGTATCCACGGTATTTTGTGGATAAGTATACATGTTGGCACTGACACTCATAATTGTAAAAGCCCACACAAACACAAAAGTCCAGACAGGTATGTAAGTTCACGCAGTTATAAAAGCCCACACAGCTACAGAAGTCTGGACAGTTACAAAATTCTACAGTTATAAACGCACAGCTACAAAAGTCTACACAGCTACAAAAGTCTACACAGTTACAAAAGTCTACACAGCTACAAAAGTCTACACAGTTACAAAAGTTCATTCATGTACAAAAGCAGTTACAACAGTTCACACAGCTACAGAAGTTCACACAGCTACAAAAGTTCACACAGTTAGTTACAAAACCACAGTTAGAAAAGTCTACACATGGACATATTAACTGCATTTGTCTAAGTTGATGATGGAAGTGATGAAGATTATAGGGAAGCTGTGGGGTGGAATCTGGCAGTTGCCTTTATCAAGCTTAATCCTAGTTCGCTCACATAGACACAATTGATTCCAAATGCTTACAGCACAAGTTTGGCGCACTGATGCAATTGCCGATAGACGTTGGTTGGTTGGTTTGTGTGTGTGTGTGTGTGTGTGTGTGTGTGTGCTTGTCGTATGCGAGTGTGTATGTTTGTACGTGCGTAAGTGAATGTTTATAAGTGTATGTGCAATAATAGTAATTAACGGTTTATTGAAATACCTTGGCAGACAAAAGGATGAAAATATACAGTTACATAATTGGGGAATGGGTCACTTGATTAACAAATAACATACAGGTAACATAAGTCATTCAACAGGGCATTTCAACTTAATTACAGTGCAAACGTAAGATTGGCTGGGAGTGAACACACAGGTTAACCACGAGTTGTTGATAAATTGTACAATGGTTGGGACTGGGCTGTTCTTATAGCGATCAGTACGTGCTCGTATGGGCTGGATGAGGTTGTGGTGTCGAACAGCAATTAGCGGACGAGGGATCTCGGGTGGTAGTTGGAACCGGTGTCGAAGATTGTGCAGAAGCCTCTCACCAAATTTACAGATGAAGTCATGGTGATGATCAGAGAGAGTTGAGAGGGTCAGTGTGTAGAGCGTTTCTTGATATGTGGAGCAGGAAGGAGAGAGAATAATTTTGCACACTCTCTTCTGCACTTTTTCTATGTGTTTCCGTTGTGTGGCATTTAGGGAGGAAGACCAGGCAGGAGAAGCACAGGTGAGCTTCGGAAGTATAAATGTTGAATAGTGTATGTGTGTGTGTGTGTGTGTGTGTGTGTGTGTGTGTGTGTATGATAATAATAAAATAATAATAATTAACGTTTATTGAAAGAGCATGGCAGCCGGACGGCTGAAAATATACAGTTATATAATTGGGGAAGGGGTCACTTAACTGACAAATAATATACAAGTAACATAAGTTATACAAATATGATATATAATAACTAGGTGGGGAGAAGGTCATACTACAGGGCATTTCTACATAGTGACAGCGCAAAAACGTAAGATTGACTGGGAGAGAATACACTAGTTGATTCCGAGTTGTTGATAATTTTTACAATGGTTGGGACTGGACTGTTCTTATAGTGATCAGTACGTGCTCGTATGGGCTGGATGCGGTTGTAGTGTCGAACAGCAAATTTATTAGCGGACGAGAGATCTCGGGTGGAAGTAGGAGCCAGTATCGAGGATGGTACAGATGCTTTTCACCAAATTTGCAATAAGGTCGTGGCTGTGTGTATGTATGTGTGAGACGTGTGTGTGTGTGTGTGTGCGTGTGTCTGTGTGTGTATGTGTGTGTGTATGTGTGTATTTGACAGCCCTGTGGGTGTGTATGTATGTATGAGCCCTGTGTGTGTGTTTCTGTGTCTATCTACATTTCAGTATATGCAACAGTAAACACTCGGCGGGGGTGGGGACTACAATCCCCGTTATGAATATATATCAACGATAAAATAACAATCCCATCATTGTGTCATGGATGATGTAATTTAGGGATTGATGATGGTATTAGGGGATGATAGTGGTTAAAATGTGAATAAATTATATGGAACAGAGGAGAGGAAAATTTTATATACAGACCATTATGATTCTACCTATTGGCTTGACTATCCGTATATCTATATCATACTTGTATGTATTACACACTAAGTCAATAATGACTGGTGGGAACGAGAAAAGTATTTATATAAAAGAATATAATGTAAAACAGTGATTATAGACTATATATAAAACTGCATATTATATACCAATAACTTCGATATACTGTATAACTTGTTTGTGTTCGGATAATATATTTTATTTTTTTTACTTTTTGTTTCATTTATTTTGTTGTTGATTTTGTTTTTGTTGTAATTGTTGTTGTTTATGTTGTTGTTATTGATGTTGTTATTAATGTTGCTCTTATCGTTGACGTTGTTGTTGTTGAAGTTGTTGACGTTGTTGGTGTTGACGCTGCTAATGTTGTTTATATATTTTTAATTAACGTTGTTGTTGTCGTTGTTGACGTTGTTCTTGTTGTTGACCTTGTTGATGTTATTGTTGTTTATTCTGCTCTTATTGTCGTTGACGTTGTTGTTGTCGTTGTTCTTGTTCTTCTTCAACTGCTTAGTTAATTAACATCTTTAAATTTCACAAAATATTTGTTGCTAGTAGAGACAACAAGTAGGGAAGATAGTACACAACTGCTGGTGTTATGTGTGATGGATCAATTAGCACAGTCATTAAGTGTCTTTCAGTGGTCATTGGAAATTGAGAAAGTGTAAAAGTGTTACTACAGTATAACTGCAGAGTTTTGTAAGTTATGTCGTCATGTATAAGTGTACCTTAATGTATACAGTCGTGTATTGAACCATATGTATACGGAATAACGAATGCCCAAGCTAACATTATATAACAGTTACACATATGTTTATATAAGAAATTAAAACAAGTGAATCTTCAAACCTCTAAACAAAATTTCCAACAGAATACAAAGAAATATTTCGTAAGTTCATGCTGAAAATTTTACTTCACACACACACACACACACACACTCTCTCTCTCTCTCTCTCTCTCTCTCTCCTCCACTATACAATAATCACTCAATATTCATCAGCAAGACATCACCTCCCACACTGGCCTAATAAGCTACTTCACGTGAGAAACGTTGACTCAACCCTTCACTAAACAACCGTAATTAATTCTGTCACTAACTCGTTATCACTCATGTAGCATAAGTTTATCATATACCCTATATAAAACATCACCTTTTCTTCAGTATTTTGACATAAACTAAATATTCACAACCTTGTCATCACTTCCTTTGCGCACACTCGGCAAAAAAACTACCGTTCAGGTGGGGTCCGATGATTTTCCAACTGAACATTCCCATTGTCTCGCGAGGGTTGGTAGGCCGAAATTAGCTGTTCCATTGACAATATTGAATTATTTTGTTACAATATGACTGGAGAATGTCAGTATATCTAGATAAGTTAAACTGTATGTTATATTAAATGTTCCACACATCATGGATTACAGTAACCATGGAAGTGGATGAGTTGCCATATAGGAATACATTATATGTTTTGTAGAATTAGTGGATATAGTAAAGGTATAAGATTATTTTGCAACCGAATTTCGAATCTGTATTTGTATTGCTACCTCACTTTGGGCTAATGCCACATTATGTCATTCTTTATTCGTATTGGAAAATATACCATGCTGTTCCGAAACATCTGAATAGCTCCACAGTTTCGCATGCCGTCATAATGGAACTCGGACCAACGACGTTTTACCATACGGTCGATAAATCCAGAAAGTCTAGAACTGGGTTTCGTTTCAGAGTGCCTATCACTTATTTCGAGCACGCAGGGCTACCAATACGTGGAATGCCTCAGGGGCCTTTTTGAAACACTTCGTTTGTAGTGTCAGTTTGTTTCGCGCAGGATTTGTAACGGTAGTTTTTTTTAACGAGTGTACAATGAAAGACAAAATTCGTGTCGTGAAATTTGGTGAAAACATACGCCGAGGGCTAAACTTTTGGTGCGCTCTGCCTTGTGGTAGGGGGCCCCTCATAATGTTTCACGGGTTATATTTATTCTTTGGACAAAACCGCGACAAGACTTTTGTATTTGTTCTTATATTTACTCGACAATAAAAATACATAAACACGATAATAATATTCACTATTTTTGCATCGAACAAATAATCTCGAACACAGGCTAACATAATAAAAGTTCTGGATGCCCTTGAAAAACTAATGTTAAATGTCTCTCATACACAGTGGGCAACCAACCAACCAACCAATCAATCATCCAAAATAGATATTCAGTAATACCTCTATGAATCTTGGTGAATCTTGCTGTGTCGGTATCTTGCTGTTTAAATTTAAACAATCCTTCTTCAATAAGCCTGAAACCCATCAGCCATTTCTTTTGTAATGAATCCCTTTGGTTCTGGAGTTTCAGCTTCCTCTATATCCTCTGACAAAATTTGCTTCTCCAGTTTAATCAGGTTCTCATTGCTTAATTATTCAGCATGAGACTCAAGCAACTGTGTGACATCAGCCTCAGGAATATCAAGCTGGAGTTGGTTCCCAAGGTCTTCCACTGTCTGTGTCACTTCTCCAACATTTAATTTTCAGAGCCCCTGAAATCGTGGACAAACTATGGGCACTGGGCAGTGTTTTTTCCAAGCACCATTTGCCCTTACCTTGAGGCGGTTAAACCAGCCCCTACTAGAAACAAAATCTTCCCCATCACTTTCACCACCACGTTTAGCCTTCAAGTCATTATGCAAGCCTCTTGCTTTTTCCTGAATCAAGGCTAGACTTAGAGGCAAATCCCGTTGATTTTAATCTTCCACCCATATCACTAACACTCTTTCCATTTCAATGAACAATCCACTTCTTTGTTTTATTATCACAGTTGAATGCATTGGTGTAGATCCTTTTACATATTCAAGAGTTTTCTTTTTGTTTCTCAAAATTGTTCCAACCATTGAAAGACTTAAACCCAATGCCTTACCGATCACTAAGGGTCTTTAGCCTTTTTCAGAACGTTTAATTACTTCAACTTTCACTTCCATTGTATGCACTACTATCACTTGCATCAGGTTTGCATTTGGGAGCCATGATGAGGGCAGAAAAATAGAGTTAATAGGTAAAAAACAACAGTTTGCACCTGGTCACACACTTTTAGATGATGAGGATAAAGCCCACCAACGCTTCTGCTCCCTCAAGGCTGGTGACTGGGTGCGACGCATCATTCCCCACGCACCATTCCGCCTCCCCTCATACGTAACTGCCTTGAACCATTGTACTTATATCTGATTTTTCAAATAACTGACCTTATGGGACCTCGTTCGTATCGGCGGGCGTTCTTAAGTCGGACGTTCGTAAATCGGCGAACCCCTGTATTCTGTCGCGGAGTCATGACGTCGAGTAAGTTCTGTTTGGGGGAAAGAGAGTGTTACTGTTGGGTGGTGCTGAGGAGTGAAAAGCTAAAGAGGTAAGGTAGAGGGATATTTGAGGCCTTGATGTGGCAGGAGAGCACCATATTAGAACACGTGTATTGCAGCATCAAGAGTGATTGAATAACAATGGATATGTGTGTGTTTGTGCGCGCACACTACACAGGGGGGTGAAATGCATCTAGTGTGGCAGCATTATGTTATTGTTAAAGTGCAAGCACTTCTTGTTTACTCTCGCTTTCAGCTGCGGCCGCTGGCTATTCCTCGTGGGAAACAGGAAGGCAACCTGCATAAGTCTTCCCCTGCCAGTACACAGCCTTCTCACCATTAAGACTCCTGTTGTGCCTCCTTGTGGCAACACACGGTAACTGGGTGCCCTGTGGGCGCAGGCTAGATCAGCAGGGGATCTCGGACTAGCAGTGGGCCCCAGAGAGATGGCGAACAGGTTCACTGGCATGTGGACACATCCTGGCGCCTAACAACCACTGCCCCGCTGCCTTGTGGATTAACCTTGGCAGGTATAAGGCTACGGGAGTAAACCCCGAACGAAAAATCTGCTGTGGAGCCCCGCATCAGGCAGACATGCTTACAGAGCTCCAACAAGACCCCAACGGCGGTGTACGCAGAAGAGGTGACCACCATGGAAACCCAACAACTACACCGGCGGCCGAAGACAATGCCTGATAGACAGGCTACTAAGGAGAAACCCAACAAACTGGGCTACAGGCAGTCCATTGCAACTCTCCCTCTCTCCAGTCGTTGCAACACTTGCACCACTGGATCAGGAAAAGGGAGAGCCAAGATGTGTGGTTGCAGCCTGAGCTCCTGCCTCACCACATAAATCAATTCATGCACAGCCATCACCATGCTAATCATACCACTCATCATCATCAAACCCCCTTATACCCCCCAAAAGTCCTATGGAGACAGACGAGTGGCGACTGGGACAGGCAGAGATGACTACCGGGAGTCTCTAGTCACAACTCTGCACATGGGCGGCACAGATAATATAGTCTTTTATGCACTGAGATCTAGGCAGCAGTGCAATCCGGTCCTGTCTGTGCGACTGAGCAGCCTATATGAGGAGCCACTCTGATCACCCCACACGGGGAGGGGGCTAGAAAAGGTGCCCTAAACATAGCCTGCCTAAAAACCCAACCTGACTGGGCAATCGCACCCAGTAAGGCCATCCTTAGGTGGTCGAAAAAACAATCAAAATCACCCATCCAAACAAAAACAAACAAATTTGCCATGAAGTTCGTCAGGACCTTTGACGCACAATGGCAAGTAAACTCATTAGTATAACATCGACATAGCAGTTATCAGTGAGTCCCGGCTCCCAGATGAGGGCCAACTCAAGGAACAGGGGTCTGGCTAAACTTTCTTCTGGAAGGGTAAGCCCTAACACTGGATGCAGAAGATGACATCATGGAGGCCTTTTATGCCGACCTTGTCAGAGTGCTAACCTTTATCCCCAGAGAAGACAAAGTTGTGCTCCTTGGCGACTTCAATACCAGAGTTGGCAGAGATGCTAACATTTGGCAGGGAACCATAGGGAGAAATGGACTAGACAAGTATAATCCCAACGGTCTACTCCTCAATAAGTGTGCTGCTCACAGCATTACTATCACCAATACCTTGTTTATGCAGGCCGACAAGTTTAAGGGATAGTGGCAACACCCACGATCCAATCACTGGCATCTCATTGACTACATCATTGTCAGAGAAAGAGATCGCCGAGATGTCCTCATCACCCGTGCCATACGTGGCTCAGACCACTGTGACACTGATCATCAACTTACCAGATCCAAGCTCTCACTTCATGTTGCCCCTAAACGGCGAGGGCAGCAAGCCTCCAGAAGAGGTTTTAGTAATAAGCATCTGAGGATCCAGCAGAAGCACATGCTTTCAGAGAGCAGCTCGAACATGGGCTTATAAACAACCATTTAAAAAGAATATACCAAGACTGGTTTGATGAAAATGACGAGGCAATTAGAGTACACATCGATGATAAACATGCTGCTTTTACTGACTGGCAGAACAACCCTCAGTCTCGGACCAAAGCTGATACCTTCCGCAAGAAGAAAGCGGCAGCCCAGCGGGAACTTCACAATCTAAAGAACGACTGGCTTAAAAATAAGGCATGTGAAGCACCAAAATTTGCAGATCAGCACAAGATGCACAATTTATTTATTTCCACTAAAACATTTTATGGGCCAGTCACTCGTGGCACAGCCCCCCTTCGCTCATCTGACGGTAACCAAATAATTAAAGACGACTAAAGGCCTCCTTCAGCACTGAAACGAACACAACCATTCATTGCTCAACCGAAACATCGATGTGGATGTCCTGACTACCCAACAGGTTCCTCAGCATCCAGAGCTGACCCACCTCAGCTATCCTCCATTCCTGGATGAGGTAGCTACTGCCATCAAACAGTTGAAAAATAACAAAGCCTCAGGGCCTGATGGAATCCCAGCCAAGGTGTAGAAAGCAGGAGGACCTCTACTTACTAGCCGTCTCCACTGTCTCCTGGAAAATATATGGGAAAAGAAGGAAATCCACCAATCTCTTAACGATGCCTCTATTGTCAATATTTATGAGAACAAGGGGGACCTGTTAGATTGTGGCAACTACAGTGGAATCTCGCTGCTCTCCGTAGCTGGCAAGATTATAGTCCGAGTCCTCCAAAACAGATTTCTTCCTAAGGCGGAAAACTTCCTCCCAGAATCTCAATGTGGTTTTAGACCATTACGTGACACCACTTACCTGTGCATGGCTTTCATCGACTTAACCAAGCCTTCGACTTGGTCAACAGGGAAGCCCTCCTGTGGACCCTCAGCCGTTTTGGCTGCCCACCAAAATTTATCGCCATTGTGAAGCAACTCCACGATGGCATGAACGGCAATGTCCTGCACAACGGCACCCAGTCAGAGTTCTTCCCCATCCAAACAAGGGTTAAAGAAGTGTGTGTACTGGCACCAACTCTCATTTTCATCTTCATGGCTACCCTCCTTACTCGTGACAGTGCCAATTTTGCAGGCTCGGTGAACTTCGAGTACCGGCTAGAACAAAGGTGTCGGCTGCTTCCATTACTGATATTCAGTAAGCAGACGGCCTCACCCTAGTTGCTCACACTGAACACGACCTACAGGAGATCCTGAACACCTATGCAGATGCGTATGCACACTTCGGCCTTGAGGTGAATGTACGTAAGACTCAGATTCTCTTTCCACCTGCCCCTGGTTCAGACACACCTCTACCATCCATCCAGCTTAATGGTACTACACTCTCTAATGTTGCCCACTTTCGGTATCTCGGCTCCCACCTGTCCACCACCGCAGACATCGATGAAGAAATTCAGCATCGGATCAGATGTGCATTTCACGCCTTGGGCGGACTCCGAAATCATGTCTTCAGCTGTGTGGAGCTGAAATTATCCACAAAGTTGCTCGTATATCGAGCAGTGGTCCTGCTCATCCTACTATATGGCAGTAAGACTTGGGTCACATACAGGAGGCACCCCAAGGCACTTGAAAACTCTCATCAACGTAGTCTACGTTCCATCCTCCGAGTTTGCTGGGAAGACAAGAGAACAAATGCCAGCATTCTTGCCGACAACAACCGTAGGAGCACCGAGGCTACCATTACCCATGAACAACTACGTTGGACATGCCATGTTACCCACATGGACGACAGTAGACTGCCAAAGCAGCTACTTTACAGTCACTTAACGAATAATTAACGTAACTCTAGCGGGCAATTGAAAAGGTATAAGGATAGTCTTAAGACAAACCTGAAAGGTGCCAAATCGACCCCTTCAACTGGGAGTCGATTACTCCACATCGTAACGCATCGTAACACGGGAAGGTGTTAATACTTTCGAGTTAGCCCGACTGCAAACCGAGGCAGATAAGCGCCAACGTTGGAAAGACGCTGCCTCCTGACCCACAGTATATGGAGCGGGAGGCCGGTGGTAAAAACGGTATCGCTCTTGCCTTGCAAGCAAGATGTCACGGGTTCGATTCCCGGGCCGGTGGAAGTTGTTTGGACACACTTCCTAGCCCCCATTAGTCCCTGTTCACCTAGCATTAAAGTAGGTACCTGTTGTAAGTCGAAAGTTGCGTATTCGTATTCAGGGAGTTGTTGGAGCTTCCAATAATTTGATGACATAAAACCATTGACTCTTCAGGCATCTACGCCCTTGACTCTTCAGGCTTCTATGCCCTTATCTCATGAAACATAAAGGCAAGCATGAACTTAGCATGCTTCCCTGTTGGGCGCTGTAAACGCTTCTGTGCTTCACCTTACACAAGGATGTAGGGGGGTGCCCAATAAAAAAAAAAAAAGTATATGGAGACCTCCACATGTGCAACGAATGTGGACGACGCTGCTGGTCCCGTATCGGGCTCTTTAGTCACCTCAAATCTCACTAACCTAGGTGACACCCTTAAAACTCATATCATTTTACCATAGCTGGATGATCGTCGTACTCGATTCCAAGTGACAGCAAAGTAGTAGGTGTGTGTGTGTGTGTGTGTGTGTGTGTGTGTGTGTGTGTGTGTGTGTGTGTGTGTGTGGTGTGTTGTGTGTGTCAATCTACGGTACGGTGGAATAAGAGAGAGAGAGAGAGACTTCCATAAACATTGTTTACACCAATAGGTATATCACCGAATGATCAAATGTAAATCGTCACATTCATCTATCTTCGATGACAAATAGCAGCAAAATCACCTATAAATCAATATACTCATCTAAGCTCTAACCACGTAAATCACAGTATTATTAATTTCCTTCGTCAGGGAGAGACAGCAGAGAAGGAGGGGAGACGGCGAGAGAGAAGGCAGGAGAGGGAAAGAAGGGAAGGAAAAAAAGGAAAGAAGAAGAGGAGAATGGAGGGAAAAAGGAGGAAATGGCGGGGGGAGTGGGAGAGAGGGAGGGAGGGTAAGAAGAGGAGGAAGAAACCGGAGGCTTGGACGGAAGGAGGAAGGAGGGGGGAGGAGGGTGGAAGGTGCAGACAGAGAGAAGGAGGGAGGGAGAGGAGAGGGAGGGAGGGAGAAAAGAGGAGTGGAGAGGAGGGGGGAGAACGAGATTACCAGGGCGATAACTCAGCCGCTGCCTCGGAAAGAAAATAATAATGGCCTCCCAGACTGCATCCCGGCCATCATTTCCTCTGAATTTATAGGAGCGCCTCCACACATGTTAAATCCTTCCTGTAGTGTGAGTTATATAAGTGAAGTTACCTTAGTTTTCTTATATTATCACTGTGAGGAATTATAAGTGGAGGTATAGTTGCCTCCACATGAACGAACCACAGTCTGGGAGTGTATGAGGGCATGAGATATGGCACCACAGCACCATAGTTAGGGCTGAATAAATGGGCACAGAGTGAAATTACTCTATTTGCGATAAGATAATACAATTAATAAGGTAAACAGATAAACGAGCCCTGTAATACGTGGTTATGCAACATTGCTGTGTAGCCACGACCGAGTTACATAGGGCTGAACTACGGGAAACCAGCAAACAGGGTAATCCACAGTTCAACGCCCCTGACTACGGCGCTGCGATGCCACATCTTGTAAATGTGTCGTCACATACACATAGACCGTGGTACGTTCACGCGGAGGCAACAGTACCTTGGTCTTATCACCGTGAGATCATGAAGGTAGATAATCCATTTGCTGATATTCAGAGGCTTTCTCTTAATAGGTCCCATGTTTTAATAGGCCCCATGTCTTAATAGGAAGAATGCTTTTAATAGGCCTCATGTTCAAAATAGGCCCCATGTTCTTAATAGCCCTCATTTCTTGATAGGCCCCATGTTATTAAAAGGCACTATATTTTAATAGGCCTTATGTCTTGATAGGCCCCATGTGCTTAATAGGTCCCATGTCTTGATAGGCCCCATGTTATTAATAGGTCCCATATCATGATAGGCCCCATGTTCTTAATAGGCACCATATTCTAATAGCCCCATGTTTTAATAGGTAACATATTCTTAATTGGAGCCATGTTTTAATGGGTAGAATGGTCTTAATAGGCCCTATAGTCTTAATTAGTCCCATGTTCATAATTGGCCCCATTTTCTTAATAGGCCCTATGTTCTTAATAGGCCTCATGTTCTTAATAGGCCTTATGTCTTGATAGGCCCCATGTTCCTAATAGGCACCATGTTCTAACAGGCCACACTCCGTCCAACAAACCTTAGTCCAGATAGACCCCAAAACCCTGTTAAAATATTTATCAGAACTAAGGTCCAGTCCTAATATGACCCGATTCAAAATGTCACTTTGGGTCAGGTTGGAGTAGGACAGAGGTTCATTAAGGACTGGTGCTTATTAACATCAGGGCCCAATAGGACTGGGACCCATTAGGAATGTGGCCTATTAGAACTGGAATCTGTTGTGTTTAGGGCCCATTAGGATTGGGGCCTATTATAACTGGGATCCATTAGTTGCTGGGGCCTAGTAGAACTGGAGCCCATTAGGTCTCGGGCTCATTAGAATTGGGTCCTATTAGGAATGTGGACCATTTGACCTAGGTGAGGTCACCTGGGTACTGGGATCAGCAGTGACATAAGCAAGTTTGCGGATGACACCAAAATAGGGCAGCAGATTAACTCAGGGCAGGCTGCAAATGCATTACAGGAGGATGTAAATAAACTGCAGGGGTGGTCTGAAAAATGGCAAATGAAATTCAACACCATCAAGTGCAGCGTACTTAATATTGGAAGAACAAATACTTATAATGCATACAGCCTTAACAACATCAACCTAGAGAAGTCGACTTGTGAAAGAGACCTAGGGGTACTTATGGCCCGGACCTACGGCCTAGAAAACAGTGCGTTAATGTTCGAAATAAGGCAAACAGAGTATTGGGTTTTATATCTAGAAGTGTAAGTAACAAGAGTGCCGAGGTCTTATTGCAACTATATCTTGCGCTAGTTAGGCCGCACCTCGATTATGCGGTTCAGTTCTGGTGCCCTATTATAGAATGGATATAAATTCACTAGAGTCGGTGCAGCGAAGAATGACGAAAATGATTCCGGGACTTAGAAGCCTTCCATATCAGGATAGTTTTAAGAAACTTAACTTGCATTCCCTAGAAAGACGAAGAAGGCGGGGAGATATGATAGAAGTATTTAAGTGGGTGAAAGGAATCAATAAAGGGATATAGATAAAGTTCTTATAATATCCGAGCAGGATAGGACTCGGAGCAACGGATTCAAATTGGATAAGTTTAGGTTTAGGAGGAGATAGGAAGAAACTGGTTCACAAATAGAGTGGTGGACGAGTGGAACAAACTTAGCAACTTTGTAGTAAGTGCGGGAACTCTGGAAAGTTTCAAAAGGAGGCTAGATAGATTCATGGATGATGAAAGTGGTAGTAACTCTCGACAGGAGCTGCCATGCACAGGCCAACCGGCCTATTGCAGACTCCCTTAAAACTACAACAGGAGAAATGACTGATGATGAGTTAGAAATGTGTAGTACGTTAAATAGTCATTTTCGCTCCGTATTCAAAATGAAAACCTAGCACAGTTTCCAGAAGTTCATAAGGTATATAACGACAGTATAGAAATATGTTGATGAATATCAATATTACTAGTAACGATATGCTTAAAGTAATTAACAAACTGAAGCCTCATAAATCGCCTGGTCCAGACGAGGATATGCTAGAATATTAAAAGAATGTAGAGATGAGTTGAGTAATCCATTAGCAGTTTTATTTAATATATCATTAGAATGGGCCTAGTGCCAGAAGCTTGGAAACTTGCAAATGTAGTTCGAGTTTCAAAAGGGTGATAAATCAATAGCATCAAATTACCGTCCCATTAGTCTCACGTCAATTATAGGCAAGTTGCTAGAGTCAATTATTGCTACAAAATCAGAAGCCACCTTGAAACATTCAACTTAATTCATTCTTCTCAGCACGGGTTCACCCAGGACGTTCTTGTCTCACAAATTTGCTGAGCTTTTTCTCAGAAGTATATGAAGCGGTAGATAATGATAAGTCATATGATATAATTTATTTAGATTTCAGTAAAGCATTCGATAGAGTCCTTCATGAGAGATTGATAAGAAGGTAGAAGCACATGGAATAGGTGGATCAGTATTAAAATGGATTAGGTCATGGTTAACTGGTAGGAAACAAAGTCAGCATAAATGGATTAAAGTCAGACTGGGGTGGTCAAAGGAGTTCCCAGGGATCTGTATTAGGCCCTCTGCTGTTTGTTATATTCATTAATGATCTTGATTTAGGCATAACTAGTAGGATTAGTAAATTTGCAGATGATACCAAAATGGGGAAGTGATAAATTCAGACAGTGACTTTGAACACCTTCAAGAGATCTAGATACCTTACATGAGTGGTCAGCAGACTGGCAAATGAATTTTAATACTGATAAATGCAAGGTACTACAGATAGGAAGACGAATACAAACGTTAAGTATAAACTAGGTAACACGGAAATAGAAAACTCAGTTTGTGAAAAGATCTAGGTGTATTTGTTGCAACGACTTGAAACCTGAAAACAATGTATTAGCATTCGCAACAAAGCAAACAGGATTCTTGGGTTCATATCTAGGTCTGGAGTAACAGAACTGCTGACGTTATCTTGAAACTTTACTAGCATTAGTGAGGCCAACATGGATTATGCGGTTCAGTTCTGGTGTCCTTATTATAGAATGGACATAGATTCTTTGGAGAGAGTACAAAGAAGAATGACAAAATCCATAATATTAGAAACCTTCCATATGAAGAAAGACTGAAAAGCTTAGGGTTACATTCATTAGAGAGGCGTAGAGTTAGGAGATATGATAGAGGTGTACAAGGGTAAGTGGGATTAACAAGGGTAAAATGGAAGATGTTCTGAAGCTCAGTAATAACGAAATAACTAGAACAAATGGCTTTAAATTAGATAAATCGATTCAGAAAGGATATAGGGCACTGGTTTGGTAATAGAGTTGTGGATATGTGGAATAGGCTACCGAGTGCTATAGTAGGATCGGGGACGCTAGGAGCTTAAGACGAAGTTGGATAGGCACATGGAAGTGCTGATGGGTGTGAAGGATCTGCCTGTATGGGCTAGTCGGCCTCCTGCAGTATCCTACTTTCTTATGTTTCTTATGAAGAGAAGGAAGGAAGAGGATAAGTAGGGGAAAAGAGAAAAGAAGAGGAGGAGGAAGAAGAAGAATGAGAAAGAGGGAGGAGGCGGAGGAGGAAGTTGAGTGAAAAAGAGGATGGGGGAGTGGAAAGATGAGTGAGGTATAGGAGCAGGAAGAAAGAAGAGGAAGAAGAGAAAGAAAAGACTGGAGGGAGAGGAAAATGGGAGATGAAAGAGATACAGGAAAAGAAAAAGGAAGAGGAGGAAGAATGAAGAAGAGGAGTAAAGGAAGAAAGGGAGTGTAAGAGAAAGAGATTAAAGGAAAGAATTAAATGAGGAAGAAGAAGAGGAGGGGTAAAAGAAGAGAACAAAGGGGAGGAGGGAGAAGAGGAGGAAGAGTAGGAAAAATGATTTAAAGAGAGAACAGAAGAACGAACACAAGGAGGGACAGTTAGAGGGAGAGAAACGAACGGAGATAAAAGAGTAAAAGAGAAAAAGATGTGTGTGGGCCCGCCAGTGTTGCCAACCAGCGCGATAAATAGCCCCGTGTGAAATTGGTCTTGGCGGTAGAGAAATCGACGCTGCTTCACTGCTGAACTTTATTAGGATAAACTTGGTAATTACACACGACTGCGACTGTTCACTTTTCTGAAGCTTTGTGGGTTTGACTGTAGGAAAGTGGTGTTGAACGAGGCCGTAGTGGAGATATAGGATAATTATGAAATACTACTGGCACACACACACTTCCCTCAGCCTTCATAGGGTAAGGACGTGTGTAGTCGGCGCTGTCCGCTAACGCGGCCATGGTCTCTTGACCATGGGGACAGCTGCCAACCCGGTCTGTCGGGCCCTCCCCTCCCCCATCTCCTCCTTCCCATCTGGATTTATCAACATACTCACACCAACAGTACAGTGCAAAGATTGACGATCAACCCACAAGTGATATACACAAGTGGCAATGTCAACTCGAAGGAAAAGCACAAAAACACAGCAATATTGAGTGTGGCTGGATCTGACCTAACTTGACCTGACCTCACGGCTTCACCTGACCTAACCTGAAGGATGGAGCACACCTGCATTGCCCCAAGCTACTGTCCTGGCCACGTGGCCACACACCTGCCCAACCGTATCCAGCCCATACGAGCACGAACTGATTGCTACAAGAACAGCCCATTCCCAACCATTGTAAAAATTATCAACATCTAATTATTATATATCATATTTGTATCACTTATGTTACTTGTGCATAATTTGTAAATCAAGAGACCCATTCCCCAATTATTTAATTGTATATTTTCAGCCTTCTGGCTGCCATGCTCTTTCAATAAACCGTTAATTATTATTATTATTTATTATTACACACACACACACACACAAGGTGTCTTGCTATCTCTGAACCCCTCAAATAACCCCTTATTAAGGACGTGCACATAATAAAGTCGTGCACATAATAAAGACATACACATAATAAAGACATACACATAAGAAATATATACACAAAATAAAGACATGCACATAATAAGGATGTACACATAATAAAGACGTACACTCACGAACCAGGAGTAGGGGTAGAGGGTGCGTCGAAACTTTGGCGCGCGAGTGTACTTATAATAAAGACGTACACACAATAAAGTTACAGAGACTTACACAATCCCCCTAGCTATAAAGAGCAGTTAAGTATAAATAAGTTGGTCTCCACTAAGGCTATTGCACCGTGTGAATATTAGTCACTGAGAAGAAAAATGTCCAGTTTACACTATCATATACTGGAAAGGTTAACTTAACAACACGGGTTTTTTTATGTGTGTGTGTGTGTGCGTGAGTAATAATAATAATAATAATAATAATAATTATAATCTATATATATATATAAAACTCAGATCAGACAACAATGACCCTAAGTGGATAAATAATTATTTAAAGAACATCATTGGCCAAAGGAAGGCTATAGGTAGAAGGATAAATCGTGGCGAAATTCACCTCCGGGACTATTATAGGGTATTGGCGAGTAGGGTTAAAACCGAGATAAGGAAAGCAAAGAGGAATAATGAGGTAAGGATAGCAAGGGAGGCGAAGACAAACCCCAAAGGATTCTACCAAATGTATCAAACTAAAACACGAGAAAAGATTGGACCAATACGGTCAGATCCGGCGAGCTCACTGATAACGACGGAGAAATGAGCAATAATTTGAATAAATATTTTTCAACAGTTTTCACCACCGAAAATTTAAACATGATACCCGAGGCACCGACTCTATTCAGAGATAGCGAAGAAAACAAATTAAGTGAGATAGTAGTGACTAGTAACGATGTTAGTAAGCAAATAGACAAACTAAAGCCTAATAAGTCACCTGGTCCCAATGAGATATTTGCCAGAATATTAAAGGAATGTAAGGAAGAGCTTAGTATGCCCTTAGCAAAGTTGTTTAACATGTCCTTAAAAACAGGTGTAGTACCAGAATCCTGGAGGATAGCGAATGTAATACCGATTTTCAAGAAGGGGGATAGATCACTATCCTCTAACTACCGCCCAATCAGTCTAACATCAATAGTAGGCAAATTACTGGAAGCAATCATTTCAAACTCTATACGAAATCACCTGGAGAAGCACCGATTGATCAATGATTCCCAGCATGGCTTCACAAGCGGACGTTCTTGTCTAACTAATCTATTAACATTCTTTTCATCAGTTTTCGAATAGGTGGACGAGGGGCACAATTATGATGTGGTATATCTCGACTTTAGCAAAGCCTTCGACAGAGTCCCCACGAAAGACTAATTAGAAAGGTAGAAGCTCATGGCATCAAAGGTGACATCCTTAAATGGATTAGGGCGCGTTACAGGACAGGAAACAGCGAGTGAGCATTAACGGCACTAAGTCCCATTGGAGCAACGTCACAAGTGGAGTTCCCCAAGGCTCAGTACTTGGACCATTATTATTTATTATATACATAAACGATATAGATATCGGCATAGACAGCAACATAAGTAAATTTGCTGATGACACTAAAATAGGACGTGTTATCAAATCTGACGAGGACTCGGCAAAACTACAGGAAGATCTAAACAAATTTTTCGAATGGTCTGAAAAATGGCAGATGAAATTCAACGTGGACAAATGTAAAGTACTCAGTATAGGAGATGTAAACAGGGAAACCAGATACCAGATGAACAACGATGCCATAGAGAAATCCGACTGCGAGAGAGATTTAGGAGTAATGATAAGTAGGAACCTTAAGCCAAGTAAACAATGTGTTTTTGCTCGTAACAAGGCTAATAAAGTACTTAGGTTCATACAAAGGAGTGTTAGTTACAAGA
This sequence comes from Homarus americanus, assembly GCF_018991925.1. Taxonomy (NCBI): domain Eukaryota; kingdom Metazoa; phylum Arthropoda; class Malacostraca; order Decapoda; family Nephropidae; genus Homarus; species Homarus americanus. The sequence goes on along the minus strand of NW_024713129.1, from coordinate 28,311,544 downwards.
CTAGCCAGGTCATCCTAAAACTGTATCTTGCTCTTGTGAGACCACACCTGGATTACGCAGTTCAGTTCTGGTCACCGTATTACAGAATGGATATAGAATCCTTGGAAAGAATTCAGAGGAGAATGACAAGACTAATCCCGGGCATTAGGAACCTTGAGTATAGAGACAGGTTAAAGCATCTTAATTTGCACTCCCTTGAGAGACGTAGAGCGAGGGGCGACCTGATAGAGGTGTATAAGTGGAAGGCAGGGCTAAACAAAGGGGACATTACAAAGGTACTCAAATTATCCAACCAGGAACAAACTCGTAACAATGGTTTTAAATTAGACAAATTTAGATTTAGGCGTGAAATAGGTAAACACTGGTTTGGAAACAGAGTAGTGGATGAATGGAACAAGTTACCAAATATCATCATTAACTCGAATACGCTGAATTGCTTCAAACGTAGGTTGGATGCTCATATGAGCAATAGGGGTTGGGTATAAACGGGACTGCCTAGTATGGGCCAATAGGCCCGCTGCAGTTTCCTCCATTCTTATGTTCTTATGTTCTTATGTGTGTCTGTGTGTCCGCACGAGAATCTCGGAAACTACTTTACCGATCTGTAGTGATGATGGCTAGTGTTATATGTAGTGATGATGATGGATGGTGATGTAGTGATGATGATGGATGGTGATGTAGTGATGATGATGGATGGTGTTATATGTAGTGATGATGGATGTTGTTATATGTAGTGATGATGGGTGGTGTTACATGTAGTGATGATGGATAGTGTTATATGTAGTGATGATGGATGATGTTATATATAGAATATGAAAAGTATCCCTCTGTTGTCATTGGCAACATGAATAAGAAATGTGAACACTGCCGTGCAAAGAAGTACAAAGGAGAATCTGCTGGACTGTGCTGCTCTCATGGGAAAGTACGACTGCCAAATTTGGAAAAACCACCACAACCATTGAAGACTCTCATGCTGGGAACAACACCAGAGTCAAAACGCTTCTTGGAAAATATACTGAAGTACAATTCATGCTTCCAGATGACATCCTTTGGAGCTACCAGAGTAGTTCGTGAGCACGGATACATGCCCACATTCAAAGTCCAGGGTCAAGTCTATCACAAAGCAGGATCCCTCTTACCACTGGAAGATGAGCAGGCAAAGTTCCTCCAAATCTACTTCATGGGAGATCATGAAAAGCAGACTACTATCAGGTGTGACAATATTTAAGGTGTCAGACATGACACTGTCCTATCTATCCAAGAAATGCTGCATGAGCGCAACACGTATGTATAGTCATTTAAAAATGACCAGGAAAACATGCCTTCTGACGAGTAAAAAGACAGGATCAAAGCAGACACCTTAATTCACTACAGTGAGACAATGTGGAGCCTCCCGGAGGGTGGCGTCCTACCGTGGCCTAGCGAAAGAGCCGCCCGAAGGGCGGCGATTCCGCTAGTAACAATAATAATAATAATAATAATAATAATAAAAATAATAATAATAATAATAAACGGGTTTTTAATAGAGTTGCAGCCGGTGGCTGAAAATATACAAACTAATGCGTTGAACACATTTACAGGGCTGTACAGTACATCAATCAGGAGTTGTTTATTATTTTAACAATAGATGGGATGATGCTATTCTTATATCTATCGGTGCGGGCTCTTATGGGCTGAATTTTGTTGTAGTGGCGGACTGCACGAGGTGGGTGGAAGACTGCCGGTGTATGTGTGTGTGTGTGTGTAATAATAAAATAATAATAATAATAATAGAAATAATAATTAACGGCTTATTAAGATAACATGGCAGCCCGAAGGCTGAAAATATACAATGAACAGAGATGACAAGTTATATATGGTGAAATCGGGGAGTGGGTCACTTGATTGACAAAAGTTTTCAATACAGAAACATAAGAAACATAGAGTCATCATAGAGATTAACTATAGATCTGGTACTGTGGGAGCTGGTCTGTAGACATTCTTGTGACCTGATGTCGGCGCCAACAAAGTCCTTCCCACTGTCTTGATGACCGTTATACCTGACTGCTAAGCTATGTGTAATAATAATAATAATAATAATAATAATAATAATTAACGGTTTATTGAAAAAGTTCTGTGTGTGTGTGTATGTGTGTGTGTGTGTGTGTGTGTTATGATGAGACCAGATAAGACAGCACTTGTGGTATATTGTTAACACTTTTTCGGGTTTTCCTTTAAATGACTAGAATAGGCACTTGTTTTCGAGCCATTGATGAGTAGCTTAGTAATAACAAGTCATAGTTAAGTGCAGTCTATCAGCTTGTAAACAAACACCAATTACCTGGCCAATTAGTATACTTCGTAGCATGTAATAAGATCATGTACAAGATCTCGCAATTTCATATCTTTCTGCGGTTGATCTAATTATCAAACATCTAACGCCACCTCAGGTTAAGGTAGACTATGTAAGTTATAGGAGATTGTGTTTGGTTATGTTAGGTTATGTTAGGTTTGGGATACGGACAAAATCCCCTAGGACAAAAACCCCAGGACAAAATCCCCACCGGACAAAAATCCCACCGGACAAAATCCCCTAGGACAAAATCCTCACCCCTACCGGACAAAAACCCCACATAGTAAAAAATAAAACAGATTTTTTTTAAAGTCTTCAATAATTTTCTTACAAATCCACTTTGATATTAGATCTTACCATTACTGTCCTCACTTTTTGAGACCTCAGGGGATCCGTGACCTCACAATCTCTGGTCTCTCAGGTCTTTTTAATGACGTGTGGTACCATGAGGCGAACTGTATAAAAACCTTGTTCACTTTGCACTAATTCAGTTTTCCTTAAGCAGTCTTTGAATACAGTCGGAAGCTAGATAGCTCGTTTCTATTTTTCATACAAATTTTATTTAACGTTAGGTTAGGTTTGGTTAGGTTCCAGTAGAGATGGGATTCTTGTCCGGTAGAGGTGGAGTTTTTGTCCAAGGGGATTTTGTCCGGTGGGGTTTTTGTCATGGACCCGTTAGGTTTAGCTATGTTATGTTATGTTCTGTTATGTTATGTTAGCGTTAGAGTCGTTAATCTATTGGTGGAATAATCCGGGGTTAATTTTCAGGTGATTCGTATCAAGGCGTTTTAGATTAAAGTTTAGCCATGGAAGGTAAGGGGGAGTGAAGCCCATAAGCTGCATCGACATGTTGACGTAACCTAAGTAAAGAGGAGATGAGTACTGACGGGATACTCTGCTGGATGTGGACGGAGTTTGTGGGATTTGCTTAATTAGGAAGGATGCATCAGGATGCGTCATGTTGCGCAGTCCTGAAATTGTCGTGGCATAGATGAAGTCCTGAAGAAGCTATCGCACATATGTTTTTTGTGACAGAGTTGGCATATTCCGAAAACTGGTGGTATAGATGGACTCCAAGAACAGCTGTGGTATAGATGGACTCCAAGAACAGCTGTGGCATAGATGGACTCCAAGAACAGCTGTGTTTAGATGGACTCCAAGAACAACTGTGATATAGATGGATTCCAAGAAGAGCCAAGAGTTCCTGAGAGCCATGAAGGCGTCTTGAGCGGAACTGCAAGACGTTAGTGTCGCATATATCGGTCCCTCGCGAATGGCCCCAGCGGCGAGGAGACCCTTGGGAAGTGCGATATGTCACTCAACACAAGTGCCAGTGACAAGCTGACTGTCGAGAAGGATAGAAAAACGAAAGAAATATATCAGGTTTGTGTTACTAACGAGGAAATGAGAGAAAGGGGGAGAGAGAAGAAAGGTAAAGAGAGAAAACCAAAATAAATTAGACAGGTTTGTGTTATTGCCGAGAGAGAGAGAGAGAGAGAGGGGTCACATACTTAGTAAAATATAAGTGAGACGTGACCTGTCAACAAAGGTGAGAGATGAAATCGGTCAACCAATCAGTCAGTCAAGGTCTAAGGGTTGGCGACCACAGTCATTCACCCAAAAAGTTTCCGGGGCTGTCTTGACCAATCCTCCCAGATGTTGTACCTTTCTGGAGACCACGTCTTTTAATGTCAGTCGTCCGTCCCTGTCTCTGCCTGCCTCTGGTTCTCTTACTCACAGTTTTACCTACTAATGCCTCTACCATATTCTCCTCATTAATATTAATAATCAATTACTCGCTCGTAAGATCAGGGTTGATACAAGATAAGTGTATATTATAGCAGCACTCACACTCGCACACACAAAATTTACACACACACACACAAACACACACATACACATAAAACACCTACACACAACACACACACGGAAGAATACAACACTCCAAAATCAATTTCAACAATTATATCCACCATGTAAATTGAAACACCTTAAAGCACGCAAGACAACAACCACGACCTACCGTAGTTACACCCAGGAATACACGACATTGCAACTACGACGACGACAAAGTTAAGCACCATCCTCTTCGCTTTCACAGGGACTCCCACCAGACCGTTTCTGAGAACTTCTAACAAGCTAAGCTCCACTGCATCTATTCACACGCAAAATTCAAGCAATGTATTAGGTGGTGGGTACGGCGCTTAATGCTGTGGTGAGGGAAAGGCGGGGAAGTGTGTGTGTGTGTATGTGGGGGTTGAAGGGGGGCGGGTTTTGGTGAATATGTAACTGCTTATTTCTGGCGCGGCAGCATCCTGGGCTTGTGGTGGAGATGGGAGCCGAATATTAAGTAGGTAGGAGTTGGACCGTCAACCACTCCTCGTCCTCCCATTCTTCCTCTGCCTTCTTCTTCTCTTCCTCTTCCCCTTCCTCCTCCTCCTCCTCCTTCTGCTCTGTCTCCCTTTAAAGTGTTTTAGTAGTTAATAATGTTTCTTTAAGTCTTTACATGTATCTCTCTCTTTCTCTCTCTCTCTCACACACACACGCACACTTTATTCATGTTGATAGCCACACTACCAGACCTCATCATCTTTCTCACATTTACTTTTTTTTCCAATATGTTTATATAGATGTATTTATAATATACATAACAAAACACCAGCTGAATGTTATATCAGGTGTGGGCTGTACGTGGTGATATGTTCAGGTGTGGGTGTGGGTGTGTACGTGATGATATTTACCGGTGTGACCGTAAGCAGAAATGCAAAAAATAAAAAATAAAATCACCGGGGGGGAACTGTAAAGCTCATCAGTGGAGGGATCTGTAGCGCTTATCAGTGGAGGTGCAGTAGAGCTCAAAGTGGGGAGAACTACAAACCTCATCAGTGGAGGGAACTATAGAGCTCATCAGCCGAGGAAACTTTAGAGTTTATCAGATCAGCGGAGCGAACTTTAGAGTTCATCAGAGGAGGAAACTGTAGAGCTCATCAGAGGAGGGAACTGTACAGCTCATCAGAGGAGGGAACTGCACAGCTCATCAGAGAAGGGAACTGCAGAGCTTGACAGCGAAGGGAATCGTAGAGCTCATAAGTGGAGGGAACTGTAAAGTTCATCAGATAAGGGAACTTTGAAACACATTAGTGGAGGGAATTATAGAACTCATTAGCTGAGGGAACTGTAGAGCTCATCAGAAGAGAGAACTATAGAGCTCATCGGGGAGGGAACTGTAGAGTTTATCAGTGGAGGAAACTGTAGAGCTCATGAGAGGAGGGAGCTGTAGAGCTCATCAGAGGAGGACGCTGTAGAGCTCATCAGTGGACAAATCTTTAGAATTCATCAGTGGAGAGAACTAAAGAGCTTGTCAGTGGGGGGAACTGTAGAGCTCTTCAGCGGAGGGAACGATAGTGCTCACCAGTGGAGGGAACTATAGCGCCCATTGGTGGAGGGAACGGTAGAGCTCATCAGTGGAGGGAACTGTAGAGCTCATCGGTGGAGGGAACGGTAGAGCTCATCAGTGGAGGGAACTATGGAGCTCATTGGTGGAGGGAACGGTAGAGCTCATCAGTGGAGGGAACTGTAGAACACATCAGTGGAGGGAACTGTAGAGCTCATCAGTGGAGGGAACTGTAGAGCTCATCGGTGGAGGAAACTGTAGAACACATAAGTGGAAGGAACTGTAGAGCTCATCAATGTAGGGAACTATAGACCTCATCAGCTGAAGGAACTACAGACTCCATTAATGCAGAGAACTGTAGAGCTGTGATAGCTGTTTTGGTATCACATTAATTGTTATAATTAAGTTCTTGAATTCTGTAAGTTACTGAGTTTGATGTAAACACTTATAGCTGCTTCCTTGTTTATTGTAGCAGCAGCTACAGTGTAAACATAGATAATATTCTGAGAGAATAAATTATGAATTATCTCCAGGGAAGTGTTGTGAAAAACACTTTGAGATAACACTTGAGTTACGTGTCTCACTTCCCTATCCAAGTGGGAATCATCTAATACTGGCCTCTCTGTCTCTTCTTAGGCATGGAGCGAGCCAGTTGTTTTGATTAATCAGCTGACCTGTGCTCGACCTTAGAGAGAGTTAAAAGTCCAGCTGTCTGTTGTCGCCAGGAACATGTTGACTCACTTGTTGAATAACATGGTGAATAAGTTGGTGTTATTCATTTGGGTGAATATTTATAGAAAAGAAAGGAGCTGTTACAGAGCTCATCAATGGAGGGAATTTTAAAGTTCATCATTGGAGGGAACTGTAGAACACATCGGTAGAGGGAACCGTAGAGCTCATCAGTGGATGAAACTATAGGGCCCATCGGTGGAGAAAACTGTAGGGCTCATTTCCCTTAGATGTGCTAGATCGTATGTGTTACACCCCCTTTACCCATGGTGTCGACACAATACTCCCTCATATCGATCCTGATTCCTTTCTACAAAACTCACTGGGTTACACCAACCCCCAACTGTAACTATTACTTTCCTGACTCTCCTGCGTTTAGTTCTAGTCTTCTACTACCTCATTCCTTCTACTTGAATAGCCATAACATCAGCAGTATTCCCCTTCATCTAGATACCTTTTTAGATTAGTGTTAATCTTCTATTGCCCACAAATTTGATGTACTTGGATTCTGTGAGACCAAACTCACTAACGATATTGAACATTTGTATAACATTCATAATTATAATAGACACTGCGTCAACATGTCACGACACAGTGGTGGTGTCGCCCTATATGTTGATATCAAGTATAACACTTCTGTAAAAGATGATTTAAAGATTCAGGAGGGGATCATGAAGAGTGTTTTCATTGAATTACTTAACGACACACGAAATATCCTAGTAGGAGTAATCTACAGAAGACCCCACACTAATGTTAGGAACTTTCTTGATAAATTTTCGGAGCTAACCTCTATCATAAGTTCAGAGAGGAAACATTGCTACATTACAGGATATTTCAACCTTGATCTATTAAAATCAGAAACCGACACCTCAGTATTAGACCTTCTTGCTACCTGTCATTCTAAACTCTTCTTCAACACTATAACCAAACCCACTAGAGTAACTGCCACCTCTGCCAGTGTCATAGATCATATCTGGACTAACAACACTCTTAACAATCTTGCAAGTAGAATTATTTATAACAATATCTCAGATCACTTCCCAGTTTTGCCATGTATAAAACAGCCACAAGACCTGAAAGGTTCAGTAGAGTCTCAATCCAATACAGAGACTACTGCACCGACAACATGCTCCTTTTTTAAAACAACCTAATGAATGCTAACTGGGATCTTGTCTATGCCTCCGACAACCCCAACGTGAACAGCTGTAACTTCTCTAGCATCTTCAATGCTTGCTTTGATAAATGCTTCCCGCTCAAGACTAAGTCAGTGAAAACTGTATCCATTTCCAAACCCTATATCACAAGCGAAATTAAGATAATGATAAAGGAAAAACACAAACTCCAAAGGAAATTTGCAAAAAGACCCATAACTTTCGGTGATGCTTACCGAAGTATCAGAAATAGAGTAACTCAAGCAGTTAGAAATGACAGACGTAGCTCTTATACAAATAAGCTCCAGTCAGCATCAGGCGACGGTAAGAAAACCTGAAATATCATAAATTCTATTCAGAACAGGAACACTCAGCCTTCGGCCACCCCACTCAGCTTTTATGATAAATGATTCAGTTGTAACGGAACCCTCCCTCATTGCCAACCACTTCAATGAATATTTTATTAATGTTGGCAAAAATCTTGCAGAGAGCATCTCTGATCACCATGAGGAATTTAGAGCCTACCTGCAATACAAACAGCAAAATGAGCTGTTCTTATCCCCTGTCACAGCACATGAATTGCTGGCCATCATAAAAATGTCCAAAGATGCAGCAGCAGGCGAAGGCAATATACTAATGAGCACCATTAAGAAAGTAGCCCATTTATACTACCTGTTCACCTACACATTTGTAACTCCTCCTTCACTAGTGGTGTCTTTCCGGATAAACTGAAAATTTCTAAAGTTCAAAAGTTCACCCAGCATATAAAAAAATCTGGGGACAAAGGTCTCTTCAAGAATTACCGCCCCATATCAGTCCTCCCAGCCTTGAGTAAGATACTGGAGAAGCTAGCATGTAGTAGACTGAATTCCTTCTGCAATGCCAATAACATCTATACAGACTCCCAGTTTGGATTTAGAGCTGGAAGGTCGACTGAGAGTGCTCTGCTATCCTTTACTAATGACATTTTAAATTCCTTCGATGATAGTCAGTTCACAGTCGGTATATTCTTGAACCTCTCTAAAGCCTTTGATGCTGTCGACCATACCATCCTTCTTTCAAAGCTTGAACATTACGGCGTTAGGGGCCTGTTCCACACTTGGTTTACCTCATATCTGTCCAACAGGATGCAGTATGTCTGCTATAATAATCACAAATCTGACTCCTCGCCAATCTTATATGGCGTCCCCCATGGTTCCATACTCCGTCCAGTACTGTTTTTGTTGTACATAAACGACATAGTCCACGCCAGCACACTCATAAAATACAACTTAGTTGCAGACGATAGTAATCTATATGCCAGCAACTCAGACCTCCATTCCTTAAAGATAACTATGAACACTGAATTGACTAAAGTCAGGACCTGGGTAATACGTAATAAACTGACCTTAAACCTTGAAAAGGCCCACTACACGATCTTTCACAGAAGGAAAAACTTACCCCCAGACTTGGACCACTTGTACCTTGGTAATACAGTCCTCAAACACGAACAAAATACAAAATTCCTCAGTTATTGTTGATGCGAAAGTTAACTGGAGAAACCACATACACGCCATTCACAGTAAAGCCAATAAACAGTGCGGTATCGTGTATCACACTCGACAGTCACTCACTCTCACAGCAATGAAAGAAATCTATCATGATCTTGTTTACCAACACCTGATACAATGTCACACACTATGGGGGACCTCTGGCTCTTCAAAAACACAATCTCTGGTTACTGCACAAAAGAGAGCTGTACTGACAATGACCTACTTGAAAAAGAAAACAGATCACACAAACGAAAGAATTTGCTAAATTGAAAATGTTAAAATTCGAAGATATTTACACGTACTGCTGTGCCCTCTTTGTTTACATAACTATCAATCACTTGCTTGACAATAATTATTTCCAGTTCCGGAATAAACAGAGATACAACTTAAGGCACCCACAGCTACTAAGACCAACCCCCATGCGCTCCTCTCAGTCCCAGACCTCCATAAAATATCACGGTGTGAAGGTGTGGAACAACTTACCCCCACCCATCCGAGCAAAGACTACACTCCCTTCCTTTAAATCATTTCTTAAATAATATCTATTGTCTAAGTATTAATATTTCTTGTAATACCTACTATATTTACAGTACCTGCTTTTATTGTACCATCAAAACCGTTTTATCGGAAATTATCATGTAAATAGATAAGAAATTACCATTGCAATAAACATAATTGCCAACTAGATATAATCCTAATAGCTCTGTCATCTTGTTCAACCTTCTTACTGTACAACCCATGTTGTACTTCTCCCCCATTATACTTATGTTATTCAATTCCACTGTAATTTATGCATATACTTATAATTTGAATATAAAACAATATACTAAAAAAATAATTATATTAAATTTATAAAATATATAAATATTGAAGTGATAACCGTGGTAACATTATGAGATGTTCTTATTACTACCATGCTATTGTACTATTCCAGATGTTACTAAATGTTACATAATACTTCCTTGAGATAAATGTATAGTATATATCTGGTGCCTAAAAGAGAGCTCAGGTTCTTAACTGGGTCAGCCATGTTAATATTGTTATTATTATCCACTATGTAGCTGCTTTTTTCTGGCTAAATAAACTGCTTCAATTCAATTCAATTCAATTCATCAGTCGAAGGAACTATAGAGCTCATCAGCTGAGGGAACTGTAGAGTTCAGCAGTGGAGGAAACTGTAGTTCTCATCAGTGGACGGAAGGAATTGTAGAGCTCTTCAGTGGTTGGAGCTGTAGAGGTCCTCAGTGGAGAAAACTGTACAGCTCATCAGTGGTGGGCACTGTAGAGCTCAGCAGTGGTGGGAACTGTAGAACCTGTCAGTGGAGGGAACTGTAGATCTCTTCATTGGAGGGAATTGCAGAGCTCAACAGTGGTTTTATCTATAGATCTAATCCGTGGGAAGAACTATAGAGCCCATCAGTGGTGGGAATAGTAAAGCGCATCAGCGGAAGGAACTTTAAAGTTCACCCATGAAGGGAACTGTAGAGATCATCAGTGGAGAGGTCTGCAGAGCTTGTCAGCGAAAGGAACAATTATGCTCATCAGTAGAGGGAACTGTAGAGGTCATCAGTGGTTGGAACCTTAGATCTCACCAGTGGAGGCAACTGCAGAGGTCGTCAGTGGAGGGAACTGTAGAGCTCATCCGAAGAGGAACAATAGAGCTAATCAATGGAGTGAATTGTAGAGTTAATCTGTGGAGGGAACTGTAGAGTTCATCAGTGGAGGGAACAATGGAGCTTATCAACGGAGGGAACTACAGAGCTTATCAGTAAAAGGAACTTTAGAGCAGCTCGTCAGTGGAGGGAACTGTATAGCTCACAGTGGAGGGAGCTGTAGAGCTCGTCAGTGGAAGGAGTTGTAGAGCTTATCAGTGGAGGGAACAATAGAGCTCATCAGTGGATGGAACTGTAGAGCTCATCAGTGGATGGAACTGTACAGCTCATCAGTGGAGGGAAATGTTGAACTTATCAGTAAAATGAACTGTAGAGTTCATCAGTGGAGGGAACAATAGAGCTCATCAGCGGCTGGAACTGTAGAACTCATAAGAGGTAGGGAGTCTAGAGCTCATCAGTGGGAGAAACTGTAGAGCTGATAATACTAATACTAATACTAATACTAATACTAATACTAATACTAATACTATGCTAATACTACTACTAGTACTACTAGTCCATATGAATATCTTTCAATATATAATTAAACGATATTGATGCGTATACATTGCATATAGAGAATCACTGAAAAATATCCATTTAAAATCTACAGTCGACATTTTTTCGATGACATATGCACATATAATATATAGTTAACATGTTATTCACAATATAATATGTTATGCATCGAGTAGGATTAAAACTATTATTAAATTCCAATTGTATATAATTTTCATATAGTACGTGAGGTTTCATAATTTCTATAGGCCTATGATATTTTATATAATAAGGTTTCATCTCCATATTTATTAATTCCGTGTCCTCTCTCTCTCTCTCTCTCTCTCTCTCTCTCTCTCTCTCTCTCTCTCTCTCTCTCTCTTTCTCTCTTACCTCCCTCACACCCTCTATCTCTGTCATATCTCTTCCTCACACTCTCCATCTCTCCATTATACCCATTTCCTTTCACTGTCTCTCTTCCTCACACTCCCCCTTTCTCCCTTTTCCCCTCACTCTCTTCCTCTCTCCTTTCTCCCCCCACTCTCTCCCTCTCTCCCTGTCCTACCCATCATCTCAGATACTCAACACTCAGTAATTACGCACAGAGATAAATGCTCTCACTGGAGAAAAAAAAAGAATAACTCCATATTTCACATCGTCTTTTTTCTTTTATTTCCAGGGGATTATACACAACCCTGCACAATACAGGAACGTTAATAGCAACACCTGTACTGGGTATACAAACTTATGTCTACAAAAAAAAGGTTTACTAAGGAGCTTATACGTAATTTATTCCCATATAATATAAATTAACTACGAGACGAGAAATATAGTGTATTAGTTTGTATGTTGAGTTAATCATCATAATCACCATCATCATTGTGTGTATACCTTCACGAGTCATATACTTGGTGTGTATATTATCTGCACTATCAACGTGCGTGGTCAGCATTATCTATGTTATGTTTATTGTTTGTATACCTGAACTCTCTTTGTAAATTAATAATCATATCCAAGAACACGCGTTGACTGTGAGTTTATTTTTCGTTTAAATGTTCTGGTTTTGGTTTATAATCTTTGTGGACCATAAAGCTTATATATATTTTATTTAATATCTTATATTGTATGTTGGTATTTATGTGATTTGTACATTTTTGTGGTCAATAAACGACTCTCTCTCTCTCTCTCTCTCTCTCTCTCTCTATATATATATATATATATATATATATATATATATATATATATATATATATATATATATATATATATTTCATTTTTAGTCCATATAACACGCGGACTTTGAACATATAATCAACGACCTAACCGGTATACATGGTACCTCGTGTTTCATACCAACTGGATTCGGTAAAATGCTACTAACATCCACATAAGCAGCACGGGCAGTTCCCAATGAGAGGTTCACGGCGCCATCAGCTCGATGAACAGGCTTTGTGTGAAATATCACATAGTCTAGAACTGCTTTTAGTGCTCTTGTGGTATGGTCGGTAGCATTCCCTGGTCCCATGCATTAGGTCGAGGGAGTCGACCATTTTAAGCTTTTTAATTTTTTAAACTTTTTACCTATTGAACTTTGAAACATTTTACATATTGAACTTTTAACTACTTTTACCTCTTGTACTTTGCATTACGTTTATCTTTTGTGCTTTTTACTCTTTTTAACCTTTAAACTTTTGAACTTTTAACTACTTTTACCTCTTGTACTTTGCATTACGTTTATCTTTTGTGCTTTTTACTCTTTTTAACCTTTAAACTTTTGAAAACTTTTACCTTATAAAAATTTTGACCTTTGGAACTTTTTCATTTGTTTTGCCATTTGAACTTTTACAACTTTGTATCTTGGTTAACTTTTTACATCATGAACTTTTGGACTTTTGGACAGACATATAGAAAAAACAAGCAGACGAGTCATAGCAGGGAAGTTATAGAGACAGACGAGACAGAGAGACAGGCAAGACAAAGAGATAGACAAGGCAGAGAGACAGATGAGGCAGAAAGACAGGGAAGATAAATAGACAGGGAAGTTAAAGAGACAGATAAAACAGAGACAGACGATACAGGGAAACAGACGAGGCAGCGAGACAGGTAAGACAAAGTGACAGACGAAGCAGTAAGATAGAAAAGACAAAGAGACGAGGCAGAGAAATAAAGAAGACAAAGTGACCGATGAAAGACACACAGACAGAGGAATAAACGAGAGAGATGAAACAAGAAGACCACCAAGACAATGAGACCGAAGGGAAACAGAGAGGCTTAAAAGAGGAACCACTAACATAAGCCTGAACGAGAAGACTTAGAGAATTACCCACCTGTGCTATTACCAACTTTGAACTCTGACCTCGTTCTCCTTAGACTCTTAGCTCCTTTCACTCCAAACTATTATACATGTAGAGCATATACAAGACTCACCGTGTACCAAGGTTGGTTGGAGTCCCTCAAGGAGTTTATTCTACATCAATAAACAAACAGACACATTTACACAACCAGGTCAAGACCCTTTTTGGTGCAGATAACAACATCAAGCCTTGACAGAAGGCGCTCTGACAATTGCAGTACACATAAGTGGCTTTTCTGTGCATAAACTACGTCGTAAAGTACAATAATTGCATTTACTGTACTATTTTAGATAAGTTCGGGATTAAATTAACATGATCCTGGAGGGTGTAATGGTGTTATTGATGTAGTGAACACGAATCTGAATACAACTATTGCACACACACTGCTAACATCTGATTATTAATTTGAGCTTCTATAAAGTCGGTAATTTTTTTGATGGGCGTCAGGTTTAATATTACCTAACCTAACCTAACCTAACAACACAACATAACAACAACAAAATAATACAATGTAACAGAAAATAACATACACATTATGATTAGGAGTCATTAGAATTGAGACCCATCAAAACTAGGAGTTAATCTTGAGGCTTAGGTTAGGTTAGGTTAGGTTAGAGCTGTGACCTATTTGATCAAGCCTCTATACCGTACATCAATTCTGGAGATATTCACATTTATCAAAGAACTAACAAATATAAAAATGAAAAATTAATTAGTAAATTATAAACGAAAAACTATGTTAAACAAATAAAAGAAAGTATTGTAATTACGATACTTATGAAGTAGTTAAATGTGATAATTTATTCTGTTTACACCTAAGATATACTGTAGGAAAATTAATTAAAGAATATAGTAATTGACACTAAACGGAACGATGTAGTTATGTAAGCGATTTATACAGTAGATTATATTTGTACTTTCATTGAATTGATGTTGAGGGACCCAGCATACTGTATATATTTCTACCTGTATTCCACTCTCTCTCTCTCTCTCTCTCTCTCTCTCTCTCTCTCTCTCTCTCTCTCTCTTGTGTTAATACACTCACCCTACCTGCCCGCTACCCTTCACCCAGAGAGTCACCCTCTCCTGCATACACTACCATTCACCTCACTCAAATATGATTGTTCAGTAATTCGCTCCCCCAGCCCTTGTGTTCACACTTTCTTTCCCTCCCTCCCTCTCTCCCTCCCTCCTTCCCTCCTTCCCCTTCATCCTCTCCACCACCTCCCCTGCTCCACACTATTCCCTACTCCCTGCTGCCTCCCCTTCCTCCCTTACTTAATCACGCTTGCTGTTTCAATTTTGTTTATTTTTCTAATGTTGCCATTGTGAAAGCGGATCCTACACCACGTTACTCACCTCATCACTAAATTATATTGAGGCTGACACAGTGTTTTCTTTTATTTTTTGTGTGCGGTATTAATCATGGAAGCTTTTGAAACGAATTACTGTATAAAAAGTTGAAAGCACGTAAACGTCAGAAGGATATATTTTGCTTATGGTTAATTTTATTTAGATGGGATGAAAAAACCTTAGGAAAGAGTGGTAATGTTATCTATCCATCCAACCATCCATCCATCCAGCCATCCATCCGCCCACCCACCCACCCACCCACCCACCTACCCACCCATCCATCCATCCAACCATCCATCCACCCACCCATCCATCGATCCATCCATCCAGCCATCCATCCATCCATCCACCCACCCATCCATCCATCCATCCAGCCATCCATCCACCCACCCATCCATCGATCCATCCTTCCATCCTCCCATCCATCCACCTATATAATATCACTTGACTATATAACACCTTTAAACACAGACGAGAAACAATTATAAATACCATAAATAGTGTTAGAAGAAGCGAGAGGTTGAGTCATCGAGGGGAAGTGTTGGCTCTTCCCTGGGTACACTTAACACTGATTTACATATATATATGAAAGGAAGGGAAGTGAAGGAGGAAGAAAAGAATGTAAAGAGCTCTTAAGAAAATCTCTTCTTCACAGGTGTACAGTTGAAATGAAGTATCGTTTTTCATTCAGACGATAGCTAGATATTTGTGATGGAACTGAGTGCATGAGTAATGGGACAGAGTATATGAATGGAGTGTATAATAACATGAATGAAATGTATAATAATATGGGAGAAATGTTTAATAATGTAAATGATATGTTTAGTAATATGACTGTCGTGTTCGAGTATATGAGTGAAGTGTTCAAGAATTTGAATGAAATATGTAAAAATGCGAATGAAGTAGACAGCGAAGGAGAATGTAGCTGGTTGAGAATGCTTTCATATAAGAACTTAAAAATAAATAAATAAATAAATAAATATATATAGTTGTATATAAATATATATAGTTGTATATATATATATATATATATATATATATATATATATATATATATATATATATATATATATATATATATATATATATATATATATATATATATATATATATATATATATATATATATATAGAGTGTTGGAATATTTACCAAACGTTCGTAGGACCTGAGCAAATGTTTTCATTGACACGGAAGTGAACTTTAAAGTTAAATGAGTGTGAAAATCAATAAAAAAATCATCTCTTGTTCACTTCCTCATGATATAAAAGATAATGGAAGGGTTAAATGGCGAGGCATTTGCACTGTGACTGTAGTAAGTGGATTCATTTGTTATCTCATCAGATAGTTAAAGGAGATGTGATTATCATGAGAGACATTGAGAATAAGAGATAGTGAGAAGAGAAGGAAGGAAGATCGTGAGCAGCGAGAGACTTACTGAAGTTTGACGTTCAGGAAGTAGTGATGAGATGGTTCAGTATCCTTAAGCACCGTTCTTTAAATCTTGATAATTAAAAGTCTAAGTGTATTCTCGACCTCCTCTGTGTGTTGTAGTATAAGTCAGCTACTTAGATGTGCATCTATATTTTCACTTATGTTGAAAAATGGAAATTTGATCCCCTGTTAATTGAACTTTTCTTTGTCTTTATGGCTAATTTTCAGCGTAATTTGTAAAAGCACGGTGACCTGAAGTCAGAAGATGCAATAAACAAAAAAACTAAAATGGCCGAAAAATACACTGAGACTGAAACAAAAATAATATACGTCCTCTTAACAACAGCTGTAGGGGACAACATCATCCTACAGAATTAAGCTTATACGCAAGATCAACATCCAAAATGACGTCAAAATTAAACTGAGACTTCGAATGATCTACAGAAAAGACGTGTACAAAAGTATTAGGTGTATCATGACAAAACATAATGCCCTTTTTTTCAGGTAAGAAAATCATAACAAATCGAGCGGCGAGGAATAATGGAGTGGCCACCAGACCTCCGCACCTCACTCCTCTCAAGACCTTCATCCTTTTGGTTCACTTGTGTCGCCTACCAAAGACGCTGAGTTCACTTCGTCTAATCTAATTCCTTTGTAAGTATCTCTCTATCTATCACTGTCTGTCTCTCTGTATCAATCGATTTCTTATTTACAGTCATCCCTTAGATATAGGACACTGGTTATCTCTCTCTCTCTCTCTCTCATCAAGTTGAATGGCAAAGTGCACACGAAGGAATTAGGAATTTTTAGACGATTTTTTTTCGGCCGTTAACGTGGGCCTTAACTTCATGATAATGAGGCAGGTAACAATATTTAATTACCTGCTCAAGGAAAGAAATTGCGGGGAGAGGGAGAAAGGTGAAGTAAAGGAAGGGAAGAAAAAAGGAAGGAGAGGAGTGAAGGGAGGGAAGAGAAAAGAAGGAGAGAAAGGAGGACATGGGAGGTGAATGACTGAAGATGGAAGGGGACGAGAGTGAGAGGTGGGGAGAGAGGGGAGAGGGAGATGGGAGTGAGTAGATGAGAGTCAGGGGTGAGGGGAGAGGAGGAAGGGAGGACAGTGAGGGGAGAAGGGGACAAGGGAGGGTAACAATGGAAGTTTGGTAGGGAGGGGAGGGGAGGGGAGTCAGGAGGATAAGAGAGAAAGGGGAGTAAGAGGGAAGGGAAAAACAGTGAGGAATTGAGGGGAGAGGGGTAGGAAAGCAGAGTGAGGGAAGAGGAAACAACGGGTTATATGAAGAGGGTAAAATATTGGTGAGGGGAGACAGAAGAGGAGGAGTAGGGGAGGTGAGAAATAGGCTAATGTTGGTGGGGAGGGGAGAGTGAAGGAAGAGGTATTGGAGATATGTGAAGTGATAGAGAGGGGCCAAGCATGGGTCAGGAGACAGGAGTGAGAGGGAGAGAAAGGGCGAGCATGGGTCAGATAAGGGAAGTGAGGGAGGGAAAGGGGGCGAGCATGGGTCAGGAGAGGGGAGTGAGGGAAGGAAAGGGGGCGAGCATGGGTCAGGAGAGGGGAGTGAGGGAAGGAAAGGGGGCGAGCATGGGTCAGGAGAGGGGAGTGAGAGGAGGTTCATTGAAGTTCAGTTTGAATCCTAACTCTTCGCTTACCTCATTCAGGTCTTGTATAAGAATCTGAATTCCCTTTAAGTTAAATAAAAACTTTATAATACCATCAACAGCAATCAGGTATAGCTAAACAAGTGTTAATTATACCTAAACATCTATGTTATCCCACCCGAGTGAATTGGAAGCGTGAAGATCCTTGGAAGAATGCATATTGAAGTAAAAAAAATTCAAAATATTAAGATCAATGTTGTATTTATGAATCGTGACATCAGACATAGAATGCTTATGTACAGTCCCCTTCACTAGTGCGTTTACAGGGGCTCATCATATTAACATTCTACAAATCATTATCTTTGAGATATTTGTTTGAATATTGTTTTAATTTGATTCAATAGTAGGTTTACTATAGCGAGTTTTCTTCTGTCGAATGTAAACAAACACAGGGCTGCCACACTACACAAAACCTGACGACTCCTGTAAACTCACTAATGAAAGGGACTGTACAGAACTGATATAATTTCTTTCCTTACTACATCCACAACCAATTTACTAAAACTTCGTTACGCAAAGAGGTACCACGGCCGATCCTGTATTCGACAACCTCCAATTCCCCATCTGAAAAGTTAGTTATCCCTTAATAGCTGCGCGGACTGAGAGTGCCCCGGGATCGAACCAGCGACTCATAGGATAGAAAGCGAGCACTATATTCACCCGGCCACCGTTCTCCATAAACACAAGAGTACCTAAAATTAAATTAATTTATATCAAACTGTATTAATAATTTGTAAACAATATACTATGCTGAGATTAATCATATATCGTATTTTATCTTCCTAGATTGAACTTGAGTTAAAAGGTGATCATTAAATAATCTTAAAAACGTTGTATTTCTTAGAGTTAACAGAAGATTTACATTTTATATACATGTGTAAGTCTTCGTGATCATTCTCTTTGGTTAATAATGTTTATCCATCTTTCTGATTCCTTTTATCTATTGTTTGTTATTTATGTATATGTCCTGGAATCATTATCAGTTATTCTTCTTCCTTCTTTATATAATCAAATGATATGCCGGCTCTCTCTTATTCAGTATCAACTAAGACTCCCTTCTATTACGCCAAATAATTCTTTACTCTCTCTGTATGTTGCAGGGCATTCACTTATAATAGAAAACAGACTGACAGAATCTATGTAGTGAGATCCGTCCTGGTTTGTCACCTCTGATGTATTTTGACAAGCTGATGTACACTGATTGGTGGCGTGGTGGTGGGGTGAAGTGGTGTAGTGGTGTGGGGATGGGAAAGTGCGGTGGTGTGGTGTTGTGGTGAGGTGTTTTTGTGATGATGAGATGTGGAGTTGTGGTGATTAGGAGGTGTGGAGTTGTAGTGATAAGGTGTGGTGGTGTGGTTGAATGATGGTAAGGTGGTAAGGTGGTGAGGTAGTAAGTTGGGTGGTGGTATGGTAGTGTAACGATGAGATGGTGTGGTGGTATAGTGTTGTGGTGGGGTGATGGTCAAGAGGTTTGGTGGTGTATTGGAGAAATAATATGGTGGTGAGGGGGTATGATGGTGTGGTATTGTGGTAGTAAGGAAGTGTGGTGGTGTGCTGTTTTGGTGGTGTTATGGTAAGGTGTAGTGGTATTATGGTGATGTGATTGTAGGAGGTGTGGAACTGTTATGGTGGTGTGTTGGTGATGAGGTGTCGTGGTGTTGTGGTTTGGTGGTGTGGTAGTAATTTTTTTTTTGCCACTTACAGCGGTTAGTTTATTGTGCACCCCATACTCATCCTGTGAGCGGTAGCGCAAAAGGATTACAGAGTAGAGTTCACAAAGGGTCTGTATAACTAACCGACGTGGTCAGGATATTATGGCATTGAATGTTACAAAGTATTTCAAATAGATTCTTTGTTTGGTTCTGTACATAGAGGGTAACAAATTCGCAACTGCGTGAGTACAGGCGTGTGAGGATATATTGTCTGGCCTCACACTATGTTATTCACATTTGCGTGAGAGGTATTCAAGCACATTGTGTGTTTGGTTCTCTACATGGGAACTGATATAGCTACTAAGTGCAAAAACGTGGATACAATCTTAATATGTCAGCTATCTTGCCATTAGAGATAAGGTGTTGTGCCATTTCACACACAGTGTGCTTGGACCTGTCCCTTAAATTGTCTATCTTCACACAGTCGAGGGAGTAGTGTTCGAGTGTGTGGCCATATGTTTGGCCACACACTTTACATTTAGTCTTATTCACATCTGCTTGAGGGACATACTGCCAGAGGTAATTATATCCTAACCTTAGTCTAGCGGTGACAAAATCTTGTAATCTAGAGATCTTGTTACTTGTTCTATATACACATTTCACTTGATACATCTCATCATGCTAAACAATGGATTGACTAGTGCCTGTTTGCACTTGTTGTCTTGCGTCAAATTCATCAGTTAGTTCCTTCCTAATTACAGTTTTAATGGTTGTTTTTGACAGACCCAGATTGTATTCAACAGTGTCGTTGTTAGACACTGTGTCATGTTCTTTGAGGCCTATGTGAGAGGAGAGCCACAACAGTTGGATCTTGACGCCCCTGTCATCAAGGTACGCATATTTGTGTCTGGCTTCAGAGACATGTGCGTGACAACTTGAGTTGAGGGTGTCAAGGGCAAGTAGTGAGGATAGAGAATCAGTGATGATGAGACTGTCAGTGACAATGGTTTCAATAAATTTAATGGCTGTGAGTATGGCAACTAATTCAATCTGTAGAGTGGATGTCCAGTTGTTAATTCTAACTCCTTTTTCAATTGTATTACCGTTAGGTTGAGTCACAACGACAGCACTTCCAGCCCTCCCACAGGCAGTGATAGGAGATCCATCAGTTTCGATGGTCTGTGTGATGTTATCATCAGTCTGTATGGTATGTATGTGCTCAAGATCTCTCACTTTAGCAGTGTGTCGGAGATAAATACTTTGTATAATTAATCTTGTAAGCGGATATGTCGGTATTGTGATAACGAAGGGAACTGTCTGCCAGGGTGGCAGGAAGCGCTGTTGTGTCGCAACTTTGTACAGATGGTCTATTCCAAACGTCTTCATATGTGTAGCTGTAGTTTGGATTCACTTAGATTCACCAGTCCCATGGTTCATACATTCTTTCAATTTTAAGGAAACAATGTTATCAGGATCACCACGCAAAAGCTTCAGGGTTATCATCAGATTGACTTAAATTATTCTATTTTTGACACTGGGTATACCTAGCTCTTTCCTCATATTAAGTGTTTTAGTGATCATGGGACAACCTAAGATAACTCTGTGGGATTTATTTCGCGTTTTTTTTTTCGATCTTATTAATGCCTCTCCTGTCACGGAGGACCAGGGCTGGTCCGTGGTAATCTATCAGAGATCTTACATTGCTTTGGTACATTGTTTTAACTATTCTAATATTAGCACCTTGGTTTCAGTCTGTCAGTACATTGGCGGGTTAGCTGTTGTATGGCAGGCAAGGTACAAGGAACGGAGCCATCAATATATTTAAATGAAGAGACAGTCATAAGTGTTGTTACCAATCTTGAACTTAGCTGGGTCACGTTTGCGGTTACCAGCTTGTTTGTTGAACAACTTAGTTTTCTCAGTGGAGATAATGAGACCGAGGTTCTCACACTCTGCGTGTACATGGTTCAGGGTGGTTTGCATTAGATGATGAATTAGTTTGTGCAAGAATATCATCATCACAGCGGATTGTGATATTGCTGGGGTTGTCTGGTATTGAATTTAATAATGCATTCATAAGAACATTGAACAAAGTGGGACTAAGTACTCCATCTTGAGAGGTACCAAGTTGCATATCCTTAACTTTACTTTTGTAACCCTGAAACAGTGCAGCAGCCCTTCTGTTAGTGAGTTAACCACTTATTCAGTGTAACAGCCGACCTCCTATATCCATTTTGGCTAGTTCGTACAATATAAGAGCCTATTGGCAATATCAAATACAGCTTTTAGGTCAAGAAATGTGGTGTATTTGTTTCTTTCATCACCATGTACAGTGAAGAATGTGGTGATGCAATTCTGTACACCTTTACCATAAGTGAAGCTCTTTATGTTAGGAAATATGTGTTCTCTGATTCTGTATAAACACTCTGCCAAGAAACATCCATTCAGAGGTTTTACACAGGCAGCTGGTTAATGATATGGGACGAAAAGCATCAGGCTGTCCTGGTTTCGGTAGTGGTA
This sequence comes from Homarus americanus, assembly GCF_018991925.1. Classification (NCBI taxonomy): domain Eukaryota; kingdom Metazoa; phylum Arthropoda; class Malacostraca; order Decapoda; family Nephropidae; genus Homarus; species Homarus americanus. The sequence continues at coordinate 28,289,271 of NW_024713129.1, read as the reverse complement.
CAACAATACTGCTGGGCCATGATGTGTGTAGTTGGCAATCGGCATGACTCATATTGTACAATGCCAATAATGGATTGCCCGGCACACGCCTTAGTAGTCTAACGATATTGTAGGTGACTCCGTCCTCTCCAGGGGCAGTAGACCAACCCATGGCGAGGGCGGTGTCATGCTCCCACTCAGTATATGGAACATCACACTCATCGTGCTGTTTGACCAACATAAAGTTAATAAGATTACATCTTTCTACAGACTTCGCATCAACGAGTTATCGAGTCCTAGTTGGTAACACGTCACAGCTAGAGACATGAGCCCAAAGATGCAGCAGCAGGCGAAGACAATATACCAATGAGCATCATTAAGAAAGTAGCCCACTTATTACTACCTGTTCTCCTACACATTTGTAACTCCTCCTTCACTAGTGGTGTCTTTCCGGATAAAATTAAAATTGCTAAAGTTCACCCAGCATATAAAAAATCTGGGGACAAAGGTCTCTTCAAGAATTACCGCCCCATATCAGTCCTCCCAGCCTTGAGTAAGATACTGGAGAAGCTAGCATGTAGTAGACTAAATTCCTTCTGCAATGCCAATAACATCTATACAGACTCCCAGTTTGGATTTACAGCTAGAAGGTCGACTGAGAGTGCTCTGCTATCCTTTACTAATGACATTTTATATTCCTTCGATGATAGTCAGTTCACAGTCGGTATATTCTTGAACCTCTCTAAAGCCTTCGATACTGTCGACCATACCAGGCCCACATCACCGCCATCACGGTGGTCTCTAATTTTCTGAGCACAGACGGCGGAGTGATGGTTACGTGAACAGAAACGACATCTAGGACAATCAGTTTGGCAGCAGGCGGCGATGGTGTGACCCCAATGGCAACAGACAACACAAAAAGCAGGATGGTAGGGTTCTCCTTGAAGTGGGGGAGGACCGGGTGGGCATCAACAGTCGTTGGACACTCCCGCCCATTCCATTTAACAACGACGATGGCGTGTGGGGAATTCCCTCGGTAGAGTCTGCGCATACTGAGTATACGAGGATTATATTCATAAGCATCTTCGGTAACAGCGAATAGAGGAAATTGTTTAACTAGGATGTGGCAACATTCAGCAGCGTCACTGGTAAGTACTAGGGGACAACCCTGACAAACCCGACAGTACTAAATGTTTCATAGACCTCAGGTGTCAAACACTTGACATAGTTCCGGTTCCTACCTTTCAGGAATTTAAGCGTGAACTCGTGTAGGTTTTAGTACTTTGTCGTCAAATTAAACCAATCCGCGACGTCTTTGTGTGAGTCCTGTGCAAGGCGAAGCTCAAAAGCGTTTACAGCGCCCAACAGGGAAGCATGCATAGTTCATGCCTGCCTTCGTGACTCATGCATTAAAGACGTAAATTCCTGAAGGGCCATGGGTTTTGTCAGCAAGTTACAATTCATCTGTTTATGGCAAAGCGTGGCAGGTCCCTAATAATGTCAAGTGAGAGGCCTGTCTCTAGGAGAAGGGATATCTGGTCGGGGAGGGACGAGGTGTAGGTGACAACTGTGGATTTGTAGGAGGAAGTCATGGGGCAAGTGAGGATGTAGTGAGAGTCGGGTTGACAACAAAGTTTACAAATAGTGCGGCCAGGCTCAGGGTTGCCAAGGTACCTGTACCCTAGGCGCAGTCTAATGTCCACAATCTGTTAGGACCGAGTCAGAGATTGATCCTCTTTGTGGTGGCAGTTGTCATCACCGATTACAGCGTCATAGTGGCGTAGTGTGGCGCTTCCCGATGTTTCAGGTGTGTCCAATGTTTGCCGAAGGCTTCTCGTTGCGCGGCGTGTATGAGAGATTTGAGATGATTTAGGGAGAGAGCGAGGGTGGCTTCAATGTCCTCTTCTTGTGTCGCTTCTTTGGCAAGCCGATCAAAAGTGTCACAGGCAGTTATTCCTATATGTGACGGGATCCAAATAAACTTGACACGGATGTCATCAGTTTCCTCTAGCCCGTCGACTGCGGCTTGGGTGTGTTGGGCGGCAGGGGAGGAGGGAGAGGGTAATTTGAGCATCGCTAGTACAGAAGTGCTGTCACTGATTATAAGTAGGTTCCGGCGTTCAGTGCGGGCATAGGTTGCGCCCTCATGAATGCCCGCGAGGATGTCTATGCTCTCAGTGTCAGTGGAGGAGGCCCATTCATGGACCATGATTTACCTGTGGGCCTGGCGCTCAGGGATCACACAGCTGCCCCAGCGCCGCCCAGTGTGTCAACAGACTCATCACAGTAGACAAGTAGAGGAGGGTGGGAAGTCGTGAGAGAGGAGGCGACATCAGCAATCTGCTCAAGGCAGTTAAGTTTGAGTATATACCACAGTTGTGAGGATTTACGACCAGGGATGGTGTGGACGACAAAGTCAACACTTGGGGAAGTCCACGGTGGTGAAGGTAGATGCGTGTACTCGGGAGGGAGAGAGGTCGAGGGGGTGTAGAGGTGATAACGCAGGATGTCAGCAGCAGTGTGGACGGGCCAGTGCTGAGAGTGGGAGGGATGGAGGGTGGAGACAGGCCGGCGCAGTGGGGTGTTGAGATGTGAGTGTAGTGAGCGCGACAGGGGAGTCACTTGCTCACTGCGAAGAAGTTTAACACCAAGGATGGCATTGGTGGCAGTAATTCGATCGCAGACGGGGAGCAGGATCACTTCCCGCTGCATGACTTCTCTTCTGGTGGTCTAGGGCAGCCGAGGATGAGTCTCATCGCTTTGTTTGGGATTTTATCCAAGCTTTGTTTCTCGAGCTGGGAGACAACTACAAGGGCGGGAGAGGCCTAATCTATGACAGTTCTGACGGTGGTAATGTAAATGAGACGTAGGACCCTGACAGAGGCTCTTTTGAGGCCGTGGGTGAAGGACTGGAAGGGTCTCGTTCGTTGGCGGCACTGGGAGATGCCGTGGGCGGCGACAGCGGAGGTGGTGGCTCTGGTAATGGCACGCACGGGTAGACCAAGGTACCTGTAGGTGTGTAATTGTTCAATGTCTTGTCCTTGTAGAGACAGCGGTGTCTGACGCCGGAAGTGTGAGATAAACTTGGTTTTAGTGTGTGAAATGACAAACCCGAGTGTTTGATAGGTCCGGGCGAACGTGGAGAGTATAGGTTGCTCATGTTGGCGGGCGAACGTGGAGAGTATAGGTTGTTCATGTTGGCGGGCGAACGTGGAGAGCATAGGGTGTTCATGTTGGCTGGCAAACGTGGAGAGCATAGGGTGTTCATGTTGGCGGGCGAACGTGGAAAGTATAGAAAGTGTAATTGTTCATGTTGGCGGGCGAACGTGGAGAGCATAGGGTGTTCATGTTGGCTGGCAAACGTGGAGAGCATAGGGTGTTCATGTTGGCGGGCGAACGTGGAAAGTATAGGGTGTTGTTGCACTGTAATAATTTGGAGGAGGAGAGCACGCTCAGCAAAAATGTCGTTGAGGCGGCAGGTGGAGTTTATGAGAACATTAAGGAGTGTAGGGCTGAGGGCATTGCCCTGAGGCGCACCAAGATCAAGGGCCCTGTTCATAGAGTAGTGGCCCTGAAAACGGACATGGGCCTGTCGATAGGAGAGGTAGTCGGTAATCCACGTGAGGAGTTTGCCCTTCACATCCATGTGAGTGAGTCCTTCAAGGATCACTTCACTGGTGACTTTATCAAATGCACCTTTGAAGTCGACGAAGAGGGAGGTTTTGGCTGATGTGTTCGCCATGTAGTCAGCGTTGCAATGAGCAGTACTCTTCCCTTGACGAAAGCCGTAGAGGTCGGGGTGCAGGTGAGCTTTAATTTTCCAGTGGAGGCGGGGCGAATCATGCGTTCCATCATCTTTGAGAAGCATTAGATGAGGGAGATAGGACAATATTCGTCTTGTCTGCCTGGTTTAGGGGCTCGGATGGTGGTGGAAGTCTTCCATAGATGGGGCAGCTGTCCAGTATGTTAAGAGAGGTTAAACAGACAGAGGAGGGGATCACGAGGGAGGTCGGTGAGTCGCTGGAGTCCCAGTGCCTGACGACTGTGGCGTATGGTGGTGTGATGGTAAGGAGGTGTGGTGGTGAGAATGTGTTTGGGTGTTGTGGTGTTGTGGTGTGATGCGGTTAAGCTATACGACATTTGGTACATAAATATTGATATAGTCGTGTTCTTATTATTTCAGTATAGTATATTGAAAATTATCCTTACATATGAATTAACATCATACACACAAACCTAATATAAATGCTTAAAGAATCATAACGAATAGTATACGAACTAGATATTAAATGAAAACATATAGACAAACAGACAAACATACAGACAAATCAGAGAAACGAGAAATACAGAATGAAAAAGTAAATGAGACATCGACACAAAGAGAGAGAAGGCACACACACACACACACACACAAAGCGATAAATAGAGATAAAGAGCTATACACACAATAACCGAAGCCCTAAATGAACTATACCCAATAATTGCCTCACACTTCGCCCCACCCCTACACCATCAATAAAACAATTAATAACTCGGCGAAGAAATGGGTTTTGGTCGATGACAGAGAGAGAGAACTGCATGAAGTACTGTACTACCCACCCACCCCCCATTCCATTTGACGCATCGTAGAGCAGAACTTGATTCGTTTATCGAGATGGGTCGAGATGTGTGTGTGTTGGTGAGGGGGGGAGGTATTTGGTGACAGACAATTGTGTGTGTGTGTGTGTGGAGAGAGAGAGAGAGAGAGAGAGAGAGAGAGAGAGAGAGCGTGTGTGTGTGGCTGAAGGAGGGATGGGGGAAGAATGAGGGATGTCACGGAGAATGGAGAAAAAAAAGGACGAAAGAGGAGAGAGAAGGGAGAGTGAGGGAGGAAAAATGAAAGGGAAAGGGCGAAGAGAGAGGGAGAGAGATGGAAAGAGGGAGAGGTGGGAAGAAAAAGGGACAGGGAGGGGAATAGAAGGAAAGAAGGAGGGGAAAAGAGAGGAAGAGAGAGGGGAATAATTAAGCAAGGAAGGAAGGGGAGAGCCAAAGGAACGAAGAGGATAAGATAACTAAAGAAATAGAGAGTGAGACAATTAGAGTAAAAAGAAAGTGAAAAATAGAGAATGAGCTAAAGAAAGAGAGGGGAAATGAAAAACACAGAGAAAAAGAGAGAGATAAGCCATGGGCGAAAGAGAAAACGTAAAGAGCGAGAAAAGAGGAAAAGGTGAGTGAGAATAGGAGATAAAAGAGAAGAGGGATGAGAATGGCAGAGAGAGAAGAGAGAGGGAAAAAAGATACATGATAGAGAGAGAGAGAGAGAGAGAGAGAGAGAGTCAGAATAACCTAATCTAACAGTTTTACATGTATGATGTTCTCTTTCATCAGCATTGCATTGAGTACTTCCCCTCTTTTATAACGCCCCACCCACTACACCCTGCTCGCTACACCCTGCTCACTACACCCTGCTCACTACACCCTGCTCACTACACCCTGCTCACTACACTCTGCTCACTACTCCCTGCTCACTACACCCTGCTCACTACACTCTGCTCACTACACCCTGCTCACTAGACTCTGCTCACTACACCCTGCTCACTACACCCTGCTCACTACACCCTGCTCACTACACCCTTTTCAATGTATCCCACTTACTACATCTCACTACACCCCACTCACTATACCATTCCACCATTTTTAATATATCCCACTCACAACAACCCACTCGCTACACCCCCACTCATTATATCTCACTCGCTATACCCCGTTCACTACACCTTTCTTAATACGTCCAACTCACTACACCCCCATTCACTACACATCACTCACTACACCCCACTCACTACACCCCACTCACTACACCCTACTCACTACACTCCACTCCACTCACTACATTCTACTTACTACACCCCACTCACTAAGTCCCACTTAAGACACCATACCCACTAACCCTTTTCACACTCGTCCATTCACTACACTTACTACCTCCCACTCATTACACCCCTCCATGACACTCCATAACTACACCCCACTCAATATGTCCCACTCACTATACCCCACTTAATACTCCCTTTATATAACACCTCATTCACTGCACCCCACTCAATATACCCGACTCACTTCACCCGATTCCCTATACCCCGCCCATTACACCTCTCACAACACCTCCCTCACTATAAACTACTCACTACACCCCACTCATCATATCCCACTTATTATACCCACTCACTACAACCTACCTACTACTCTACACTCAATACACCCCACTCATTACACATCACTAACCATACCCCTTTACCTATACCCCACTCATTACCCCCCACTCCGTATTCCCCTTTTGCATAACAGCTTACTCACAACATCCCACTCTACACCCCCTCCTATGCAACACTCCACTCCAACGTCCCACATCATAATATCTCAAACATACCACATTATAACACTTATAACATCCACATCACTATAACTTGTAACATCCACATCACAGTATTTGGAACACCCACATCATTATACTTGTAACATCCACATCACTATAACTTGTAATATCCACATCACAATATTTATAACATCCACATCATTATACTTGTAACATCCACATCACTATAACTTGTAATATCCACATCACTATATTTGTAACATCCACATCATTATACCTGTAACATCCACATCACTATAACTTGTAATATCCACATCACTATATTTGTAACATCCACATCACTATAACTTGTAATATCCACATCACTATATTTGCAATATCCACATCACTATAACTTGTAATATCCGCATCGCCATATTTGTAACATCCATATCACTATAACTTGTAATATCCACGTCGCTATATTTGTAACATCCACATCACTATACATGTAATATCCACATCATTATACTTGTAGCATCCACATCGCAATACTTGTAACATCCACACCACAACACTTGTAACATCCACATCACAATGCTTGTAAGATCCACATCATTATACTTGTAACGTCCACATCGCAATACTTGTAACATCCACATCACAATACTTGTAACATTCACATCACTATACTTGTAACATCCACATCACTATACTTGTAACCTCCACATCATCAAACTTACAACATCCCACATTATAACTCTTGTAACATCCACATCACAATACTTGTAACATCCACTTCATTATACTTGTAACATCAACACCATAAAACTTACAACATCCCACATTATAACTCTTGTAACATCCACATCACAATACTTGTAACATCCACTTCATTATACTTGTAACATCCACCTCATAAAACTTGCAACATCCCACATTATAACTCTTGTAACATCCACATCGCAATACTTGTAACATCCACATCACAACACGTGTAACATCTACTGTACATCACAATGCTTGTAAGATCCACATCATTATATTTGTAACGTCCACATCGCAATACTTGTAACATTCACATCACTATACTTGTAACATCCACATCATTATACTTGTAACATCCACTTCATTATACTTGTAACATCAACATCATAAAACTTACAACATCCCAGATTATAACTTTTGTAACATCCACATCACAATACTTGTAACATCCACATCACTATACTTGTAACATCCACTTTATTATACTTGTAACATCAACATCATAAAACTTACAACATCCCACATTATAACTCTTGTAACATCCACGCCACAATACTTGTAACATCGCACATTACTATATTTGCAACATCCACCTAACAATACGCATCCTGCAACACATCAGCATACAACATTTATCCCTGGTCTTGCCTTTCTCCCTCCCTTCTCTGTCGCCCTCTCTCCCTTTCTCCCTGTCGCCCTCTCCCCCTTCCTCCCTGTCTGCCTTTCTCCTTCCATTCTCACACCCTCTCTCTCTTCTTCACTCCCTTACTCTTTGTTGCCCTCTCTCCCTTCCTCTCTGCCGCCCTCTCCACCTTCCATCCCGCCTGCCCTCTCTCCTACCTCTCCCCCACCCTTCCTCAATCAGTCCCTCCCTCTCGCCTTCCTCACCCTAACCCTCCCTCTTGCCTCCCACCACTCCTCGGTGTCTCACACATATTTCACAGGGCTCCCGCCTACTGAAAATGTTATCTCAGGCAAACCGGATCTCTTCAGCAACGAAGATTAAATTTTGCCTCTCAAGCAAGGTTCCTCAGGCTGGGTCACCAGTCTTAAGTAAAAATGCCAACAGGAACTATGAGCTTGTATAAATATATTAAACTTGATCTGCATTTAATTTTATTATTCAGGAGTGGTATATATATATATATGTATATATATATATATATATATATATATATATATATATATATATATATATATATATATATATATATATATATATATATATATATATATATACTGTATATATATATGTGTGTGTGTGTGTGTGTGTGTGTTAACAACGGAACAAATCTACTATTTATTCTTATCTCCCACACGCTATCTTTCTACTGTCGAGCACACTGATGTCAACAGGTACAGTTAACCATTTAACTAGTGAAAATGTCCACCACTTGTTCACGGAGCTGCTGACAAACTCACTGCTCTACCTTCAATTATTTTATGAGCTTCCTGACCGAAAGTTGTTAAAGCCAGCAATTTAGTGTAATATTTTTCGTTAATTTGTTTTATTGTCTTCTACCTATAAGGTGTCTTGTGTTATGGTTGTCTCTTATGAAACACACACACATATACACACACACCTTAGTTATGGTCAGTTCAAAACTGATAATATGTTACACAAATTTATTTGTCAGTGGCCCAAGGTTAAAAATGCTTTGAAAGCATTCCAGGTAGATGTAGGATAGATGATGAGTGGGTCCCATATTTTTTACCTGAATTACCATGACTAGTTACGTCGCCCTTTCTCTTAAGCTCCTCTTATGTTTGCGGTGGTGTTGGTGTGTGGATTAGTGGCTATCATGTATTTGACTGACCTTATGTTTTGTAAGGTCACCCTGTGTACATAAGCTCTCTCTCAGTCCTCGTAATTCAGTTGCCTCTGAAGATATCTTGAATAAAGACGAAAGCTAAGGTGCTCCATTGCTTCTCTTTTTCCTGTGTGATATATATATATATATATATATATATATATATATATATATATATATATATATATATATATATATATATATATATATATATATTTATTTATTTATTTATTTATTTATTTATTTATTTATAGGGTGTCCCAGAAAAATAACCCTCCCTCCCTCCCTCCCTCCAACTCACAGTGCATCGTGGTATTATTTCCTTGTGATTATGTTCTAATCATATAAGCCACGAGGCCTTTGTCATTATATATAAATGCTCTCTCTTTTTTTTATGAAAAAAAAACATTAAAATCCTGGGATATATTCCACAACAAAATTGAGGGAAACTTTGGAAGGATGTTCGATAAAAAGAATAATTGTCGGTTCCTAATAACTTTTTTTTTCAATCAAAATATTTTTTAAATTCGTGGCTTATAAGGGATTTTTGACCGTGGGTACATACATGCCTCGTCTGATATGTTTTTGTGTCATAGAGAAAAATTAACATTGGTATTGGAACATGATCTGGTTATCTGATCTATAATATTTTTCCTATGTCATAAAAAAATTCAGAGATTCGTCACATTACAGTATATTTTCAGTGACAGATAGTGGACCTCACCTCCTGGCGGGGCCGAAATATATGACTTTTCTAATATCTAATTAAACAAATATGTCAGAGAATATATCAGAAAACGACAGTAATTGAAAAAAAATGAGATATTATCTATCTTAATTCAACCAGTAATAACCAAAATGTTCTCAGAATATTACCAATAAACTCTCAAACACTAACATAAAGAGATATCACATATTACCCCCGCCCCTCTCTTCCTCGTTCATCTGTCAAAAACTTGGTATGAACATAACGTGTATTGTCAGCTGTCGGGGAGATAAAACCCCTCACACTAACATGATGATAACACCAACATCATGCTGTGACCTATATGTGGTTAAGAATGTTTTATGTTGTGTTACATTATATGTGATTGCTGTATATGAATGTATAATGACCGTCTCGATGCGAAGTGACAAGCATTTTATATCGTGAATAATCCCACATATTTATAATAATTTATTGAATACTATAGTCTTTTGTTCTTATTGAATATTTCATCATAATCATCATTCTCACCATCATCATTATATTATTATTATGATGATGATGATGATAATAAAAATAATAATAAAAATAATTATAATAATAATAATAATAATAATAATAATAATAATAATAATAATAATAATAATAATAATAATAATAATAATAATAATAATAATAATAATAATAATAATAATAATAATAATAATAATAATAATAATAATAATAATAATAATAATAATAATAATAATAATAATATTCACTTCTCTACCTGAATGCAAAATTATACAACGACTTCAGAATTCCAAACTCAAAATTCTCCTTTTAACGTAAACCTAAAAATCTTTCCCTAGTAAATTTCCTCACGGAAGCGCCGATTCACTCCCTCTCACAAATATCACCGTCAACTCCTTCCTGAACACGTAAAACATTCCCCACAGATCTCAATTTTGTATATACCTCCATATAACACAATGGACCTTGTGCAATCATAGCATCACCTGAAGATTATTCCTCCAGTTTATTTCACTTGATGATTGGTTCCGCCAGCTTGGAGGGGGGTGGGATTAAGTTAGATTAGCTTAGGCAAGGCTAGCATTAGGGTGGTTAGACTTTATGTGACACGCTGAGGTAGGTAATCTTATATATATATATATATATATATATATATATATATATATATATATATATATATATATATATATATATATATATATATATATATATATATATATATATATATATAAAACAAAGAAGTATGTTTGTGTGTTTGTGTGTCTGCACGAGAATCTCGGAAACTACTTTACCGATCTGTAGTGATGATGGATGGTGTTATATGTAGTGATGATGGATGATGTTATATGTAGTGACGATGGATGTTGTTATATGTAGTGATGATGGATGGTGATATATGCAGTGATGATGGATGATGTTATATGTAGTGACGATGGATGTTGTTGTATGTAGTGATGATGGGTGGTGTTATATGTAGTGATGATGGGTGGTGTTATATGTAGTGATGAAGGATGGTGTTATATGTAGTGATGATGGATGGTGTTATATGTAGTGATGATGGATGATGTTATATGTAGTGATGATGGGTGGTGTTACATGTAGTGATGATCTATATCTATATAAAACAAAGAAGTCTGTCTGTCTGTGTGTTCGCACGAGAATCTCGGAAACTACTTTACCGATCCGTAGTGATGATGGATGGTGTTATATGTAGTGATGATGGATGATGTTATATATAGAATATGAAACGTATCCCTCTGTTGTCATTGGCAACATGGATAAGAAATGTGAATACTGAGGTGCAAAGAAGTACAAAGGAGAATCTGCTGGACTGTGCTGCTCTCATGGGAAAGTACGACTGCCAAATTTGGAAAAACCACCACAACCATTGAAGACTCTCATGCTGGGAACAACACCAGAGTCAAAACACTTCTTGAAAAATATACGGAAGTACAATTCATGCTTCCAGATCCTTTGGAGCTACCAGAGTAGTTCGTGAGCACGGATACATACCACATTCAAAGTCCAGTGTCAAGTCTTTCACAAAGCAGGATCCCTCTTACCACTGGAAGATGAGCAGGCAAAGTTCCTCCAAATCTACTTTATGGGAGATAATGAAAAGCAGACTACTATCAGGTGTGGCAACATTCAAGGTGTCAGACATGACATTGTCCTATCTATCCAAGAAATGCTGCATGAGCGCAACACGTATGTACAGTCATTTAAAAATGCCCTGGAAAACATGCCTTCTGACGAGTACAAAGTCAGGCTCAATGCAGACACCTTGATGCACTACAGTGAGACAATGTGGAGCCTCCCGGAGGGTGGCCTCCTATGGTGGCCTAGCGAAAGAGCCGCCAAGAGGGCGGCGATACCGCTAGTATATATACTGTATATATATATATATATATATATATATATATATATATATATATATATATATATATATATATATATATATATATACATATATATATATATACTGTATATACTAGCAGAAACGCCGCCCTCTAGGCGGCTCATTCGCTAGGCCACGGTAGGACGCCACCCTCCGGGAGGCTCCACATTGTCTCACTGTTCAGTCCCCAAAACTTCTTCTTCCCTCAATAGTTCATTAACGGTGTACGTAAGTTCCACCATGTTTTTCACTACAACGGTACAGCAAAGTATATTATTTTAGTATTAAACTGTTATTATTTTATTGTCTAATCATCACTACACATAACACCACCCATCATCACTACATATAACAACATCTATCATCACTACATATAACATCATCCATCATCACTACATATAACTCCATCCATCATCACTACATATAACACCATCCATCATCACTACAGATCGGTAAGGTAGTTTCCGAGATTTCCGTGCGGACTTGATCTCACTCTCCTCTACTTTATATATTAGCCTTCTCAAGTCTGTACTCACCCCTTAAGATGTGTATCACACGAAAGTGCCTTTTGCTCACGGCCTACTCCACTGCCGCCTGGCATCACTGCTGACGTGGCACCTACTGAGCCTGCTCCAGTGTGCCCTGCTGCCCCTGTCCACCCACCAGAAGCCGCGCCTGCTCATGGACCTGAGGACACCATCTCTGGCTCCCAGTCCCCCACCGGCATGCCGGCAAAGGTGGCCCATCCACTCCAGTTCTCCACATCAATTGAGCACCATGTGAACATGCTTGTGGACTACGTATCTATGCCAAGAAGGTTGTCCCCTACCAACCTCTCGACGTCCCCTTTGAAGCCGACACTACTGACGTACACTCCATCACAATCACACTAAAAGGTATGTCCCTCAATATTGCCAATGCCTATGGCCTGGCACTTGACATTATTAGGGACCTGCCACACTTTGCCATAAACAGATAATTTGTACAGGGAAGCTTCCCCCCACACACTCATCATTCTGTCACTTTATGTAACTTGCTGACAAAACCCATGACCCTTCAGACTTTTACGCCCTTAATGCATGAGTCATAAAGGCAAGCATGAACTCTGCATGCTTCCCAGATGGGCGCTGCTGACACTTCTGCGCTTCACCTTGCACAGGATGTAACGGGGTGCCCAATAAACTAGCCCCCTCGGTGGCAATCTAAAAAAAACAAATCTAGTAAAAAGGAATTAAAGATAGAAAAGAAAAAGGTTATATTAATCTTCACCACGACGATGCCGGAAAACCAGCTTTTTAAATTGAGACATTGTATGAGTATGGAAACACGGAAGAAGGCAGAGCATTCCACAGTTCGGCTGTGTGGGGAAAAAAGGATGTACTATAACGGGATATTCTAGTGTGACCGACTTGAATATATGATACTCTGATTGAATGATTGATTGATTGATTGATGAAGTGTAATCTGCAAGTTTTATTACAGTCGTGGGAAACCGGGAAGCACGGTATATAGACCGTAAGAGCCATTAAATATAAATGCGGATAGTGGTAGGCCCGTATTATGGAGTGTTGTGTGAGTGAGGTGCTGTGTTCGAGGTAGCGCTGGGGATTATCTTCACAGGTGTGCTCAGAGCCAACATAAGATATCAAAATAAGATTCAGGAGGAATATTTATTTAAGACGATAGTATGGCGGTGGGGTAGCCCTCACTATTTCACCTCAGTGGCAGGGACTCCGCCCCCCCATCCCCCACCAACCCCGGTCTCCTGATGTCCAGCACCCGAATTTGTCCACCAATCAGCTCCATTGTTACAATACTCCTACCCATTCATTTATAAGTTTGGCATTGCGACTATGCCACATTTACTTAAACAACAGCACACGGGGTAAAGAAACTCTGAAGCAAGTGAACATATATTCATCTGAATTTAATGGGTGGGAGGGAAACATGGGGCTGAGCTGACTTTCTTTATTACTCTAACGTTTCGGGTTACACAGAGCTCTGTGTAGCCCGAAATGTTAGAGTAATAAAGAATGTTAGCTCAACCTTGTGTTTCCCTCCCACCCATCAAATCCACTTGTCGTCGTGAATTGATCACATATATTCATCTGTCGACTCTGCTTGTACTGGCCACGATCCGGTGGTGGTCTATCTTGCTCGGTGACCCACAGACAAACACAAACTCGTATACAGTCAGTTACTTCCACTTTCCACAGTCCGCTTGGACTATTTTTTCCTTTATTTTATCGGGTTTTTTTATTGTCTATCTTCCTATGCATGTTTGTGTCTGTGTGCATGTCTGTGTATCCCCCTCTATCTCTCTCAAACAGCGCTTCCTACCACTCAGTCTCTTTCATCTTACATACTCTCCAAATTCGTATTGGGGGCAATTCAATAGATTTTTAAAAATATTCCTCAGAATGTTATTTGCTTTGATATATTGACACATACTGTATCTTTCTCTCGACATTTCACTTTGCCTCCCTATAGTGACTATTTACGGTATAACTTGTGCTATTTATCTTTTGTGATTCAGTTTAAGGCATCATTTTACTGACAGATAATCAAAGACTCTGGCATTTTCACATTTCCTCCCACTTCTCCTATTGTCCTGTTCATTGCAAGTCTTTTATAGCTTCTTTATTTACCTGCATCTATTCATTTCTTATTTTCGTCTAAAATGTGTGTTTGATATATGAACAGCAACATACCTTTAGTCTTAATTTAGTGCTCCAATATTGTCTTTATTTCGCTTCGTCGATCCTTCTTCGTCACTACCCTCATCCACAGTCTACTCATCTCTTCCGTTTCTCTCAGTGTAACATCATTCAGTTTCTCCCTTACCTCATTTGCATATATTCGGGGAGCTTCTCACAATACCCAAGGCATCTATATTTCCTCATCTCCCTGATTATCATTTTTCTTCCTATCTTTATTCACCTCCTTTGCCGCCATACACCTTGATGAACGCATTTATCATCGATCATCCACGACTTCAAGATGTGTGAAATATCCTACCTTGTATCCTCTCACACCCTTATAGTGAGTGCATCGGTCTCTAAGTATCTCTCGTGTACATACTGGCATCAACCAGAATTCCCGAGTGATTGTGTCGCTATGATACAACCGGCGAGGATAGTTTACTCAGTGCCAGTGGAAAGTGACAGCAACGAGGACCTCATCTTTAGTCCCAAGCATCAAGAGGCTCACACACGCTCCTCCTCCTCTTCAGGTGTGTATCGTTACTGCCTAAGAACTGATCTTGCTCTTACATCGTCAAGACTTTGCCGCCCACTGAACTTGAGTCATGTTCTCTCACACTGCTTAAAACACTTCAGTGATGTTATTCCAATATCGTGGACACAACTACCTGGAGACGTAAATACAGGTTGTTTTGATTCAGTAAATGTACCGTTCCTTCAAAACCACTCAAGTTCAGATCCAAATAGTCCATATTACCCATTCCAGCTCTTGATTCTAGAAACACAATGTCCAGTTATCTTTTTTTTTTCATCATTAAATTTGTCCCTTTCAGCATGAAGGTCGTACTCACACACAATATTTCGGAACCAGTTTGACAAATACACTTTGCCAAGTCCAACATCCACGCTTTCAGCCGGAACACTCGGACTCCCCGCTCTCGCTTATCTTGAAATAAAAGCTTCTGTTTGTATTTCCATTATCTGATATACTGGTGAATTCATGGCGGAGGTCTCAGTCTCTCCTGCAGCACACAAAAGGAGGTCGGACAAATTTATCCCTATCAATCTATGTTCCTTCGCCATCTAGTTCCGAAAAAAACTATGGGAAAGGTTTTGAATTACCTCCAGATTAGGCATCTCAGTTTTTTTTTTCATTTGATTATTAAATACCCTAACGTTACCTGTTGGGGTTAGGTTAAGTTAGGTTAAGTTAGATTAGATTAGGTTAGGTTAGGTTAGGTTAGGTTAGGTTAGGTTATGTTAAGTTTGGTGTTTAATCGTTAAGTAAAATAGGCTGGGTTGCATAAATTTCTGGTGATACTTTTTTTTCCCGGCAGATATGTCTGCAGGAGGACCTGATAGTTACGCCTCTCCTCTATGCAGTAAAAAGTTACAAACTATGTTTCATATTACCGAATGGACTTTATTTTATTATTACTTTCAGTTTTGGCTTATTCACGTTCACCAGCTGACAGCAGTTAGTAGTCAATCAGAACATATCTACACACACACACACACACACACACACACACGAATGCACGCAAGCACGCACGCACGCACGCACGCACGCACATACTGAGCCTTTCGGAAATAAAGGTGAACTGGTGTACTGTATTTAAAGGCCTCAGCAGTGTGTACCCGAAATGTTGATATTGATATTGATATCGAGACAGTTTATTTAGCCAGAGGAACATAGATACAGAGTCGAAAAAATAATAATAATAACATGGCTGAGCCAGTGAGAGCCTGAGCTCTCTTGAAGGCACCTGACATACACTGTGCATTTATCTCAAGGAAGTATTATATAACGTTTAGTATCATCCGGAATAGTACATATAGCATGATGGTAATAGGAACATCTCATAATGTTACCACGGTTATCATTTCGTTATTTATATTTTTTATTTTATTTTACTTTTTTTACATTATATTATAAGTATACACATACTTTACAGTAAAGATGATATTCATAAATATGATAAGGGAGGGAAGCAGTACAACATGGATTGTATTAAGGTGGAACAAGAGGACAGAGCTGTCAGGCGCCATATGCTCGTTGAACAGGATTTGTGTGAAATATAACAGTCTAGGACTGCTTTTAGTATTCTGGTGGTCCAGAGGTAGCGTTCCCTGATCACAGTCGTGGGCTCGTGGGCCGTGGGTTCGAATCCTGGCGGGGTGAGGTGTTGATTATGTGTAGAAGTCCGAGTGTTTTATTGGGCTAATGAAATATATATGGATCCTCGTGTTTCGAAGCCGGATTTGGTAAAACGTTACTCTCTGACCACCTACGTGATACAGGTAGTCCCCATTAGAGGTTCACGGCGCCATAAGGTCGTTGAACAGGCTTTGTGTGAAATATAACAGAGTCGAGGACTGCTTTTAGTATCCTGGTGGTCCAGAGGTAGCGTTCCCCTGTCACAGTCGTGGGCTCGTGGGCCGTGTGTTCGAATCCTGGGAGGTGAGGTGTTGATTATGTGTAGAAGTTCGTGTGCTTTATTGGGCTAATGACATATATATATATATATATATATATATATATATATATATATATATATGTGTGTGTATTGTCATATTGCTTTTGGCTTTGCATATTGAATCTCAGAGTGATATTAATGACATTACTTAAACTGATTTAATTAAATTTACCTACTAAAATTCGGTAAATGACAAAAATGAAATAGTGAATACACGATTTATTCTTTAACGTTATTCGTAACTTAACTAAGGAACAAATTTGCCATAACAAACAAAAAATGATATGAACCAAGTAACGTTTACAACACATGATTGATAACGGTAACAAAGTGTTCTAAATAAAACACCTACAGTAGAATTAATGAACCGAGTAGATGACCCAGTTTGCTGGGTGTCTAGCTTATAAGTAATTCCGGGTTGTAAACCTGAGCGCTCCGTTATATCAGGGTTATACTTCAGCGGCACCTGGGAATAGGAGGTTCATGAAATTGTTTGGGTGGAGTATGCTTAAGTATGCTTTGTTATATTTACGTTGTTGAAGTTGATGGGAAAGCCTGGGAACTTTGTTATATTTTTTACTATATCAGGGAGTAAGAGGGTTGTTCAACCTGATGGGGGAGGCTAGGGTTTACTTTGTTATATTTTGATATACCAGGGAGTAGATAGCTCGTCAAACTGTTACGAGGGGTGAATGACCGTGGCAAACTCTGTTAGATCGAGGTATATCAGGTTATACTACAGAACGAGGTGGATCGCAAACCTGGCGGCAGACTAAAGCAATTTTCGTTTTGTGTGAGTATATTAAGTTATATTTCAGAGAAAGGGAAGTAGTAAGTCTGATTAGAGCTGGTAAGAGGAGACTAGAGTATACCTCGTATCTAGGTGCATCAGGATATATTTCAGAACATGAACTGTCGCAAAAAATGGTGGGAAACTAAAGCATATTTGTTATAGTATATTGTTATACTTCGGAGCAAGGTGAGCAGTAAACTTGGGAAGGAGAGACTACAATATACCTCGATATATCTGGGTATATCAGGATATATTTCAGGACTGGTTGGGAGGAAAATAGAATATATCTCTTTAAGTCTGGGTATATCAGGAAATATTTTAACGCACAGAGTCGAAAAAAATAGTGGCAAGCAAAAACATATTTAGTTATTGTGTATCGTTATATTTCATACCAAGACGAGCAGTAAGGGTATACGGAGACTAAAATATACCACGTCATATCTGGGTATATCAGGATATATCTCAAAGTAAAGAGTGTTATAAAGCTAGCTGACAAACTAAAGCATATCCGGTTATACTTCAGAACAAGGACAACAGAAACCCAGGCAGGAAGAGAATAGACTATACCTCGTTATATCTGGGCATATCAGAGCATATTTCAGAGGAGCGAAGGTTGTAAATCTCGCTGGCAGACTCAGGTTCTTATCTACCATCACGAGGGCTGGCTGGACCCCTTATCACTACCACACCTGTGTACATCACCCCACCTCCTCCTTCCCCCTCACTACTGTCCCAGAAGGGAAGAGGGATACTTTAATAATAATAATAACAATAATAATAAAAATAATAATAAAAATAATAATAATAATAAAAATAATAATAAAAATAATAATAATAATAATAATAATAATAATAATAATAATAATAATAATAATAATAATAATAAAATAATAATAATCATAATAATAATAATAATAATAATAATAATAGTAATAATAATAATAATAATAATAATAACAATAATAGTAATAATAATAACAATAATAATAATAATAATAATAATAATAATAATAATAATAATAACAATAATAATAATAATAATAATAATAATAATAATAATAATAAAATAATAATAATCATAATAATAATAATAATAATAATAATAGTAATAATAATAATAATAATAATAATAATAATAATAATAATAATAATAATAACAATAATAATAATAATAATAATAATAATAATAATAATAATTATAATAATAATTATTATTATTATTATTTTTAACGGTTTATTGAAAAAAAGTTTAGCAGTCCGAAGGCTGGAAATATACATTGGACAGAAATGACTTATTGCATACAAGGACATGGGGTGGGTGAGTCGTTTAACAGTAACTTTCATGACTAAAAGCAGAAGGAACATGATTTGAACATACACATTATAGTTTACAGTTGATAGCCTACTGTGTGAAGTCACGTAGGCCATGTGGTGTAGTAACTCGTGCGTAGGTGTTGACATGAAGGACCTCAGGTGGTCATGAAGACACGGGTTGGTGTGGTATTCAAGCGGTGCAGTGACTTGTCCCCGGGTGTTGACATGAAGGACCTCAGTGGTCATGGGGACACGGGTGGTGTGGGTGATGTGGTGTTCACGCAGTGTAGTGACTCGTCCTTGGGAGTTGACATAAGAACATAAGAATGGTGGAAACTGCAGCGGGCCTATTGGCCCGTACTGGGCAGTCCCGTTTACACCCAACCCCTATTGCTCATATAAGCATCCAACCTATGTTTAAAGCTATCCAGCGTATTCGAGTTAATGATGATATTTGGTAATTTGTTCCATTTATCCACTACTCTGTTTCCAAACCAGTGTTTACCTATTTCGCGCCTAAATCTAAATTTGTCTAATTTAAAACCATTGTTACGAGTTTGCTCCTGGTTGGATAGTTTGAGTACCTTTGTAATGTCCCCTTTGTTTAGCCCTGACTTCCACCTCTATCAGGTCGCCCCTCGCTCTACGACTCTTGAGGGAGTGCAAATTAAGATGCTTTAACCTGTCTCTATACTCAAGGTTCCTTATGCCCGGAATTAGTCTTGTCATTCTCCTCTGAATTCTTTCCAAGGATTCTATATCCATTCTGTAATACGATGACCAGAACTGAACAGCGTAATCCAGGTGTGGTCTCACAAGCGCAAGATACGGTTTGCTAGTCTTGTAACTAACACTCCTTTGTATGAACCCATGTACTCTCTTAGCCTTGTTAAGAGCAAAAACACATTGTTTACTTGGCTTAAGGTTCCTACTTATCATAACTCCTAAATCTTTCTCGCAGTCGGATTTCTCAAGGGCATCGTTGTTCATCTGGTAACTGGTTTCCCTGTTTACATCTCCTATACTGAGTACTTTACATTTGTCCTCGTTGAATTTCATCTGCCATTTTTCAGACCATTCGAAAAATTTGTTTAGATCTTCCTGTAGTTTTGCCGAGTCCTCTTCAGATTTAATAACACGTCCTATTTTAGTGTCTTCAGCAAATTTACTTATGTTGCTGCCTATGCCGATATCTATGTCGTTTATGTATATAATAAATAATAATGGTCCAAGTACTGAGCCTTGGGGAACTCCACTAGTAACGTTGCTCCAGTGGGATTTAGTACCGTTAATGCTCACTAGCTGTTTCCTGTCCTGTAACCACGCCCTAATCCATTTAAGGATATTTCCTCTGATGCCATGTGCTTCTACCTTTCTAATTAGTCTTTCGTGGGGGACTCTGTTGAAGGCTTTGCTAAAGTCGAGATATACCACATCATAATTTTGCCGCTCATCCAACAATTCGAAAATTGATGAAACGAATGTTAATAGATTAGTTAGACATGAACGCTCGCTTGTGAAGCCATGCTGGGAATCATTGATCAATCCGTGCTTCTCCAGGTGATTTCGAATAGAGTTTGAAATGATTGATTCCAGTAATTTGTCTACTATTGATGTTAGACTGATTGGGCTGTAGTTAGAGGATAGTGATCTATCCCCCTTCTTCAAAATCGGTATTACATTCGCTATCCTCCAGGATTCTGGTACTACACCTGTTTTTAAGGACATGTTAAACAACTTTGCTAAGGGCATACTAAGCTCTTCCTTACATTCCTTTAATACTCTGGCAAATATCTCATCGGGACCAGACTTATTAGGCTTTAGTTTGTCTATTTGCTTACTAACATCGTTACTAGTCACTACTATCTCGCTTAATTTGTTTCCTTCACTATCTCTGAATAGAGTCGGTGCCTCGGGTATCATTTTTAAATTTTCGGTGGTAAAAACTGTTGAAAAATATTTATTCAGATTATTGCTCATTTCTCCATCGTTATCAGTTAGCTCGCCAGTATCTGACCGTATTGGTCCAATCTTTTCTCGTGTTTTAGTTTGTTACATTTGGTAGAATCCTTTGGGGTTTGTCTTCGCCTCCCTTGGTATCCTTCCCTCATTATTCCTCTTAGCTTTCCTTATCTCGGTTTTAACCCTACTCGCCAATACCTTATAATAATCCCGGAGGTAAATTTCGCCACGATTTATCCTTCTACCTATAGCCTTCCTTTGGCCAATGATGTTCTTTAAATAATTATTAATCCATTTAGGGTCATTGTTGTCTGATCTGAGTTCTTTGTATGGTATGTTCTGCCTTTCTGCATTAAATAACTCATTATTTAAATTGTCGTGGAACTCGGCAATCTCAGATCGCGTTATCAGGTCAGTCTCACCAGTCAGGTCTCCTGGTACGGTGAGGTCGCCCTCTGTGGGTGCATTGAGTGAGGTCACCTCATGTGGTCATGTAGCTCACCCCGAAGCATGACACCCCCTCAATCAGCTGCCTCTTCAAACTGTCAAAGTTTGCCCTTCTGAAATCTGGGACTTTAGTGGAATTTTCCTTTGGAAGACTTCACGTGGTCATGGAGACATGGGGGGTGTGGTGTTCACGTGGTGCAGTAACTTGTCTATAGGAGTTGATAAGAAGGACCTCACGTGGTCATGAAGATATGAGGTGGTGTGGTTTTCAGGTGGTGCAATGACTCGTTCTCGGGTATTGATAATGAAGGACCTCACGTGGTCATGGAGACACCGGTGGTGTGGTGTTGTGTCACAGTACCTCACTCTAGGCTAAGTGGTGTTGCGTTATCTCGCAGTCAGGTGTAAAGACATCCCATGGCAGTTCCCAGGGTGCACTTATTAACACCGCCTGGTCAGAAGGTGGTGGTCGGTTCCCAGGGGTGGGTCACGGCTTTCGCTGGTACTGTCTAGTGCTGAATTCACTGGCTTAAACACTGTTCATCAATGTTCAACACTGATCCCACTTCTTTCCGAAGCGAAATTGTCACTTTTGGCGGGATTAATTTCATATCCCTGTGGTGAGGATGGGTCGAGGAGAGGGACTTAGGAATGGGCCAACATTAGCCAGGGGCAGCTGCTGAAGCATATCTTGACCCTCCGGTTGTCAAGGGTGTGTGTGTGTGTGTGTGCGTGTGTGTGTGTGTGTGCACAGGGTGGTGTTGGGATGGAGAGTAGTTGTCTCCAAGGGGACTAGGGTCAGACTCAAGAAAGCTGACCAGAGATTGGAGTGCCGTAACCCCTACCAAGTGTTGGAGGAAGCTGGCGAGGAAAAGAAGAGGCAGGACGGTGTGGTGGCAGGAGAGAAAAGGGCAGTTGGTCAAACCCTGCCCAGGGGTAAGGTCGTGGTCGTTGGGTTCAGCCAGGTGAGGTTCTTAGATAGGACTTTTTGTGCAAGAGATAGGAAACGTAGAGCTAGGGTGTGTTTTCCTGGGACTGGGATAGGACATGTAGCTGAGAGGATAGATAGGGTTTTGTCAGTAGTGTGTCTTAGTGTAGGAGGTAACGACATAGGGAAGGTTAGGAGTGAGGAACTGTTCAAGAGGTAAAAGGAGGCGCTAGGGAACGTTAGATATAGGGGAGGGATCCCGATAGTATGTGGTGTCTTGCCTAGAAGAGGAGTTGGCGATGAGTGGCTGTCCAGGGGAATTGCTATAAATTGCCGATTGGAAAAACATTGTGCAGGCAATGGTTGGGCGCTCATTGATAACTGGCAACCATTCTATGGCAACGGCTATCTGTACAGTCGTGACGGAGTCACTTGTCTCGCACGGGGATAAAGACGTTGTCTGCATCCCTGGAGGTGAAATTGTCACTCCAAAGGGGAGGGGGGTACGAGGGGGGGTGGTTGCCAGTAGAGAGAGGTCAAGGTAAGTGGGAGTAAAAAAACAAGCATCTCCTGAGGAGTAAAATTGGTTACGCAGAACAAGGAGTAAAACATGACCAGGGAAGGGTAGGTTTAAATGTATACTATACAAACAGTAGGAGCGTTAGAAATAAAATAAACTTGCTGAGAGCGGTTGTATGTACAGAGAATGTAGACGTCATAGCAATCACCGAAACTTGGATGAATCTTGCGAGCAAAAACGTTTTATCAGAGTACCACATAGAAGGGTACAACCTTTTTCACAAGGACAGGGAAGGTAGGAAGGGGGGAGGGGTCGCACTCTTCGTCAGGGATACATTAAAATGTTGTAGTAATAATTCAATAAAGGGTGAAATAGGAACCGAGTCTGTATGGGTAGAAATTAAGGAAGGGAGAGAATAACTAATTATGGGAGTGAGTTACAGGCCAACAAGTCTTAGGAAAGAAGCAGCTCAGCCCATATGGCAAAAAATGAATAGGGCAGCAAAATCCAACAACCTATGCATTATGGGGGATTTCAACTTCAGAAATATTGACTGGGACATTGCAGGTGACTATGAATCAGAAGACTTCCTAGAGGCAGTACAGGAATTTTTTTTTAAAACAAGTAATTTCAGAATCCCAAGGGATTTTTCCAGGTATATAGGACAAAGGTCGAGGACAAACTGACGCCTTTAAAGTCAGAGAGAGGGGACGTGATCGTTGATAGTGAGGAAATAAGCAAAGCATTAAACAGCTATTTCTTATCAGTTTTCACAGAAGAAATTAACAAGGAAACGCCAGAGGTGGAACTGATATTTAGGGGAAATGAAAAAGAGAAATTAAAGAATAATACCATCAGAAAAGAGGATGTTCTTAAGAAGAGAAATAAATTAAAGAAGACAAAATCCCCAGGGCCGGATGACATTTTCCCACGAGTTTTGAAAGAGTGTAAGGAACAGATTAGCGGACCCCTCATAAATTTATTTACAAAATCATTAGACATGGGAGTTGTGCCACACTTGTGGAAACAGGCAAATGTAGTACCCATATTAAAAAAAGGGAGACAGAGCATCAGCGTCAAATTACCGGCCGATTAGTTTGACGTCAACAGTGGGGAAATTTCTTGAATCAATTATAGCAAATAGCATCCTATCGCATTTAGAGAAAAACAAATTAATTTACGACTATCAACGTTCATTTACAAAGGGAAAATCTTGTCTAACAAATCTGCTGACGTGTTTTAGGAAAGTGTTCGAAGTAGTAGATAATGACGAATATTCCGATGTTATTTACTTAGACTTTGACAAAGCATTTGACAGAGTACCGCATCAGAAGCTTCTGAGAAAAGTTAAGGCTCATGGTATCGAGGGAAAGTTTTAAATTGGATAAAAGCATGGCTCACCGATAGAACACAGTGGGTCAGCGTAGATTGTGTTAAATCTGAGTGGGGCTGTGTAACCAGTGGGGTTCCCCAGGGATCAGTATGGGCCCACTTTTGTTCATAATCTATATAAACGATCTAGATACTGGGATGAGCAGTGACATAAGCAAGTTTGCGGATGACACCAAAATAGGGCGGCAGATTAATTCAGGGCAGGATGCAAATGCACTACAGGAGGATTTAAATAAACTGCAGGAGTGGTCAGAGAAATGGTAAATTATATTCAACACCAGCAAGTGCAGCGTACTTAATATTGGTAGAACAAAGACTGTCAATATATACAGCCTTAACAACATCAACCTTGGGAAGTCGACTTGTGAAAGAAACTTAGGGGTACTTGTAAGCCCGGACCTACGGCCTAGAAAAAAATTCGTTAATGTTTGAAATATGGCAAACAGAGTATTAGGTTTTATATCTAGAAGTGTAAGCAATAAGAGTGCGGAGGTTATATTGCAACTATATCTTGCTCAAGTCAGGTCGCACCTCGATTATGCTGTTCAGTTCGGGTGCCCTTAATTAGAATGGATATCAATTCACTGGAATCGGTGCAGCGAAGAATGACGAAAATGATTCCGGGACTTAGAAACCTTCCATATCAAGATAGATTAAAGAAAAACTAAACTTGCATTCCCTTGAAAGACGAAGAGTGCGGGGAGATATGATAGAGATATTTAAGTGGGTGAAAGGAATCAATAAAGGAGATATAGATAAAGCTCTTACAATATCCGACCAGGATAGGACTCTTAGCAACGGATTTAAGTTGTATAAATTAGGTTTAGGTGGGAGATGGGAAGGAACTGGTTCACAAATAAGGTGGTGGACGAGTGGAACAAGCTTAGCAACTTTGTAGTAAGTGCTGGGACGCTGGAAAGTTTTAAAAGGAGGCTAGATAGATTCATGGATGATAGACAGTGGTTGTAACTCTCGATAGGAGCTACAATGCAAAGGCCAATTGGCCCATCGCAGACTCCTTATTTTCTTATGTTCTTATGTTATGTAATGCATCTGGTGTGGCAGCATTTGTTAGTGTTAAGGTGCAAGCACTGCTTGCTCCCTCTCTCTTTCAGCTACAGCCGGTTGCTAGCCCTCGTGCCGAACAGAGAAGCAACTTGCAAAACTCTTCCCCTGCCAGTACACAGCCTTCACTATCAAGACTCCTGCTGTGCCTCCTCGTGGCAACACATGGCAACTGGGGTGTCTTGTGGGCCCAGGCTAGAACAGCAGGGGATCTTGGAGTAGCAGTGGACCCCAGAGGGTCGGCGCATAAGCCCACTGGCGCGTGGACACGTCCTGGTACCTAATCAACCACTGCCCTGCTGCCTTTCGGATTAACCTTTGTAGGTATAAAGCTACGGGAGTAAACCTCGAACGAAAAATCTGCGGTGGAGCCCGCATCAGGCAGACATGCTTATAGAGCTCCAACAAGACCCAAACGGCGGAATAGACGGAAGAAGTGACCAACATGGGAACCCAACGACTAAACCGGCGGACGAAAGCAATGCATGATGGCAGGCTACTAAGGAGAAACCCACCATAGGGCTATCGGCAGTCTATTGCAACTCTCCCTCTATCCAGTCGTTGCAACACTTGCACCACTGGATCAGGAAAAGGGAGAGCCAAGATGTGTGGTTTTAGTCTGAGCGCCTGCCTCACCACATAAATTAACTCACACACAGCCATCATTCAGCTCATCATGACTGCCGGGAGTCTCTAGTCACAACTCCGAACAAGGGGTGGCACAGATGAGATGGTCGTGTATGCAATGGGATCTAGGCAGCAGAGCTATCCGGTCCTGTCTGTGAAACTGAGCAGCCCAACATGGGGAGGGGGCTAAAAAGGGTGCCCTAAACATAGCCACCCTAAAGAACCAACCTTACTGGGCAACCGCACCCAGTAAGTTCACCCTTATGCGATCGTAAACACAATTATAATCACAGATCAAAACAAAAACAAACTATACAACCTCTTGTGGTCACTGCATGGAATGTCAGGACCCTTCTGGATACAGGCGTTTCCTCAAAGAAGAACCGACCTTGTGGCAAAAGAGCTGGCTAGGTATATCATCAACATAGCAGCCATTAGTGAGTCCCGGTTTCCAGACGAGGGTCGACTCACAGAACGTGGATCTGGGTATACCTTCTTCTCAAAGGGTAATCCTGCTGTGGAGACCAACCACATTTACGGAGTTGGCTTTGCCATCTGCCAAAGCATCCCACACAGGCTAACTGAAATGCCTGTTGGGATCAACGAGCGCCTCATGACGCTCAAAGTCCCACTGAATCACTCATGTTACTCCTTTTTCATCAGTGCATATGCCCCAATACTGGATGCAGAAGATGATATCAAGAAAGCCTTTTTCTCCGACCTTGACAGAGTGATAACCTCTATCCCCAGAGAAGATAAGTTTGTGCTCCTTGGTGACTTCAATGCCAGAGTTGGCAGAGATGATAACATTTGACAGGGAATCATAAGGAGAAATGGACGAGGCAAGTATAATCCCAACGGCTTACTTCTCCTCAGAAAGTGTTCTGCACACAACCTCAATATCACCAATACCTTGTTTAGGCAGGCCGACAATTTCAAGGGTTCGTGGCAACACCCACGATCCAGACACTGGCATCTCATTGACTAAATCATTATCAGAGAAAGAGACCTCCGAGATGTCGTCATCACCCGAACCATGCATGGCTTAGACTACTACGACACTCATCATCGGCTCGTCATAGCCAAGCTCTGACTTCACGTTGCCTAAATTAAACTCCTTAATTAAATTTGAAGAAGGCATCCATCAACGCTGGAAGGAGCACTACCATTCGCAGCTCAACCGAAACGCTAAAGTGGATGTCCTGACTACCCAGCTGGTCCCTCAGCATCCATAGCTGACCCATCTCCCTCCCTGGAGGAGGTAGCTATTGATATCAAACAGATGGAAAATAACAAAGCCTCAAGGCGTGATGGAATCTCAGCCGAGGTGTATAAAGCAGGAGCACCTCTGCTTACCAGCCGTCTCCACTCTCTCCTGGAGAATATGTGGGAAAATGAGGAAATACCTCTAGCTCCTAAAGACGTCTCCATGTCAATATTTATAAGAACAAGGGAGACCGGTCAGACTATGGCAACTACCGCTGGATCTCTCTGCTGACTGTAGCTGACAAGATTATTGCCAGAGTCCTCCTAAACAGAATTCTCCTTGAGGTAGAAAACTTCCTCCCAGAATGTCAATGTGGCTTTAGACCATAAATTGGTACCACTGATATGATCTTTGTTGCACACTAGATACGGGAAAAATGCAGAGAACAGCCTCGTGACCTGTACATGGCTTTCATCGACCTAACAAGGCCTTCGACTCGTTCAACAGAGAAGCACTCTGGCAGACCCTCAGCCATTTTGGCTGCCCACCAAAATTCATCGCCATTGTGAGGCAACTCCACGATGGCATGGGCGGCAGTGTCCTGCGCAATGGTACCAAGTCTGAGCTCTTTCCCATCCACATAGAGGTCAAATAAGGATGCATACTGGCATCAACTCTCTTTTCTATTTTCTTGGCTGCTTTCCTTACTCGTGCCAGTGCCAATTTACCCGGCGGAGTGAACTCCTTGTAGAGTTTCATTGGTAAGTTAATGGGGTGGTGGAGCGCTTTAACCTCAGTTTGTCCAGACGTTTTGCTACTTCAAATTCTTCCACTAAGTGGGAAAGGCGGCTGGTAGGTAAGCAGGGAGACTGGTTGTGTCAAGTTGGGGGAACGAATGGCACATAATTGCGAAATGGTTGTTTGATTGCTCAGCTGGGTTACCATGCTACTCACTGTTTTTGGTCTGCCTCAGGTGTTGCAGCTTGGTTGGGTAGTAAGACTTCTATACAGAGCTTATTTCACGGATGACTTGGTTGCAAAGGGACCTGTAGCGGTTGAGGTCAATGTGATAAAAGGCTCTGTCTCTCTGTTGTGTAAGTATTTTTATCCGAGGTGTGATCCAGGGAAAGTCAGGTGGGTGTGATCTGACGGACTTCTCGGGGAAGAAATGGTGGTGAGCTTCCGTGGTGGTGTTGGTATAATTTATCCATTTGGTGTCCACGTCATCCACACTAAGTACTTCAGTCCAGGGATGGTGAACTAGCTATCCAGTCTCTGAACAGACGCAGTGCAGAGTCAGTAATCGGCCTGTAGGTCTTGATGTGGGGTCTTTGCACTTGGCTGGTAGTGGGAGCTGGAGACCAGAACACTGATAGGTGTGTGCTACACCCGATAGAATGCATTGGTTGAGGTAGCTGGTACTGGTCCGTTAAGTCAATGAAGATGAAGTCAAGGGTATTTTGACCGTGTATAGGGGAGTTCATAGCTTGTGATAGTAGCAGCTGTTCCTTGATTACCAGCGGTGTCAATTTCGTTATAATCCCCGCATAATACTAGCTTGGCACATGGGTACCTAAATCTGAGGTGGTCTGAGGTGGTAATGAGGTGATTGTTAAGAATATCTCTCTGGTGGGTGAGCAAGGTGGATGGTATGCCACACAGTATATGATAGAGGCAGTGCGGCAAGGATGGGCATATGGCACAACATGTACCCATAATGCCTCCACATTAGCTGGGACTAAGACATCCCGGCGTGAAGGGCATATTTCATCTTGACAGAAGAGAGTAACGCCCCCTCCACGTCCATGTGAACGAAGGTGATGAAAGAGATGATATCCCTCAATGTGGCAAGTTTCAGGAACAATTTGCCACGCCTTGCAGATGGCAACGATGTTGGTAGCAATTGACTTGACTGTTTGCCAGCTCGTCACTTATGTTGGCGAGGGAAGCGACGTTGGAGAGCAGCAAGGAGGGGAGATTGTACCATATTCAGGGAACTTCGATGTATTCGAATGGTCTGTCAAGAATAAGTTTCATGTGTTTTCCAGTGGAGGCGATAGTCCTGATGGGCTTCTGTTTATGACGTACTTGTTTACGGCTACGAGCATGGAATATGATCAGTGATTTTATAGCGCAATAACACTGCCATCTGGATATCCGTTCCCTCACTTTAAACTGTACAGGGTGTACCTGGAGTGTCTCACTGGTGGACATCAGTTGATATCTGTTGCTGTGGACGGACGGAAGTGTTTGTCCACTGGCCTTAAACTCAATGGCGGCACTAAGTGGACCACCGACAGAGTTTCCATGGCGCAGTACACTGGTAGACATTTGTTAATGTTTGTCTAGTCATAAACACCCCGGTAGTCTTTGTCCGGGGTTGGCCCATATTGGTGGAATTAGGCACTTCTCTTCCACTCTGGCCAAGGAAACAAAAAGAGTACTTTATTATAATGCTTCTGGATCAATTGTCAGGGTCAAGAATATAGACTTACTGGTCCATCCTTTTGTCACACACACGCACACACTACTCCCTACTTTGCTGGCTCCCGGACAGATGGCCGAAGGACACTTGGCCGACGGACGTTTCAACGACGGACATTTGACCGAACGGACATCGACCGACGGACATTTGGCCGAACGGACAATAGACCGAACGGACAAATGGTCGAATGGACAATAGACCGAACGGACAAATGGCCGAACGGACATTTGGCTGAATGAACATATGGCCTTTTTAATTTTTTATTTTATTTTTCTTTCTTCTTTGCAATGCATTTATTGCACATTTACTAAAGGATAAAAGATATTTATTGTAATGTAATTGCTTCTTTGCAAAGTATTTGCTTTATAAAACAAAGGATAAAAAGATAACATAATTCTAATGTGATACATTTGCATGGTATCCATTTTTTTTTTTGGGGGGGTTTGGGGCGTGGCTAAGAACTTCACCTGACTTAACATGACTAGTTACGTCGCCCTTTCTCTTGTGTTTGTGGTGGTGTTAGTGTGTGGATTAGCGGATGTCATGTTTTTGACCTGACCTCACGTTTTGTAAGGTCACCCTGTGTACATAAACCTCTCTCAGTCCTTGTAATTAACTAGTTAAATTGAAATTGGGGAAAATAATGCTGATTGTTTCCGAATAATGCTGATTATTTCCGGTCTACCAGATATTAAGCACAAGACTGAAGCAATTTTTATATAGCAATTACATTACAATTAATATATTTTATCCTTTAGTAAATGTGCAAAAAATGCATTGCAAAGAAGAAAGAAAAATATAAATAAAATTAAAAAGACCATATGTCCGTTCAGCCAAATGTCCGTCGGCTCGATGTCCGTTCGGTCAAATGTCCTTCGGTGAAACGTCCGTCGGCCAAATGTCCTTCGGCCATCTGTCCGGCCACGACTTTGCTTTCACTGGGAATCGAGTATGAAGATCATCCAGCTATGATACAATGATTTGATTTATCAAGGATGTCACCCAGGTTGGAGAGTTCTGAGGTGACTAAAGAGGCCGATACAGGACCGGCAGGGTCGATAACAGATGTTGCACATGTGGAGGGCTACATCTAGTGCGGGAGGGGCAGCAGCAGCGTCGTTCCGGCGTTGGCGCTTGTCTGTCCCGTTATGCAGTAGGGGATAACTCGAAAGTTTGACACCTTCTTGTGTGGTGATTCTCTAAGCGTTACGGTGTGGAGTAATCGTCTCCCAGGTGAGGGGGTCGATTTGGCACTTTTTCAAGTATGCTTTAAGACTATCCTTATACCTTTATTGGTGCCCAAGAGCATTACGTTTACTATTCTTTAGGTGACTGTAAAGTAGCTGCATTGGCAGTCTACTTTCGTCCATGCGGATATCATGGCCAGTCCAGCGTAGTTGTTCATGGATAAAGGTAGATTCGATGCTTCTACAGTTGGTGTCAGCAAGAATACTGGCATTTGTTGTCATGTCTTCCCTGTGAACTTGGAGGATAGAACATAGACTATGTTGGAGAAAGTTTTCAAGTGCCTTGGTGTGTCTCCTGTATGTGACCCATGTCTCTTTGCCATATCGCAAGGTGAGGAGAACCACTGCTCGATATACGTGTAATTTTGTAGATAATTTTAGCTATCTACAGCTGAAGACACGGTTTCGGAATCTGCCAAAGGCTTGAGATGCACATCTGATCCGATGCTGATTGTCTTCATCGATGTCGTCGGTGGTGGACAGGTGGAAGCCAAGATCCCGAAAGTGGGTAACATTAGAGAGGGTAGTACCGTTAAGCTGCATGGATGGGGGAGATGTGGCTGAACCAGGGGCAGGCTGAAAGACAATCTAAGTCTTACGTACATTCACCTCAAGACCAAAGTGTGCATACGCATCTGCGTAGGTGTTCAGGATCTCCTGCAGATTGTGTTCACTGTGAACAACAAGGGTAAGGTCGTCTGCATGCTGAATCTCAGTAATGGAAGCTGCCGACACCTTTGTTCCTGCCTGGAGTCATCTTATGTTAAAAAGGCCCTTCAGCCAGTACTCAATGTCCACCCTGCTGGCTAAATTGGTGCTGGGAAGAGTAAGGAAGGCAGCCAAGAAAGTGAAAAAAGTGTTGGTGCCACTTCACACCCTTGTTTGACCCCCGTTTGGATGGGTACGAACTCAGAATGGGTGCCATTGAGCAAGACGCTGCCATTCATGCCATCGTGGAGTTTTCTCACAATGGCGATGAATTTTGGTGGGCAACCAAAACGGCTGAGGGTCCATCAGAGGACTTCCCTGTTGACCTATTCGAAGGCCTTGGTTAGGTCGATGAATGCCATGTACAGATCACGACGGTGTTCTCTGCACTTTTTATGTATCTCACGGGCAACAAAGATCATGTCAGTGGTGCCACCTGATGGCCTAAGGCCACATTGAGATCTTGGAAGGAAGTTTTCCGCCTCAGGAAGAAGTGTGTTTTGGAGGACATAGGCGATAATCTTGCCAGCTATGGACAGCAGTGAGATCCCGCGGTAGTTGCCACAGTCCGACCGACCTCCTTTGTTATTATTAAGAGCTTGGGGTATTTCCTTCTTTTCCCATATATTCTCCAGGAGAGAATGGAGACGGCTGGTAAGCAGAGGTCCTCCTACTTTATACACCTCGGCTGAGATTCCATCAGGCCCTAAGGTTTTATTTTTCATCTATTTGATGGCAGTAGCTACCTCATCCAGGGATGGAGAATAGCTGAGATGAGTCAGCTCTGGATGCTGAAGGACCTGCTGGGTAGTAAGTACATCTACATGGGTGTTTTGGTTGAGCAGTGAATGGTAGTGCTCTTTCGGTGCTGAAGGAGGCTTTCATCATCTTTAATTATGGAGTTACCATCGGATGACCGGAGGGAGGCTGCGTCACTATTGATTGGCCCATAAAATGTTTTAGTGGAAATTAAAAATTTGCGCATTTTGTCTTGATCTTCAATTTTTTTGTTTCACATACTTTATTTTTAAACCAGTTGTTCTTAGATTACAAAGTTCCCGCTGGGTCGCCGCTTTTGTTCTTGCAGAAGGTATCAACTTTGGTCAGAGACTGAAGGTTGTTCTGTCAGTCAGTTAAAGCGGCACGCTTATCATCGATGAGTACATTGAATGCTGGGTCATTTTCATCAAACCAGTCCTAGCATATTCTTACGATCTGGCTGAGGGTCTCTCTGAAGATTTGTGTCATGACAGTGTCGAGAATACCCCATTAGGCAATGGGATTTGGGTTGTTTGTTATAGGGTTGTTTATAAGCCCATGTTTGAGCTGCTCTCTGAAAGCATGTGCTACCGCTGGATCCTCCGGACACTTAGTGTTAAAAACTCCTCTGGAGGCTTGATGCCTTCTTCATTTTGGGGTTACGTGATGTGGGAGCTTGACTCTGACGAGCATATGATCAGTGTTGCAGTGGTCTGACCCGCGCATGGCACAGGTAATTAGGACATCTCGGCGATCTCTTTCCCTGACAATGATGTAGTCAATGAGACACTAGTGTTTGGATCGTGGGTGTTGCCACGAACCCTCGAACTTGCTGAGGAGGAGTAGGTCGCTTGGATTACACTTGCCAAGTTTCTCCATATTATTCCATGCCAAATTTCATCATCTCTGCCAACTCTGGCATTGAAGTCACCAAGGAGCTCAACCTTATCTTCTCTGGTGATAGAGGTTAGCACTCTGTCGAGGTCGGCATAAAAGGCCCGCTTGATGTCATCCTTTGCATCCAGTGTCGGGGCGTATGCACTGATGAAAGAGGTATTACGTGAGTGATTCATTGGGACTCGCAGCATGACGAGGCGCTTGTTGATCCCATTAGGCATTTCAGTTAGCCTGTGTAGGATGCATTGGCGGATGGCAAAGCCAACTCCATAAATACAGTTACTCTCAGCAACAGGCTTACCCTTCCAGAAGAAGGTATAGCCAGACCCCGTTCGGTTAGTTGACCTTCGTCCGGGAGCAGGGACTTACTATGTCGATAGTATACGTAGTCAGCTCTTTTGCCACAATGGAGGTTTTTCTTTCAGGGCACTCATGCGTGCCAGTACCCAGAAGGGTCCTGACATTGCGTGCAACGACCATAAGAAGTTTTATAGTTTGTTTTGGTTTGGATCTCTGATTTTGATTGTGTTTTCGACCGCATAAGGATGACCTTAATGGGCCCGGTTGCCCAGTCAGGATGGTTTTTAAGGCAGGCTATGTTTAAGGCACCTTTTCTAGCCCCCTCCCCATGTGGGGTGAGCAGAGTGGCTCCTCGAAATGGCTGTTCAGTCGCACACAGGACCGGATTGCGGTGCTTCCCAGATCCCAGTACACAAACGACCATCTTATCTGTGCCTCCCATGTGCAGAGTTGTAACTAGAGACTCCCGGCAGTCATCTGTGCCTGTCCTCGTCGCCACTTGTCCGTCCCCATAAGACTTTTGGTGATAAAGGGGGTTTGATTATGAAGAGAGCTATGATGAGTTGGATAATGGCTGCACATGAGTTGATTTATGTGGTGAGACAGAAGCGCAAGCTGCAACCACACATCTTGGTTCTCCCTTTTCCTGATCCTGTGGTGCATGTGTTGCAATGACTGGGGAGAGGGAGAGTTGCAATAGATTGCTGATAGCCCAGTTTGTTGGGTTTCTCCTTAGTAGCCTGTCCATCAGGCATTGCCTTTACCCGCCGATGTAGTCGTTGGGGTCCCATTGTGGTCACCTCTTCCGCCTATACCTCCGCTGGGGTCTCTTTGGAGCTCTGTAAGCATGTCTGCTTGGTGCGGGACTCCACCGTAAATTTTTCGTTTGGGGTTTACTCCAGTAGCCTTATACCTATGAAGGTTAATCCGCAAGGCAGCGGGCCAATGGTTAGTAGGCGCTAGGGCATGTCCACATGTCAGTGGGCCTATCCGTCTTCCCTCTGGGGCCCACTGCTTCTTCGAGATCCCCTGCTGGTCTAGCCTGGGCCCACAAGGCACCCAGTTACCGTGTGTTGCCAGGAGGAGGAATAGCAGTAATTTTGATGGTGAAGAGGCTGTGAACTGGCAGGAGAAGAATTATGCAAGTTGCTTCCCTGTTCACCACGAGGAAAATCCAGCAGAGATAGCTAAAATCGAGAGGAGCAGTCAGTGCTTGCATCTTAACACTAACATAATGCTGCCACAATAGGCGCATTTCACCACCCCCTGTGCGAGCACACACAACACAGACACACACACACTTGTGTCCTGATCTATTCGGCGCCTCGCTGCTAGAGCCACATGGAGCATCCTGTTGGCCCCTACTCCTCAACTCCCTCCCCTCTACCCCTCCTCCCCACTGGAATATAGCAAGTTCCCGCCAGAACTTTTGGAAAGGAGTTGAATTAGGGTTGAGCAGTGACGAATAGTACTTAGAGCCAGAGAAATCAACGTTAAACAGTAATTGCTAAGAGTTTGGGCCAAGTTAACCTTCACACAGTAAGATCCTACATAGTTACCCAGAGATAACTGCCAACAACTACTGGCGATGTGTTAATCCGTCCGTGATGGGAGGCCTGGGTAAAGTCGAGTGTCGTACTGTACCTCCGCACTTGACTGTGAAACACCACTACACCACTGGGTGAGGTCCGGTGACAGGTTGAACATGGGGTGCACAATAAACTAGCCTCTTTAAGTGGGGAAAAAATGACACCAGGCCACGATGCGTCTCTATGACGCTACGACACCATGTAGTGAATGAGTTACTACAACATCATGTGAGGTTCCTCATAACACCATCTGTGAGAGAGTTACTACACATCATGCGGTCCCTCATAACACCATCTATGAGAGTTACTACACCACATGCGGCCCCTCATAACACCATCTGTGAGGGAGCTACTACACCACATGCGGCCCCTCATAACACATCCTGAGAGGGAGTTACTACACCACATGACGCCCCTCATAACACCTTCTGAGAACAAGTTACTACACCACATGTGGCCCTCATAGCACCTTCTGTGAACGAGTTACTACATCACATGTGGCCCTCATAACACCTTCTGTGAACGAGTTACTACAACACATGTGGACCTCATAGCACCTTCTGTGAGGGAGTTACTACACCACATGTGCCTTTCATAACACCTTCTGTGAACGAGTTACTACAACACATGTGGCCCTCATAGCACCTTCTGTGAACGAGTTACTACACCACATGACCACATGTGGCCCTCATAACACCTTCTGTGAAAGAGTTATCTCACCAGATGAAGCCCCTCATAACATCATCTGTGAGGGAGTTACTACACCACATGTGGCCCTCATAACACCATCTGTGAGGGAGTTACTACATCACATGTGGCCCTCATAACACCTTCTGTGAACGAGTTACTACAACACATGTGGACCTCATAGCACCTTCTGTGAGGGAGTTACTACACCACATGTGGCCCTCATAGCACCTTCTGTGAACGAGTTACTACATCACATGTGGCCCTCATAACACCTTCTGTGAACGAGTTACTACAACACATGTGGACCTCATAGCACCTTCTGTGAGGGAGTTACTACACCACATGTGCCTTTCATAACACCTTCTGTGAACGAGTTACTACACCACATATGGCCCTCATAGCACCTTCTGTGAACGAGTTACTACACCACATGTGGCCCTCATAACACCTTCTGTGAACGAGTTATTGCACCACGTGAAGTCCTTCATTACACCTTCACTACACTACGTGTTTGCTGGTCAACACCACAGCGCACGTGGCCTGCGAGACCTCACACAGAAGGGCAAAAGACTAGCCCCTGTTATCTCCTGTAAACAAGGGGTGCCCAATAAACTAGCCCCTAGAGGGGCAAATTGTTACCACTCCCTCCTTGTCAAAGTATGTGATTAGTCATTTCTGTCCACTGTATATTTTCAGCTTTCGGTCTTATGAACTTTTTCAATAAGCCGTTAATTATTATTATTGTTATTATTATTATTATTATCATTATTATTATCATTATTATTATTACGGTATTATTATTGTTACTACACAGACATTATGAAAAAGCCTCTCTATTAGATTTAAAAAAGGAAGGGAGAGTGATAAGAGAGAAGAAAGGGAGGGGAGAGATGGAGAGGCTGGAGGGAGGGAAGAGTGGGTGGGAGGGAGAGGATCCAGGGAGGGGTAGTAGGGAGCGAGAAAAGGATTACGAACAAACATACACACTGGCCACTGTTTAGTTTACGGCGTTGTATAATATTACTAACCCAGACCACAAGTCATGGTGGGCGCCAGCTGCTATTATTAATAATGGCTGAACTTTAATATAGCTGAGAGAGAGTAGGCGAGGGGATGAGAGGGAGGATATATATATATATATATATATATATATATATATATATATATATAAGAAGAGAGAATTTTTTTTTTTACGGGCACAGGTCACTGACCCATATCGGGGTCTGGGAGGACGAAAATGTAATAATAATAATAATGATAATAATAATAATAATAATAATAATAATAATAATAATAATAATAATAATAATAATAATAACAATAATAATAATAATAATAATAATAATAATAATAATAATAATAATAATAATGAAGATAAGTAAAATTTATAATAAAAAATACAAAAATAAAAATAAAATAATAATGATAACAATAATAAAAATAATAAAAACTCTGCAATAATAATAATAATAATAATAATAATAATAATAATAATAATAATAGTAATAAAGAACCATAAAGAAATACAAAAAAAAAGATAATTAGTGAGGTACAATATATATATGTTGTGTTGTCAAAGTAAGAGAAACAATTGAGACCCTGCAATTGTGTGTAAATGAGGAAGAAAGTCAGATCAGCAACCTGGGACTTGGTCACAATTTTTGTGATGACATATGAAAGCAGGATCTATCATTAGACAATACATTATGCTTCCAGTATCTTCCCAGGTGGTAGTACCTCCCTGTTTGGTAGCTGCCCACTACCTATTACCTAATATATATATATATATATATATATATATATATATATATATATATATATATATATATATATATATATAGAACAAGTAAATCACTGTAGGTGCGCGTGATCTAGGTATATGCATGTAACAGGAAGAAAGCACGAAGTTCCCAAGCGCTTTCGTGTAATTCACATCTTCAGGGGTGTACAGACTAAGGAGAAGTACAAAACAAGGTGTATATATACAGAGGAGGGTGAGATCAGGTCCACAATGTCAGGTATTAGGTAATGACCCTATAAACAGTCTGTACCCACCCCTGAGATGTGAATTACACAGCGCTTAGGAACTAGTATTTTAACATGTGGTTATCAACATATATATTCTGTTTTTCTTTCCTTGTGGTTATCATATATATATATATATATATATATATATATATATATATATATATATATATATATATATATATATATATATATATAATCAACATATATATATATATATATATATACATATATATATATATATATATAATCAACACCTCAACCCGCCAGGATTCGAACCCACGGCCCACGAGCCCATGACTGTGACCGGGGAACGCTACCTACTGGACCACCAGGATACTAAAAGCAGTCCTAGACTCTGTTATATTTCACAAAAAGCCTGTTCAATGAGCTTATGGCGCCGTGAACCTCTAATGGGGACTACCCGTATCACGTAGCTGGTCAGAGTTACGTTTTACCAAATCCGGCTTCGAAACAGGAGGATCCATATATATTTCATTAGCCCAATAAAGCACGCAGACTTCTACATGCAATCAACACCTCAACCCGCCAGGTTTCGAACCCACGCCCCACGAGCCCATGACTGTGACCGGGGAACGCTACCTACTGGACCACCAGGATACTAAAAGCAGTCCTAGACTCTGTTATATTTCACACAAAGCCTGTTCAACGAGCTTATGGCGCCGTGAACCTCAACAATGAATACCATGAGTACATCACCAGATCGAAGACAGAAGTCAACTGACAACGCAGGCCAGTGGTGGAGGTCCGAAGACTACCCAAAGTTTGTGTTAACTAAAAACCGGCTTTGACTTGACTTAAATGCTAGTGACAGGAGGGAAGGAGGTTCAGGGGAAGGATAAAGGGAGGATTGAAGTGAATTTTAGAAGGAGAGAAAGGTGCCGTGGCTAAACACCGCTTACGTTATTTTGGGTTTTAAGTTGGAGGCAGCAGCAACTCGCCCGGACGCGGCGAGGAGGTGGCAGGTCCCAGAGTCAGGTGAGCGTGAGGTCAAGCATCAGGTGCGTGTTGGGTTAGGCAATGGTTTCTCAGTACTAAGTCGGCTTGATTGGGTGTGGTGTTTTCTTGTTTGGAGGAAATGTCTTGGTCTTCTGTCTAGAGTCTTAATTTTCTTCTTGCTCTCCTCCTCTTCTTGCTCTCTTGGAGTGACCATTTCGTCGTGTGTTCTTCGTCGCTTTCATGTCTTAGGTCCTGTTCTTCGTCGTCTTAGTGTCTTAGGTTTTCGTAGATGTGGAAGAAGTCGGAGACGGTGAGCTTGACCACATGAGCTTCTGCCCCTGGGCCCTCGTGGTGTTCTTGGTTCTTTGTAACGTGTGTGTTTTCTTGGGTATTCTTTTCTTTATTTTTTTTTCTTCTTGTTTTTTCTTGTCAGCAAGGAGGGCCTCTTTGTAGCTCAGTTTCTTGTCAAGTCGGGCCTTGGCTATCCTGCATTCCTCCTTCCATTTGGGGCAGGTCCGGTCGGCGGAGGAATGTGGGCCGCCACAGGCAGTGCATTTTTTCACTGTGTTAGGGCAGACGGTGTCCGGGGTTGCCGCACAGAGAGCAGGTGTCCTCCTGCGCCTCACACTTGTTGACAGTGTGACCGTAGTGCTGGCATTTGTAGCAACGTTTTGGTCTGCATTAAGGCTTGACTGGCACAGTTATCCACGCCAGTTGAGCCTCCTTGGGTAGGGTTTCGTGGTGTCCGACAAGGGCAGTGGTGTCGGACAGCTTCTTGACAACTTGGAGTTGTCCCTTGAGTAGTTCATTCAGTTCTTTTTGGTCCACGTGGGCAATTTCTGCGTGGGAGATTACTCCCATCTTCAGGTTGTCCCAATCGTGGGCAATCATTTTTAGTGGGATGCCGTTTTTGTCGGCGATCTCCGCGAGTTGTCCGGGCATACCATAATCGGTGAAGGTAATCTTGATGTCTCCATGGAGCTTCAGTCGATCCACCTTGGTAACCTCCACGATCCCATTAGTTTCAAAGAACTTCTTGAGAACTAGGAGGTTTAATTTCTTGGGGCAGGTCGGGTTAACCAGGCGTATCCGCGCCACCTTGTCAAATTCGTAACCGTTTATGGTGAGAGAGGGTTAGAGAATGAACATGAACATGAAATGCTAGTGACAGGGGGGAAGGAGGTTCAGTGGAAGAATAAAGGGAGGATTGAAGTGAATTTTAGGAGGAGAGAATAGGTGCAGTGGCTAAACACCGCTTGCGTGAGGGAGTATAAGTTGGAGGCAGCAGCAACTCGCCCGAACGCGGCTAGGAGGCGGCAGGACAGAGTCAGGCTAGCGTCAGGTCAAGCGTCAGGTGCGTGTTGGGTTGGGCCATGGGTTCTCAGTGCTTGGTCTGCTTGATTGTGTGTGTTGTTTTCTTGGGTGGAGGAAATGTCTTGGTCTTCTGTCTTGGTATTCTTCTTAGCTTGATGTAGATTTTCTTCTAACTCTCCTCCTCTTCTTGCTCTCTTGAAGTGTCCATTCATTCGTGTTTGGGTCTTGTTGTTCGTCTTCCTCGTGTTTTAAGTCCTCATAGGTGTGGAAGAAGTCGGAGACGGTGAGGTTGACCACGTGGGCTTCAGCTCCACGGGCCTCGTGGTGTTCTTGATTCTGTGTGGCGGGTGTCTTTTCTTGAGTTTTCTTTTCTTGGGTTTTCTTTTCTTGGTTTTTCTTTTCTGCTGGTTTTTTCTTGTCTTGGGAGCGTACAGCAAGGAGGGCCTCTTTGTAGCTCAGTTTCTTGTCGAGTCGAGCCTTGGCTATCCTGCATTCCTCCTTCCATTTCGGGCAGGTCCGATCGGCGGAGGAATGTGGGCCACCACAGGCAGCGCATTTTTTTACTGTGTTGGGGCAGACCGTGTAGCGGTGTTCGGGGCTGCCGCACAGGGAGCAGGTGTCCTCCTGCGCCTCACACTTGTTGACAGTGTGTCCGTAGTCCTGGCATTTGTAACAGCGTTTCGGTCTGCAGTAGGGCTTGACTGGCACAGTTACCCACGCCAGTTGAGCCTCCTTGGGTAAGGTTGTATGGTGTCCGATGAGGGCAGTGGTGTCGGACAGCTTCTTCACAACTTGGAGTTGCCCCTTGAGGAGCTCACTCAGCTCTGCTTGGTCCACGTGGGCAATTTCGGCGTGGGAGATTACTCCCAGCTTCAGGTTGTCCCACTTGTAGGCAATCATTTTTAATGGAATGCCGTTGATGTCTGGGATCTCCGCGAGCTGTACGGGCATACCCTTCTCGGCGAAGGTGATCTTGATGTCACCATGGAACTTCAGTCGTTCCACCTTGGTGACCCCCAGGATCTCATTAGTTTCAAAGAACTTCTTGAGAACTAGGAGGTTTAATTTCTTGGGGCAGGTCGGCGTATCCGGACGTATCCGTGCCACGTTATCAAACTCGTAACCGTTCATGGTGAGAGAGGGTTAGAGAGTGTGTGAAACCCTGGCTTTATACGGGCTGCTGACTGAGCAGACTGACCCAAACATCATACTTGAAGCAACGTTTCATTGTTAATGTTATTAGTGTTACTGACTGAAAAAATATAAAATTATACAAAATATATTTAACAAGAATACATACGATCTAGATACTGGGTTCAGCAGTGACATAAGCAAGTTTGCGGATGACACCAAAATAGGGCGGCACATTAATTCAGGGCAGGATGCAAATGCATTACAGGAGGATCTAAATAAACTGCAGGGGTGGTCTGAAAAATGGCAAATGAAATTCAACACCAGCAAGTGCAGCGTACTTAATATTGGAAGAACAAATACTTATATGTATACAGCCTTAACAACATCAACCTAGAGAAGTCGACTTGTAGAGAGACCT
This sequence comes from Homarus americanus, assembly GCF_018991925.1. Lineage (NCBI taxonomy): Eukaryota > Metazoa > Arthropoda > Malacostraca > Decapoda > Nephropidae > Homarus > Homarus americanus. Next base: position 28,247,303 of record NW_024713129.1, on the reverse strand, counting down.
AGGGGTACTTGTAAGCCCGGACCTACGGCCTAGAAAACAGTGCGTTAATGTTCGAAATAAGGCAAACAGAGTATTGGGTTTTATATCTAGAAGTGTAAGTAAGAGTGCAGAGGTCTTATTGCAACTATATCTTGCGCTAGTCAGGCCGCACCTCGATTATGCGGTTCAGTTCTGGTGCCCCTATTATAGAATGGATATAAATTCACTAGAGTCGGTGCAGCGAAGAGTGACAAAAATGATTCCGGGACTTAGAAACCTTCCATATCAGGATAGGTTAAAGAAACTTAACTTGTATTCCCTAGAAAGACGAAGAGTGCGGGGAGATATGATAGAAGTATTTAAGTGGGTGAAAGGAATCAATAAAGGGGATATAGAAAAGTTCTTATAATATCCGAGCAGGATAAGACTCGGAGCAACGGATTCAAGTGGGATAAGTTTAGGTTTAGGAGGGAGATAGGAAGAAACTGGTTCACAACTTTGTAGTAAGTGCGGGAACTCTGGAAAGTTTCAAAAGGAGGCTAGATAGATTCATGGATGATAGAGAGTGGTAGTAACTCTCGACAGGAGCTGCCATGCACAGGCCAACCGGCCTGTTGCAGACTCCTTATTTTCTTATGTTCTTATGTTCTTATACTCATTTACAGTACGTCTGGCAGGGGTATACAGTTCATGTAGTAATTTGGTTAGTTCTATCCTACGTTGCACGTAACAATATCAGAAACTGTTATGTAAACAGGTAGGTAAATCAATGTAAACTGTAATATAGAAATATATAAATCAATAAATAGATAAATTAATGAATAGATAGATATACAAGGTGTTCCGTAAACACCTTTCATAAATTAGGCGGTGTATTCCTGAGACATAAATAAAGATAAATTACTAAATGACCAAATTGTCAATTCTCAATAGTTTCGAAAGTACAGCACGTGAGATAATTCATAGGAATGTGACATAAATCCCCTTGATTTCTACCTGCGGGGTCACATAAAAAGAAAAGTGTACAGTATGTTACAAAGGTTCGCAAACCATGAGGAATTGTGACGCCGTGTACAGGACAGTGTGACAAACTTTCGCAATACCCCTGGGTCTTTGAACGTGTGCGGCACTCACTAGAGCATTAATATTGTTAATAAACGTCATTAGCACAGTGTATTGGATGTTTCATATATACCTCATATAGGTTTCATCACATTCCTACCAAGTATGTCATGTGCTGTAACTCCCAAACTATTGAGAATTGACAATTTGGTCATTTAGTAAGTTATCTTTATTTATGTCTCAGGACTACTGTACGCCCCCTGATTTATGAAAGGTATTTATGGCTCACACTGTATAAATAGACAGACAAATGGATATATAGATACACACACAAATATAAACAGATATGGAGAAATAAAGAAAATTTAATGAATATTAAAGAGCACTATAGAGAGAGAGAGAGCAAGGTTCCCCAAGGTCATAGGCAGTAACAGGTAGGAACGCACTAAGGCGCCATCTCACGACTTACAGCATGTGGCGCGGTGATCTTGGTGAGTGTCAAGGAACTGCTGCTGCTGCTGCTACTGCTGATGATGATGATGATGATAATGATAATGATGATGCTGATGATGATGATGATGATGTGGTGCTCAGAGTGAAGTTTAAGGTGATGCGGTAGTCATTAGAAAGTTGTGGTATTGGTGCTGGTGTTGTGGTATTTAGGGGGATGTGGTAGTCTTTAGGGTGTTGTGGTTAGCGGTGTTAGTGTTGTGGTATTTAGGGGGATGTGGCATTCCCTATGGTGGTGTGGTTAGCGGTGATGGTGTTGTGGTATTTGGGGTGATGTGGGTATTCTATGGTGGTGTGTGGCGGCGGTGATGGTGTTGTGGTATTTGGGGTGATGTGGTATTCCCTATGGTGTTGTGATAGTGGTGCTGGTGTTGTGGTAATTAGTGTGATGTGGTATTCCCTATGGTGGTGTGGTTAGCGGTGATGGTGTTGTGGTATTTGGGGTGATGTGGTATTCCCTATGGTGGTGTGGTTAGTGGTGATGGTGTTGTGGTATTTGGGGTGATGTGGTAGTGGTGATGTGGTGCTTAAGGTGACGTTTCGAGTGATGTGGTAGTGCTTAGGGTAATGTGCAGTGATAGTTATGATGTGGTTTTAAGTGTGATGTTTTTGGTGATGTGGAAGTACTTAAGATGATGTTCATAATGAAGTGATGTTAGAGTGATGTGATGGTGCTTAGAGTAATACAGTAGGTGAAAAATACGTTCTTTAGGGTAATGTAGAGTCTAGGGGTATCTGTAGGCCATAATGTGGCATCTACGATCAAGTGGTAACATTAATATAGCCTTAAGTTAGTTTAAATTAGGTTAGATTCGGTTAGTTTTGGTTAAGTTAGGTTAGATTAGGTTAGGTTAGGTAAGTTTGGTTTGAGACTTAATTAGGATAGGGTAGGTTAGGTTATGTCCCATTTAAATTTACATATTTTCTCAATGACCGAACACTCACTCACTTACCTATTCTTTCTACCTACTTCATTAGCAGCTCCTCTTTACCTTACCCACCTGCATCTCCTCTCTCCAGTTATTGCAGCCATACAAGTGAATCCTTTCCTGTTGCGAACCATCATCCCATAATGTGAGAGACGGACACTGTGCCACTGTGGCCTGTCGCTACAAGGACGATGTATAACTATACGAATTGAGTATTTTTTCTTCTTCATTTTAGTATAGTGTGTGTGTGTGTGTGTGTGTGTGTAAGTGCAGGGGATTATAATCGAACAAGTAATCTCTAATGTCTATTCTATTCTTGGTGCTCTCATTGACTGAGCATAATGCTTAAATTATATGACTAAGCTGAAATGATAATAAATTTAATTATTACTCATTATAATTATTTTTCTCCATTGGGGTCGCTCAATGCCTTAGTTATCCATCCTCCTCCTCTTCCTCTTTCGCTTCTTTCCAGGTGTCTTATCACAGTATCTATCTACCTTATTCATTTTCTCCCCGTCTTTCTCCTCCTTCTTCAGGAGGAGAAAGACCCATAATTCTCAGTCGTCCTTAAAATCTGTACCTAACTTCATGCGTTTCCGATTGCTTGACTTGTATTTCAGTGTCCAATTCTCTCTTTCTCTTTTCACTTTCTCTCTTATTATCTTTCATTCTTTTACCTCTCTCTCTCAAATTTCATTTTCCTTTGTCTTTTTTCTCCTCTCTCTCTCATCTACACACATTTTTGCACACGTAATAATAATCTCAACAGATTTGGAGGTACAACTCGATTATACTCGACTCCTCCTCCACCTCGACAACATCCAATCTAAATTCATGCATTTTCTCAATGACCCTTGACACTCACCTCTCCCTTTCCCTCCCACTATTATGACAGGCGTCCTCACTGTCTGTACGTTGTTGTCATCTAGGCCCCTTGTAGACACTAACTCACGGTCATATTAAAAAAAAATCCCCCTCCTGAATATTTTAAGAGTACGTGAGAATATTGTAAATCATATATATATAGGACTTGGGTATAGTGTTTTATTAATTACGTCGTAGTTTGTCGTGTCACGTAAAATTAGAAAACCTGCCTATTTCACTTTATGATTAACCCCCCCCCCCAACCTACCTGGGGGGAGGGGGATATGTTGAGTTAGGTTAGATTAGAAGTTAGGGGTTTGGTTTAATATAGATAGCTTGAGTTTGGCTAGGTTAGGTTATGTTAGGTTAAGTCAGGTTAGGTTAGGTCAGGTTAGGTTAGGTGTGTGTGTGTGTCATTGTATCATAGCTGGATGATCGTCATACTTGATTCCGAGTGACAGCAAAGTAGTATTAGTAGTAGTAGTAGTAGTGTGTGTGTGTGTGTGCGTCCTTCAGTGGTAGAATTTAGACAAATGTGTAGTGTGTGCTAAGTTTTACACACTCTCCGCATTATCATCCTCTCACATTATGTATCCAGCAAGGAGGGGGAAGGGGGGCTTGTTCCCTCTTAACTACACTATTATTGCCAGATGGTCACCTTGTTATACTGTATACAGCTGATGCTAAATTCTCCTCAAGTTAAGTTGCAGAAAAGGAAATTATGGATAACCTGAAGATTACCTCCCCAACTTATATTACCTAACGCTACCTGGGAGGTTAGAGAAGGTTAAGTTAGGTTAGGTTAAGTTAAGGAGGTCAATCTTAAGGTAAATTAATCTTTAGATGATTCATAAGTTTTAACACGACTTTAAGAAGAGATAAATTTATAATCTTTACGTATAACTTCATACTGTGGACATCAATATAAACTCAATTCAGAATTATTCCAAAACATATTCATATATTAAGTACAAGTAGCTTCATTTACCATAGAGTGAAGGTTCTTACAGGTAATCTTTTAGCACACATACAATAGATATTACAATTTATAGACATACTCACCAGTATGTTGTAGCACCAGTATCACCATCCCCTCGTGGTCATGGTTAGGTACTCGGTGAAACACTCAGACGGGTGTTTGGTAGTACAGGTCGACCTCACCCTCTTCCTCCACCACCACTCGTCTGCCTCTCTGTTATTGCCAATTGCTTGGTGCAACTTTACTCACTTTTGCATGTCCATTGATTACATGGTTCAGGTACTATATAGGGGTAAGGATAAGGGTGGGGAATTACCTGTATCCGTACCTGTATGTGAGGTGTTTATTTTGTAATTCATACAGAGGAATATGCAAAAATTATCAGATCCAGGAGTTACAGTCGGGCACTCACAGATATGAAACACCTTGATTATGCATCTCGTGATGTATATATATATATATATATATATATATATATATATATATATATATATATATATATATATATATATATATATATATATAATATATATATATACATTATATATATATATATAATATATATATATATATATAATGTATTAAAGGAAAACCACTCTTCCTGGAACCACGTTTATTCTGCGTACATGACTCTGTGAAACACTTACCCTTCTCAACACAGAGCTGCTACAAACTAACCCAGTTAGTTTAAATAATCCTAATAATAATGCCTCCCCTCATACGGCCGTGTGATGAGCAATTACCACGTTATAAATAATTTCCCGCGTGGCTACAACAACAACAACAACAGCGGTTATTACTCGTGTAGGGATGGCGAAATTTAATAGAGATCTGCCTTGGGTTATATAAATTATTACTCTATTGTGTGATTGTCTGATGTTAGGGGAACATGATTGGGATATAATTGGATAATACATTCATTGGATTTTACATTGTGGTAACGAAATAATGGTAATAATTGTCACATTAGAGTTTAATATACCTCCCTCTCACCCTCCCTCTCGTCCTGCCAGGTGCCTGACTTTTGTGTACGACGGGTACTATACTACAATAATTCCCTGGGATTAGTATTTTTTGCTGTATATTTCAAGAGCACTTGGGAATTAACTCACCTGGGTGTAAAATATCATAAGGGGAGCGAGCAGTGGAGGTAAAGGGCGGTAGTGTTATGAACCTCGCCAGGAGCCTGGCAGGTTAATTGATATTGCTTTGTCTCTGTGTAATTGTGCACCTATCTGTTGTCTGAAGTCAATACACCTCAAAATAGGGAAAAAACGATTTCAGTGAAAACAGGGAAATAAGTTTATAAATGAATGGTTATAAAGTTACAGGTAGTCAGTGTTGATATTCCGATATTTTATATACTGTATATGTATATATATATATATATATATATATATATATATATATATATATATATATATATATATATATGTGTGTGTGTGTGGCTGCCTGTGGTAGCTGAGGTGGCGCTGCTCGCCAAGTTCACATAGTCGTGTTATGATTTACTGTATATTGGTTTGTGTATAACCGTAATAATTTCTGCCTCGTCAGATCAGTACTTATTTACTGTGTATGCCTGTTATGTGTATTGAATAAATCTGCTGTGTGTTTAGTTATTATAAAACCATGTCAAAATTTCCTTGCTTTTTGGGTAAGGTGCGTTGTGTAGAGGTACACAACACACTACAAAAATATTTTTTCGGAGGAGTCCGATGAATTTCCAAATCAACACTGCGACTCCTGTTGTCTCTGTAGGGTTGTTATAATCCATCGTCCGTTGTGTCATAGTTATTGTCTCATACAAAATCGTAAAGATAGTTTTTGGAGCGAGTGGTACGTATTATCTCTCCTTTGTGTCTTGATAAATTGTTCTTACTTTTAAATTTTTAAACCTCAACAGGATGACCCGTCACCCAGTACATCCGGATTATTCGCGCACACACACACACACACACACACACACATATATATATCGTGATAAAATCACACAGGAAAAAGGAGAAACAATAGAGCACCTTAGTTTTCGTCTTTTTCCTGTGTGATTTTATCAAGGTTTATCTTATCCACGTTTCCACTGTGGATCTACATCACACACACACACACACACACACACACACACACACATATATATATATATATATATATATATATATATATATATATATATATATATATATATATATATATATATATATATATATATATATTACATTACTACCTATATCGATTGAAACATTGATTGAAACATTGATTGAAACATTTTATTTAGCCAGAAAAACACAGATACAGAGTGGATAATAATAACAATATTAACATGGCTGAGCCAGTTGAGAACATGAGCTCTCAGTACAATTCTTAAATGCCAAAGGTCAAAAACAGCAATAACCTAGTGTGACCTGCAGGAGCAATAAATTACTGTCAGTTAGTTTAATGTTTTCAATAGTACTTCGAAAAACTACGTGAGACCTGTAATTTACATAAGAAACATAAATATCAATTATTTTTTTTACAAACTTTCCATTAATTATTTTTTCGATTATTTTTACTAAACTCTTGTATAAGGAGCAAGAGCTCTATATTTATGCCGAGCCCCACAGGTTCAGTTCATCGGCCTTTGAAAATATTATTACAGAGCAAGATATAAGCATCAATATGATTATGTTAAATGTAGGTTGGGTTACGTTACGTTACGTTACGTTTCGTTGGAAACACTTATTGCATTTCGTCGTAGCTAATTCTTTACTTTAAACAAATGTCTTTTTTACCTATCTGTTAAAATTATAAAATATCCAAATGTCCGATGAATTAAGTCAGACCATTGTGTCTCTTGTAATATGTTTTGTGACTTAAATTTTCAAAGAATTTCAAGGACAAATGTTTTTGTAGTCTTTCAGGTAACCTAACCTAACCTAACTTATCATCGTAACCTAATCTAACTTAACCTAATCTAATCTAGCCTAATCTAATCTAGCCTAACCTAACCTGTTGTTTACTGTGCTATAAGAATTCTGCAATAATTTCAGGGCATTTTGTTACTTGTGGTGGAAACTTGTAACTTGTATGTTATCTCCACTACTGTTAACCTTGTAACTCTTGTAACTTGCCTTGTAGTTATCAGCTGGCGAGCTAAATAAGTCACTTGTAATATCTGTTTGCACTTGGTTCAGATCATCTGATCTTCATACAAACACTATTTCCTTTCTATATTAGGTATAAAAATATGACGAATGGGCAACTGTCCTTTTACGAGAGAATATAGGAGGTTATTGAGGGAGCTTCTTTAATGACACGTCCATCGTGTCACAGATACAGTCTTCATCTTCCCAGAGCGCCGGTCACTTTGTGCTGACCCACGCAACTAAAGATGCGAGAAGAGCATGTGGATATTATCTGGCACGTGAGAAGGATGTGATAAGCTATATGATTCATTGCCCATTATCATAATTAACTGGGTGATGTGGATTTTATATTTACTACAAGTACTTAGCCCACATTTATATAATTGCCACTGTCAGTATGTTTAGCAGAGACTAATGCAGTTTCTGCTCCTGCTATGTACATTTTAATACAACTGAGGTGTTACCTACGTTCCTCGACCACTGATGATCTCCACCAGTTTCTCGTTCTCCACCCATTCACATGTTCTCCACCAGTTCCACATGCTCTCCACCAGCTTCACATGTTTCTTCACCAGTTCCACATTTATCCACCCCGTTAAACATGATCACCAGTTTCATGCGTTCACCACCAGTTTCATGTGTTCTCCACAATTTTCACATGTTCTCCATCAGTTTCACTTGTTCTCCACCAGTTTCACATGTTCTCCACCTTTTCCACCAATTTCCCAAGCTCCCCACCAATTCCATGCGTTCACCACCAATTTCAAACATTCTCCACCAGTTCCACATGTTCACCACCAGTTCCACTCGCTCACCACCAGTTTCACAAGTTCCCCACCACTTCCATGTACTCCACCAGTTCCACATGTTCACCACCAGTTCCACGTTCACCACCAGTTCCACACGTTCACCACCAGTTCACAAGTTTCCCACCAGTTCCACATGTTATCCACTAGTTCCATATGTACTCCACCGGTTCCATATGTTCTCCACCAGTTTCACATGTTCACCACAATTTCCACATGACCACCAGTTACACGCTCATCACCAGTTCCACACGTTCACCACCAGTTCCACACGTTCTCCACCATTTCCACATGTTATCCACCAGTTCCATATGTTCACCACCAGTTCCAGTTCTCCACCAGTCCATATGTTCTCCACCAGCTCCACACGTTCACCACCTGTTCCATATATTCACCACCAGTTCCACATGTTCTCCACCAGTTCCACATGTTCTCCACCAGTTCACACGTTCACCACCAGTTCCACACATTCACCACCAGTTCCACATGTTCTCACAGATCATATGTTCTCCACCAGTTCCACAGTTCATCAGTCCACATTCACCACATTCTGTCTCTTTCACATGTTCACCACAATTTCCACATGTTCACCACCAGTTACACACGCTCATCACCAGTTCCACGTTCACCACTAGTTCCACACGTTCTCCATTTCCACATGTTATCCACCAGTTCCATATGTTCCCCCCAGTTCCACAAGTTCTCCACCAGATCCATATGTTCTCCACCAGTTCACACGTTCACCACCAGTTCCACACATTCACCACCAGTTCCACATGTTCTCCACCAGTTCCACATGTTCTCCACCAGTTCCACACGTTCACCACCAGTTCCACACATTCACCACCAGTTCCACATGTTCTCCACCAGTTCACATGTTCTCCATCATTTCCACATGTTATCCACCAGTTCCATATGTTCCCACCAGTTCCACAAGTTCTCCACCAGATCCATATGTTTCCACCAGTTCCACGTTCACCACCAGTTCACATTCACCACCAGTTCAATTTCTCCCAGTTCCACATGTTCTCCACCAGTTCCACACGTTACCACCGTTCCACATTCACCAAGTTCACATTCTCACAGTTTCCATGTTCTCACCAGTTCCCGTTCACAGTTCCAATTCCACCAATTCCATGCGTTCACCACCAATTTCAAACATTCTCCACCAGTTCCACATGTTCACCACCAGTTCCACTCGCTCACCACCAGCTCCATATGTTCACCACCAGTCCCACACGTTCATTACCAGTTCCACATGTTCACCACCACTTCTACAGGTTTACCTCCAGTTACCACACGCTCACCACCAGTTCCACATGATCACCACCAGTTCCACACGCTCATCACCAGTTTCACAAGTTCCCCACCACTTCCATATGTACTCCACCAGTTCCACATGTTCACCACCAGTTCCACACGTTCACCACCAGTTCCACACGTTCACCACCAGTTCCACAAGTTTCCCACCAGTTCCACATGTTATCCACTAGTTCCATATGTACTCCACTAGTTCCATATGTTCTCCACCAGTTTCACATGTTCACCACAATTTCCACATGTTCACCACCAGTTACACACGCTCATCACCAGTTCCACACGTTCACCACCAGTTCCACACGTTCTCCACCATTTCCACATGTTATCCACCAGTTCCATATGTTCTCCACCAGTTCCACACGTTCACCACCAGTTCCACACATTCACCACCAGTTCCTCATGTTCTCCACCAGTTCCACATGTTCTCCACCAGTTCCACACGTTCACCACCAGTTCCACACATTCACCACCAGTTCCACATGTTCTTCACCATTTCCACATGTTATCCACCAGTTCCATATGTTCCCCACCAGTTCCACAAGTTCTCCACCAGATCCATATGTTCTCCACCAGTTCCACACGTTCACCACCAGTTCCACACATTCACCACCAGTTCCACATGTTCTCCACCAGTTCCACATGTTCTCCACCAGTTCCACGTTCACCACCAGTTCCAGTCTACCAGTTCCATGTTCTCCACCAGTTCCACATGTTTCCCAGTGTTCACCACCAGTTCACACATTCACCACCAGTTCCACATGTTCTCCACCAGTTCCACAAGTTCTCCGCCAGTTCCACACGTTCACCACCTGTTCCACACATTCACCACCAGTTCCACATGTTCTCCACCAGTTCCACATGTTCTCCACCATTTCCACATGTTATCCACCAGTTCCATATGTTCCCCACCAGTTCCACAAGTTCTCCACCAGATCCATATGTTCTCCACCAGTTCCACATGTTCTCCACCAGTTCCACACATTCACCACCAGTTCCACATGTTCTCCACCAGTTCCACATGTTCTCCACCAGTTCCACATGTTCTCCACCACTCCTGCAATTCACAACACATTTTCTCTCATGTCCCGACGATTTCACAGTTCTTTTAGATCATAAATAAATCCTTCATTGTTCTTTTTTGTGTTGTTCTATATTGTCTTGGATTAGATGTTGCATTGCTTATACAACACTGCTGATTGAGGTGATGGCTGAGGGGAGTTACTTAAGCAAGCAAAATAAAAAGGAGAATACCAACCTTGCTTTACCTAGTTACTTAATCAACGTAAACAGCAAAGGATAGTACTGACCGTAATATACGTTGTTTCTTAAACCAAGCAAACAACAAGGTGTATGCTGAACCTACCAAACCTTGTTAATTAAGCAAGAAAAACAGTAAAGGAAAATGCGGAACTTAGTCACGTTATTACTTAAGAAGAGAAATAACTGGAAATAAACATCTGATGGCCGTGGGCGAATTACCTTACTGTTTGCTATTGTTGTATACCTACGCTGTGTCGGCTTATTAGAACCTGTATACATCCACGGTTATGTACAGTGTATACCAGCGTTGTCTATACACATGCTGAACTGTATGTCTGCATAGTCGATATACATGCCAAATCAATTGTAAACCTGGATGATGATTTTACAGAGTAAATAGTACTATTATTATTTTTATCATTATTATTATTACTATTGTTGTTGTTGTTGTTGTTGTTGTTGAGATAATACTGAATTGATTTTACCCAATTGTTTGAGCATAGAGAACAACAGGGTATTACTGAGGTTAATATACCTAATTATTTCAACAAAGGAAACACCATAACAAATACTGAATGCCATAAACGCAGTTAATTAAACAAAATAAACAATTAAGTTGGAATTAAACAAGCAGGTAATCATCTCATTTAACCTTTCACCTGTAGTATAAGAGAATACTGTACACTCCAATTACCAACGCCAAAGCAAGTTCAAAGGTCTCTGAAGTGTACATAATAAACGCCACGAGTAATGGTGCCGTCCGCCTTATCTGCAAAAATCCACTCGTGAGGAAAGTACCTGACACTTCACACGTGGATAATCCCTAACAAGACGATCTGTCAGGAAGAGTGTAGTTAGTTAATTAGGAGAGGTTTATGGTAGGGTGTAGGAGAGAAAGAAAGAGAGAGGGGAGTGCAATAGAAGCGGTAGACAGACAGACAGAGGAGAAAAAAGGGAGAAAGAAAGAATATAGAAGAAAAGACGTAAGAAGACACATAGAGAGAGAGAGAGAGAGAGAGAGAGAGAGAGAGAGAATATGACAGAAATTATGTAAAGATATCTCTCGTGCTGTTACATCCCTGCTCTCACCATTACGTCATACAGTAAGCCCGTCTTAGTCAAGTAGCTGGACGTACTGGAGAGTCTGTACTGTATAGATCCATGGATCATATGAAGATTACTCCAACAGCTTATTTCACCTGATGATTAAACACCCTTTCCTCAGCTTCCGTCAGTGTCCTTAGTTTTTGTGAACAAATATATTTTCTTTTATTCAGGAATATATATTTTAATTATAATTTAGTGTTTGTTTTTTGTTTGCCTTTTGGGGGGGGGGGTGTTAAGTGATTGTAAAGATAAACTTGAGAATTGCCTGCTCCTTTTATTTTATCGTTATGAGAAAAAATATAATTATAATAATAATAATAATAATAATAATAATAATAATAATAATAATAATAATAATAATAATAATAATAATAATAATAATAATAATAAAAATAATAATAATAATAATAATTATAATAATAATAATAATAATAATAATAATAATAATAATAATAATAATAATAATAATAATAATAATAATAATAATAATAATAATAATAATGATAATAATAATTACAGTTACGGAAAAATTCTGATGAACAATAAATGCTGTAATAATTGTTCACTGTTGTAGGCCAAAGAAACAAATGGCAGAACAGGCTGAATAACTTCACAAGACAGAGAGAGGGAAAAACGGAATACCAGACCACCAACGAGCTTTTACAATTTTCCCTACACACAAACACGCTGGTTTCGTTCACCCTGGCAATTTGATGCGTATTTCGTGCAACTTGGGGCTGAAAGGGGCATGTCTAAATTTAAATTGAAACAGTTTATTTATCGCAGAAAAAACACAGATACAGAGTGAACAACAACAACAACAACAAAGACATTTGTGATCCTCTCGAGTGCTGTAACTCTCCTGTAGGCGTCGTCTGTCTCCTTTATGCCTTCCAGCACCTCACTCGGGGAAGACGAGGACCTTAGACTCCTTCCCAGTGACCTGTGGCGTGGTGTCCCGTCCTTCAGTAACACATATGGGTTACTTATGTAGAGTAGGTGTACAGTTTTATTCCTGCAGCAACTCTCCCGTAGTAAGTCAAAGGCTCCACTTCTGCTATACAGAGCCTCCAGTGCGTCAGAATGGGGTTCCAGCTTGGGGTTCCGTGTAAACTTATGCACCTTCCCACCATTCACTCCTCCAGCCGCTCGGGACCAATCACGTCCTAGCGTCATTGCGGGTAAGGTCTTGCGGTCCAAAGATACAGGGAGGGCTGGGGGGAGGAAGTGATCCACTTGATCTGGATGGAACTATAATGGAAAGTCTCTAGACGCCGTAGATCTCCTTTGAACGAGACAGGCCGATTGGGTCTACTTGTTACGGAATGAACCGCGCCGGAGCATTTTTAACGTCCTCTCTCCAGTGTGGGTCAAGGAGGTGATAGTAGTGCGGTCGGGGTGTGGTGGAGGTGTGGAATTGATGTGGAGGAGGTGTAGAGGTAGTGTAGACGGGGTTTATCTAGGTTCCTCTACTCCACTCTCCTCCCAGACTCTACCTCCTCTCCTCCCACACTCTACCTCCTCTCCTCCTACGCTCTACCTCCTCTCCTCCCACACTCTACCTCCTCTCCTCCCACACTCTACCTCCTCTCCTCCCACACTCTACTTCCTCTCCTCCCAGACTCTACCTCCTCTCCTCCCAGACTCTACCTCCTCTCCTCCCAGACTCTACCTCCTCTCCTCCCACACTCTACCTCCTCCTTTCCCAAACCCTACCTCAGACTATTGTGTGTGTGTGTGTGTGTGTGTGTGTGTGGTGTAATGGTTCAGCATGCTCGCCTCGCAAGTCAATGGACCCGGGTTCGATCTCCGGCCAGGGTGAAACTATGGGCAAGTTTCTTTACGCCATTTGGTTCTGTCTACCCAGCAGTAATTGGGAACCTGGATGTTAATCGATTTGCGGATCTTGTTCCGGGGTAATGGTTAGTCAGTGCAGTTGGCGAGTTGTCCGGTCTTCTCGGACTGTTCCTTGACACTGGGTCATGCAACTCGTTAACTTAGGGTGTGGTTGTTGAGTTGGTGACAGCTTCTACATTTTAAACAAATTCACGCCTCGGTAGCCCTTGCGCCAGCCGTCATGAACACGAGGGGCAATCATTATTATATGTGTGCGTGTGTGTGTGTGATTTATCTCACTAGTATGTATTTACAGTATGTAACTGCGTTCTAAACCGTGTTTTCTGCATGCATAATGGCTGTATATATGTGTATGTATCTTTGTATAGCTGTCTGTGTGTATATATACATGTGTGTATGTGTATGTGAACATACACCATGAACTTGTGTGCCTGCATGTGTCGGGTGTGTAGTAGTGTTTCTCTGGCACCACCTGGACGTACACACATTATCAATGTTATCCTAAAGGACTGTACACATCAAAACAAACACATGCACATGTACACTACCCCATCTCCGTGTATACACACACTGGCTGTAAGAAAAAATGGGGTGGGCAATGTACTGTAAAGTCTTCATATCCTACAGTATCATAAAATTTATAAAGCAGTGTAAAATATGTATGAATTTTATGTTTATAGTTAAGCTGTTGACAGAAAAAACTTTTGTTCTACAAGCAAATCCTCTCGGTTGGAAATATTTACATATAATATTTTCTAATGTCGGTAGAAAGTAAGATTATCAGACACAGTAACAACGATGGAAATATATAAATAAATACGAGCAATATGACCAAAATAATGCAAATACAAAAAATTAAGAAAACATATTGTATGTGTACAGTATATGCGTGAAAACTGTTAGATCTAAAAATAGAGTTACGAGTAAAGTTTAAAAGTAAAACTATCAAAAAGGGTCATTAAAACATGAGTAATTATACAGAAACTCTCAATAAAAGTTTCCAAAGTTGAAATTAAAATGGGAAGTGCATTTAGATGTGTAGTTAGAAGTAATTGCTTATGAAACTAATACCCGGGAGGCAGGCAAAAGTGTTACGTGACAAAAATGACGATGCGGAGGACATAGGGACGAATGGTAATGGGGATAATGATACTACTACTACTGACAATAACAACAACAGTAGCAATCATTAAAATACTGTAATAATAATAATACTAATGATAATAATAAATGATACTACTACTACTGACAATAACAACAACAGTAGCAATCATTAAAATACTGTAATAATAATAATACTAATGATAATAATAAATGATACTACTATGGTGCTTCTGCTGGCATTAGCAGCAACGGTGGCAGTGTGAACAAGATATGACCAATGATAATGCTATTGATGATGATAGGGTGATGCTACTGCTGCGCGATAGTAATGACAACGGTGAGCCGATCGTTGAATAACATATTAATAATGAAATGCTATTGATGTTAATAGGTAATTACTGCTGCTACTGACAATAACAGCAACGGTAGCAATCGATTTAAAATGCTGTGATAATAATAATAATAATAATGATGTGTGTAGTGCTATGCTGACAATAACAACAGTGGCAATCGTTAAAATACTGTAATAATAATAATGCCTAATGATATAAACCAATAAAATGATACTACTACTACTGACAATAACAACAACAGTAGCAATCATTAAAATACTATAATAATAATAATAATAATGATAATAATAAATGATACTACTACTACTGACAATAACAACAACAGTAGCAATCATTAAAATACTGTAATAATAATAATAATAATGATAATAATAAATGATACTACCACTACTGACAATAACAACAACAGTAGCAATCATTAAAATACTGTAATAATAATAATACTAATGATAATAATAATAAATGATACTACTACTACTGACAATAACAACAACAGTAGCAATCATTAAAATACTGTAATAATAATAATAATAATATTAATAAT
Organism: Homarus americanus; assembly: GCF_018991925.1. Taxonomy (NCBI): domain Eukaryota; kingdom Metazoa; phylum Arthropoda; class Malacostraca; order Decapoda; family Nephropidae; genus Homarus; species Homarus americanus. Next base: position 28,231,504 of record NW_024713129.1, on the reverse strand, counting down.
AATAATAAATGATACTACTACTACTGACAATAACAACAACAGTAGCAATCATTAAAATACTGTAATAATAATAATAATAATAATAATAATAATAATAATAATAATAATAATAATAATAATAATAATAATAATAATAATAATAATAATAATAATAATAATAATAATAATAATAATAATACCAGAACCAGGCGAAGTCCTCTCACACGAAAACATAACTACAAGTTTTTCATAAGTTTGATATCGTTCGCCAAACTCTTTATTAATATTATGCAAATGTTCTCCTCTTGGGATGTCTTATATCTAAGTGATCTCCTCTATCTGAATAATTACCTATTCATTATTCGTATATTATTATACATTAATTTTTATCTATTTATTCTGCTAATGTGTTTACTTCATTCTTAGCTATATATTTATTTATTCTAACTTTTTCCCTTTTATTCATTTTTGTTTAAGGTTTTCATCAACTTTTACAGTATTATTTTTTTTCATTTCGTATCTTTTTTGTGGGGGGGGGGGTAATTTACTACGACCGTTTTATCCCTTTCAGTTTCAGTTCAAATAACAAACACAAATATTATTATTATTATTATTATTATTATTATTATTATTATTATTATTATTATTATTATTATTATTATTAATTATTCTTAGAAGTAGTTGTAGAAGTAGTAGTAGTAGTTGTCATGGTATTGGTTGTAGGAGCAGCTATTTCAAGACCACATATATGACTGGAAAGGTAAACGAGTGTGTGAAGGAAATTTAAGCACTGTTGGAAACTGCATAGACTAAGCCACATGCGGCGTATGCTGCATTCACCCACGGAGTCAAACATCGCTGGAATTACCTGAAGTGCACTATCCCTAACATCGGACTTCTCCGTCTTCCAGAAGAAGCCACCAGGAACACATATATTCCAACAAGGAGGAATGGGAATCACTAACAAGGAAGAGGTTCCAGCCAGTGAAAATTAGAACTCTGCCAAGCTAATGGCTGGCCTCACTGAGCACATAGTAGCTCAAAATGCGCCAAGTGATGTAAACAACAAACTATGTAAAATTCGATGGTTCATTAAGACAGAATGGCAGCACACCCAAAGCAAAAAACTTCAACAACTACTGCAACAACTGTCTGAGATCGTGAAGAGAAAAGTAGAAGTAGCACAAGAGGTGGGCAGCTCAAAATGGCACACAACTTTACCAATAAGAGCAAAGGGTTGCAGCCTCATCAAGCAAAAATTTACATACGCCATTGATCTAAGGCAGTGGTTCTCAACCTTGTTTGCCCCATGCACCCCTTTCACCATATGTCAGAATGTCATTCCCCCCTCCTTTCCAAGATTGTCTGCCTCAAAAAGTGCATTCCAAATAATATGCATATAATACTGAAAATCCTTTATTTTTTCCATATTAGTATCAGTTCCTCTACCGGCCTGAAATTTCCCTGGTTGAGAACTCCTGATCTAAGGTATGGTTGGCCTGTGGAAGGCATGCCCACCAATGTGTGTGTGGAACATCCTATGACATCAACTATGCCATAGTGTGCAAAAAGGGAAGTTTTGCTTGCATTAGGCACAGCAAAATAAGGGACCTCACAGCAAATACGTTGAAGGAAATATGCCGTGACGTCACTGTGGAACCACCCCTCCTCTCACTGGACGGCGATTGCTTCATTCCCAGGATTGCCAACACAACAACTGAAGTCCGAGTAGACGTCAGTGCCCAAGGATTCTGGACGAGGGAATAGTAGGCCTTCTGTGATATCAGATTCAGTCCGTTGGTCACCAGGTGGTCTGTTTCTCTCAGGGCTTCCGCGACAGAAACAAAATAAAACTTCGATCCATTAGTTTTAACGCGTATCAAGTTATTTATTACTTCCTTTGTATGGATGAAACCATGAGCGGTAGTGGCATCGAACATGAAGGTTGGTCCTTGTGGTGTTTGGTGCACCCCCTCACGAACCAGGAGTCCCCTCAGCAACACCAGACCAGTCATCCTAAGTGTGTTGGTTGTAGCACTACTATTATAAATATTTTCGACCTTCATTTTCGCCCTTCAATGACCCTGAGATTTTGCTGTTCCTTAATCATTATTAATCTTCTTACACTGATGATGCTGGCGTTGTTCCATTGGATTTACTAAACCTTATCTGATACACCCCCTTCACCCAAAGTGACAACACAATACTCCCTCATATTGATCTACAAAACTCACTGGGTTACACCAACCCCAACTGTAACTATTACTTTCTTGACTCTCCTGAGTTTAGCTCAAGTCTCCTGTTACCTGTAGACTTTGGTTCTGGGGATAGACTAATGGTTGTCCTTCCGTCAATATGCCACGATACAGCAGTGGTGTCGCGCTATACGTTTGTATTAAGTATAATAGTTTTTAAGAGATAATTTAAAAGTTCAGGAGGAGTTCATGGAGCGTGTTTTAACTAAAATACATTACGACACGGAATATTCTGGTAGGAGTAAATTACAAAAGGCCCCGCACCAATGTGAGGAACTTTCTTGATAAATTTCGGAACTAATTTCTATCGTAAGTTCGGGGAGGAAACTTTACTAATTTACAGGCGACTTCACCCTTGATCTACCAAAATCAGAGATGGACATCTCACTTTTAGACCTTCTTGCTACCTGTCATTCTGAGATCTGCAATGTAATAAAACCAAACCCATCAGAGTAACTGCCACCTCTGCCACTGTGATGAATCATATTTGTCTAAGAACATTCCTGACAACGTTGTGAGTGAAATTATTTATAACATTATCTTAGGGCATATCTCAGTTTTTACCATGGATACAATAGCCACAAAATCTAAAAGACTGGTAATGTCTCAATGGAATACAGACTATGCTGCGACGACAATATTCTCCTGTTCGAAAACAGGCAAATAAATGTTTGGTGTAATGTACTAAGATAAATGCTGTAGTAATTATGGTCCTGCCTGGTTGTCCGCGGGCGTTCTGGTAGAAGTATAGTACAGTAAGTAGTAGTTTACTGGATGACCCAACAAACGATCTCGTAGAAGGTACTGTACACTTGCATCTAACCTGCTTTTTCTCTCTCTTTTACTAACCTATCTCGATTAGAACCTATCTCGATTAGGTGTGGTAGGGAAGGTAAACACACTTTTATAAAAATAGGTTTCTGTTATGGTAGCTTGTACAGGAGTCTACGAGAGACGTGTTACGGAAACGGGTGGTGATGAGAGTCTGCTCTCTCCCTGGGTAGGGGTGAAGCCGTGATATGAGGCAGTGTGTGTGTGGCGTGTTGGTGGTGTAATCTGTCGTCACATAACGACAGACACAACAGAATGTACAACGCTACACAAGTGTGTTGAAAGTGCTTAATAAAACCCAGCTCGGTATTCATGCACTGGCATATATGATCAATAATAAAAAAATAAATAAAAAAAAACATACCAATATGAATGCTAAGTGGGATCTTGTCTACGCCTCCGACAACTCTAACGTGATTTGCTTCAAATTTGCTTGCATCTTCAATGCTTGCTTTGATAAATGTTCCTCTTTCAAAACTATGATAGTAAAAAGTATACCTATCTCCAAGCCCTACATTACAACTGAAATCAAGGCAATGATAGCAGAAGAACATAAACTTCAGAGAATATTTGTAAAAAGTCCATAACGTTCAGTGCTGCATACTGACGAAATATTCTATAGAGAGTAACACAAGAAGTTAGAAATGCCAGACATACCTACTATACACATAAATTATAGTCAACATTAGAAAATTTGCACCGCCATATATTCTGTCCAGAACTGAAACACTCAACTTACAGCTCCACACTCAGCTTTTATGATAAATGATACAATTATAACAACCCTCTCTTATTACCAATCACTTCAATGATTACATTATCAATGTTGGCAGAAATCTTGCTAAAAATATTCCTGATTACCTTGAGGAATTTAGAGCCTACCTGCAAAACAGACAGCAAAATCAGTTGTTCTTGTCCCCTGTCATGACAAATGAACTATTGACCATCACAAAAATGTCCACCGATGCAGCAGCAGGCGACGACAACATACAAATGAGCATCATTAAGAAATTGCTATTACTACCTGTTCTCTTACACATTTGTAACTTCTCCTTTCCTGGTAAAATGAAAGTCTCTAAAGTTCGCCCAGCATATAAAATATCTGATGATAAAGGTCTTTTCAAGAATCACGGCCCCATATCATTCCTCCCACCCATAAGTAAAATACTCGAGGGAGCTGGCATGTAGTGACAATAAACTCCTAAAAGATTCTTGTTTTGCTTTAGAGCGAGAAGGTCAACTCAGAGTGTCCTGTTGTCCTTTACCAACGGCATCTTGAACTCCTTTGATGTTAGTCATTTCACAGTCAGAGTATTCCTGGATCTCTCAGAAGCCTTTGATACTGTCGACCATACCATCCTACTGTCAAAGTTTGAACATTACTGCATTAGGGGCTTATCTCACAAACGGTTAATTCATATCTGTCTAACGATCGTCAGTTTGACACCTCATTTATTTTCTATGGGTCAGTGACCTGTGGCCGTGTGGGCTAATCCCAGTTAAAAAATAAAAAAAATACGTAAATAAATAAATAAATATATATATATATATATATATATATATATATATATATATATATATATATATATATATATATATATATATATATATATATATATATATATATATATATATATATATATATGTTGTGTTGTCAATTGTAAGAGAAACAAGTGAGACCCTGCAATTGTGTGTAAATGAAGCAGAAAGTCAGATCAGCAGCCTGGGACTTGGTCAATTTTTGTGGTGCCATATGGCAGCAGGGTCTACCATTAGGTTAGACATAACCTAACCTAACCTAACCTAGGTTAGAGCAGCATCATGTACCACACTCGTCAGTCACCCACTCTTGCAGCACCACTAAAACACAACCTCTGGTTACTGCCCGCAATAAGAAACTGATCACATAACACGAACAGTTTCTATTGAAGATGTTATAATTTGAGGATATTTACACTTAGCGCTGTGCTCCTTTTATTTATAAATCAGTTAATCACTTGATTGAGAATAACTCTTTACAGTTCCAGACTGACGAAAGGTACAGCTTTCAATCCAGACCTCCATGAAACATCACGATGTGAAGGTGTGGAGCAACTTACCCCAACCAATCCCATCAAAGAGTAAGCTTCCTTTAAATCATCTGTTAAATGGCAGCTACTGTCTAAGTACTGTATTAATATACTTATAACGCTTACTTTACCACTATTTTTACTGTGCCAATAGATAATTATTGAAACATATATTGATACGTTAATAGAAATTGCCTCTGCCAATGATTATATATTTTAGCATCACGACATGTTCCTGACTGTTTGCTTTATCGTATCGTTTAACACAACCCATGTTGTAATGTTTCCACCCACGAAACGTTAATAATTAAAAAAATCCAACTTAGACAAGATGTTTGTGTTTAAGCCAGGAAAAACACAAACATCTTGACTAAGTTGGGCTTCTTTAATTACTAACGTTTCGGAAAATAATTTTCCACCATCAGAGCTCAGAAAACAGACAAAAGGTTTTGAAAATTACTGGTAATATACGAAAAAAACGATACATTTTTCTAAAATTTACCTTCCGCATTTGTTTTAAAAGAGCATTATTATTTAAAACCAATAAAAATGACGGGAGACCTACGTACAAAACAAAAATCAGAAAAACAATAAAACATAAAGGGAGTATTACCTGAATTGACTCGAGCCTTAGTGAGAAAACACAACAATTCACAGGAAGCCATAACACAAATGGATGGCTTTACTATATTGTTTACACGGCCTCCATAATGAGGAGATCCGTCTTACAGTTGCTCCTACGAAGAACTGAGAAATCAGACCGCGAAAACGGGTGGTCATGTTGGTGAGCGTAGTTACGGATAGCTGAATGTGGTGGTTGTGCGATTAACTGGCCTGTTCGGACGGAACGGCCCAAGTGCTCATGGATGCGAGTTTTCAAAATATCTTTTTGTTTTACCTATATATGCTGCCCTACAGCTAGCACATGTAAATTGAACTCTGGGCTATGAAGACAGCCTAATACGGAAAACCAACTTTAACAGGTTTGAGTAAAAACAATTCATCATTCATTCCTCTTAATTACAAACGAAATCTAATGCGTACTCTTACCAACAGCCTTTAATATATGTTCAAGCTATTTCCACCTGGATATTGAACTGAAATACATAAAGGAACTACTCCTTAACAATGGTGTCCCTCAGAGATTTACATATACTCATATAGTCAAAACCATTAAGAGGATTTTTGGTCCCACACAGACTCAAATCCCCACCATTCCGAAATATTCTATCTATTTCACCATCCCGTACACAGGCCACTTAGTTTCACCCTTAGAAACAAACTAAAGAAGCTTCTCAATGAATTCTATCCACAAATTTCTCTGAAACTATTCTTCAAAGCCCAGAGTTCAATTAAAAATGTATTTAAAATTAAAAACACCATACCCACACACACACTTGCAATCCTCAGTTGTTTATCAATTTAAGTGTGCTAGCTGTAGGGCAGCATATATAGGTAAAACAAAGAGACGCTTGATAACTCGCATCCCTGAGCACTTGGGCCGTTCTGTCCGAACAGGCCAGTTAATCACATATCCACCACATTCAACTATCCGTAACCACGCCCACTTACATGGCCACCCGTTTTCACAGTCTGATTTCTCAGTTCTTGGCAGGAGCAACTGTGAGACGGACTTCCTCATTCTGGAGGCGTGTTTCAATATAAAGTAAAGTCATCCATTTGTGATGTGGTTTCCTGTGAAATGTTGTGTTTTTCTCACTAAGGCTCGTCTAAGTTAAGGTAATACCCGTTGTATGTTGTAGGGTTTTTTCTGATTTTAGTTTTGTATGTAGGTCTCTCGTCATTTTTATTCGTTTTAAATAATAATGCTCTTAAAAAAATTGAGGAAGGTAAATTTTAGAATAATGTTTCGTTTTTATTGTATATGTCCTGTAATTTTTACAACTTTTTTTCTGTTTTGTCGGCTCTGGTGGTGGAACATGATTTTCCGAATTGTCAGTAATTAATGAAACCCAACTTAGTCGAGATGTTTGTGTTTTCCCTGGTTCTCCTCTTCGTTATGAAACTACGCTTTTCACGTAACAAATCCATTGCTAAATAAGAGGGTCCCGGGTCTCATCTCAGTATTGTTGTTATTATTCACTGTGTATTTTTCTTGCTAACTAAAATGTTTTAATGTTAATTTCAATATCAATATAAATATCAGAGATGATGGTACTGGTGGTGGTTGTGGAGAGTTAGGTTACACTGGTAATGATGGTAGTGATAGTGGTGGTTGTGATGGTGGTGGTGACGGTGGCGGTGAAGAGTTCTCTGCTGCGTTCACACTTTTACGGGTCCCATTTAAACTTTTTTCCTGCTGCATTCACATTCAGGTAAGAGAGAGAGAGAGAGAGAGAGAGAGAGAGAGAGAGAGAGAGAGAGAGAGAGAGAGAGTTAAATCAAAATGTCTTTATTCCAATTGTCTTCACAGGGCCAACTCATCGCCCTTATAGAGTTAAACCATCATGTCTCGAAGTGTTAAACAATCACTCTGTTGGACCATCGTCATAAAAGGCTTTGAATTTGACGTTATAATGTTATTACTGCGCCTCTACAACTAAGGTCATTAAGGGCGTAACAAGGCACCTAATTCCTGTTCACTACAGGTAGTATATAAACAATTAAAATCTATTAGACATACTATACAACTCTATATTAAAGGGTTAAGCCATAGTCGTCAAAGGGTTAAACCATCGACATGATGGTAAAACCATAGTCTTCAAAGGGTAAGATCATCATCACGAAAGGGTTAAAACATAGTCATCGAAGGGTTAAATCAACGACCTCAATGGTAATACTGTAGTTGTCAAACGGATAAACCCTCACCAAAGGGTTAAATCATAATCGTCAAAGTCTTAAATCATAGTTTTCAAAGGTTTAAGTGTCACTGATAATAATCTATATTCGACCACCCATAAATGTTTTCTGAACGTCTGTCTCTTAAAGCGATTTCCTGCGCAATTAATCGTAATATTTAGCGTGGTTTTATTCGTGTATTTACGTATTATTATTTGTTTTTAATTGCGGAAAATGCTGACCTTTAGTATTCCAGTGATTAGTAAGTAATATTTTTTGTGGCTTTAGAATTAATACTTAATGAAAGTACCTGACCTGAATTACCGGTCAAAGGGTTTATGTTTTAATGCTGGTGGTGGTGATGAGGTTTTAATGCTGGTGGTGGTGGTGGTGGCAGTAGTGATGTTGATGGTGATGATAGAGGTGATGGTGATAGTGATAGTGCTAGTGGTCATGGTGTTGTTGAAGAATGGGGTAGTGATGTTAGTTGGTGACGTTGATAATTGTGGTGGTGGTAGTAATAGTGATAGTGATGGTGGTAGTGATGATGGTAATCGTGGTGGTGGTGGAGGAGACGTTCATATAATAGTACAAGAGCTACGGGGGTTTTAATTACCTGTCTGAGGACAAAAGCTCTGATGATATTTTTTTAATTGTACATTATATGTGTAAGTCAAAAAGTTATTTCTTACTTGCCACGACCTGGACAATGATGTATGGGAGAGGGTTTAAAATCATTACCTCGCGGTGGCGTTTTTGATGATGCAGGAATATGACTTCGCTATATTCGGAGAGAGGGAGATTTTTTTGGTACTCTACACTGACTGGTTTTACTATATTGCTGCATAAAAAAATATGTGCTTTGGAAGTCAACAACAATAATGTTTTCTCAGGTAGAACAACTTTGAACCAAACTTAGGGAGTTTTAATATAATCTGCAACAACTACTAAAGATACATCTTAATTTACATGTTTATTAACGTTTAGGGCAAATATCTAGTAAGATACACAGTTACATATGGGAACAGATATATTTATGGAATACAGACTTTATATTTATATTCAGTCCTTTCTCTCTCTAGAACAATACGTGCTTATTCCTTGTACATTATATCAGTCATAATGCATACAAAATAGCAGTCCGTATCATGGTCCTTATCTATTGTCTCACAACTTACAGCTAAAGTATCTTATTTCTTACGCAAAATTCTCACAATACCATCGGACCTTTTGACCTCAGACGGATGATTAAACCCCCTGTAACTCTTGAACTATAAGCACCGATCAACCACCACACACACTGTTATAATATGCTAACAGCGGCACGGAGGTTGACATCTGAGCTTACAAAGCCTCTAACACAACATACTCCTCTCTGTCCTTCTCCTCTCCTTTCTCACACACACACACACACACACACACACATGATGTCCTTACATGATCACATAATTTTTTCTCGTATCTAAGTCTTCTCCACTTCCACAGTGCCACTTAACCTTCACACCTTCACACGTCAACGTCAGGTAAGTTGTGCCTCTGATCTTGCCAACTAAGACAGGTCTGAAGGAGAGGTAAGGAAAAAAAGGTCTTAGAGCACTTTCTCTGATCCTCTTGTTTCACGGTGAAGTGGCCCTCTTCAAAAAAAGCCAGCCTTGTGCTACTGAGGGTATATTTGATCCTATCAACACCACACACACACACACACACAAAGGCATAAGTGACAGGTTTGAGGGCGGCCGAGCTCCTCGTGTATGTATCTCAGTTTTTTATAAACTTTTTGAAGCAATCTTTTCCTCTTGTCGTTAATCTTCTGAGAACTGTAGCTTACATCTCCTTGACAAGACCAAAAGTGTATTGTCACTCCTGAATAAGCGTGAAAATCCCTCAGTGTAAAGAGGAAATTTTTGATAGTCACGAGAAAATGTTTTTCGTTGGCGATATATTGTGTTTTATTAAGGTAAATTGTACGCTCATCCTACCGCTAGTTTTCTAAAATTATAACACTGACTTCAGGAATTATGACACTGGTTTCTAAATTTATATTTGTTTCTAAATCTATGACGTTGGTTTCAATAGTTATGACACTGGCTTCAAGGCTATGACACTGGTTTCTCAGGTTATGACACTGATTTCTAAGATTATGACACTATTCTCTAAGGTTATGCTCCTGCTTTAAAAGGCTATAACACTGGTTTCTGAAGATCTAACACTAAATTCTAAGGTTATAACACTTGTTTCTAGAATTATGACACTAGTTTCTAAAGTTATAAAATTGTTTTTTAATGTTATGACTGATTTGTAAACTTATAACTCATGTTTTCTTAAATCACAACACTGAGTTCTGAAGCTATACCTAAAACATTTCAAAGATCAAACTGGCTTCTGAGGTTATTACATTTTTCTTTAAGACAACACTGAGTTGCTTCCACATCATCTCAGGACTTAACACACAACCTATTGCACAAACTCCTCCTCCTCCTTCTCATCACGAGTAGAGTAGCCACTGCTGATAGTGTGGCCAGGGTGTGTATTTTTTTTTTTTTTTTAGTTTTGCTACATACAGCGGCTAGTTTATTGGGCACCCCATACTCATCCTGTGAGCGGTGGCGCAAAAGGATTACAGAGTAGAGTTCACAAAGGATCTGTATTACTAATCCCCAGTGGTCAGGATATTATGGCATTGGATGTTAAAGAATAATTTTCAAATAGATTCTTTGTTTGGTTCTACACATAGAGAATAACTTATTCGCAACTGCGTGAGTACAGGAGTGTGAGGCAATATGTTTGGCCGCACACTCTGTTATTCCCATTTGCGTGAGAGGTGTTCATGCACATTGTGTGTTTGGTTCTAAACATGGGAAATGATATAGCTAGTGAGTGCAAAAAAGTGGATTCAATCTTAATAAGTCAGCTACCTTATCATTAGAAATAAAGTGTTGTGCCATTTCACACACAGTATGCTTGAACCTGTCCCTAAAATGTTCTATCTTCACACAGTCGAGGTCGGGTTCAAGCTTGAGGAACATAGCGCCAGAGGTACAAATATCCTAACCTTCGTCTAGCGAGTACAACTTCTTATATTCTTGTGATCTTGTTACGTGCTCTAGATACCTGTTTCACTTGATACATCTCATCATGGTGAACAATGGATTGACTAATGCCTGTTTTTAATTGTCTGTTCGCGTCAAACTCATCAGCAAGTTCTCTCGTAATTACAGTTATAAGGGTTCTTTATGACAGACCCAGAGTGTATTCAACAGCGTCTTTGTTAGACGTGAGTATGGCGAGAGCATCAACTCTGTCATGTTCTTTGAGACCTTTGTGAGAAGGGATCCACAAAGTTTGATCTTGACACCCCGGTCAAAAAGGTATGCATATTTGTGTCTGGCTTCAGAGACAAGCGCGTGATGATGTCGCGGGAAAAACAAACACTCAGGGGGTGGAGACTTCAAACATGTGATAAAAATTATGTGTATTTACAATATTTACAATCTTGTCATTTTCCTCGTGGTTTCCTGCACACAAACCAGGATCTCTGGACTTAACTGTTGATAAAGCCCAATCCAGGGTCTCTAGTTGATCAGGCAACCCTCCAGTCCTTCACCTTGACTTCCCGGCTTTCAACTCTCTCTCGCAACATCGTCAACCCCCCAGGTTGACTCAGCCGTTTTCTATCAACCATAACATTAATTCATACACCATTTAAGTTGGTTTGAACATTCTTAAATTAGATAATATAGAAGCTTATTTTAACTATCGAAATGTTCCAATCACCCACTATTTACCACCAGCCTGCACCAAAATATTGGCCACAAAATATATATAATATTAGTAAAGTTAATAAAGAACAATAAAATAAATTGAACATAAGTTGACTAAATCAGTCGCCTGACTGCCAGTGACAGTTGTTTCAATAAATTTAACAGCTGTGAATATGACAACTAATTCAGTTTGTAGAGTGGATGCCCATTTGATAATTCAAACCGCTTTCTCAATTGTATTACCGTTAGGTTGTCACAACGATAGTGCTTCCAGCCCTCCCACAGTCAGTGTTAAAAGATCTATCAGTGTAGATGGTCTGTGTGATGTTATCATCAGTCTGTAGAGTGTGTATGTGATCAAGAGCTCTCACTTTGGCAGTGTGTTGAGATAAATACTTTGTATAATTAATCTTGTGGGCGGATATGTCGGTATTGTGATATCGAAGGGAACTGTCCGCCAGGGTGGAAGGAAGTGCTGTTGTGTCTCAACTTTGTACAGATGGTCTAGTCCAAACATCTTCATATGTGTAGCTGTAGTTCGGATCCATTTAGACTCACCAGTCCCATGGTTCATACATTCTAGTAATTTTAAGGAAACAATGTAATCAGGAACACCACTCAAAAGCCTTAGGTTGACTTCAATTATTCTATCTTTGACACTGGGTATACCTAGTTCTTTCCTCATATTAAGTACTTTAGTGCTCATGGGGCAGCCAGGGTGTGTAGTATGGCAAGGGTGTGTAGTGTAGTTAGGTGTATGATAGGAGGCCAGTGTGTGTCGTGTGGCCAGTATGTGTAGTGTGGACAGGGTGTATAGTGAGGCTAGGGTGAGTAGTGTGGCCAGGGTGTGTGGCGTGGCCAGGGTATGTAGTGTAGCATGGGTATATAGTGTGGGCAGTATGGTCAGGGTTTGTTGGGTGGCCAGGGTGTGTAGCGTGGTCAAGGTGTACAGTGTGGCCAGGGTGTGTAGTGTGACTAGGGTGTATAATGTGACCAGGTTGTACAATATGACCAGGGTGTCTAATGTGGCCAGGGTGTGTAGTGTGGCCAAACGACCAGTCCATCTCTTTAACTGCTGTAATTCTTGGTCTGAAAGGCTTTTTAGATTAATAGATATTGTTACGGTCTGTAATGTGACCAAGGTGTGCAGTGTGACTCGTGTGTTTAGTGTGACGAGTGTGTGTAATGTGGCCAGTGTGTGTAAAGTGGCCAGTGTGTGTAGTGTGACCAGTGTGAGTAGTGTGACCAGTGTGTGTAGTGTGACCAGTGTGTGTAATGTGACCAGTGTGTGTAGTAGTGTGACCAGTGTGTGTAGTGTGACCAGTGTGTGTGTGAGTGTGACCAGTGTGTGTAGTAGTGTGACCAGTGTGTGTAGTGTGACCAGTGTGACCAGTGTGTGTGAGTGTGACCAGTGTGTGTAGTGTGACCAGTGTGTGTGTAGTGTGACCAGTGTGTGTGGTGTGACCAGTGTGTGTAGTAGTGTGACCAGTGTGTGTAGTAGTGTGACCAGTGTGTGTAGTAGTGTGACCAGTATGTGTGTAGTGTGGCCAGTGTGTGTAGTAGTGTGACCAGTGTGTGTAGTGTGACCAGTGTGTGTAGTAGTGTGACCAGTGTGTGTAGTGTGACCCGTGTGTGCAGTGTTATAACATAAGGTGGTGTTTTGCTTACTTTATTTACCCGTGTGCAGGGACTGTAGTTTAATTAAATGTGTTTCACTTGGTTCTTTACTTACTTGTACTCATCCATCTGTTACTGGGACCCATTTTGTTATTATATTAGTTAGGGGAAATATAAAGAGGTATCTGGATAATTACATTTATTCAACAAGGACGTGATCTGACGTTAATGTTTTATCCTTATTTCTAACTAGATATTCCGTGGAGGAGGAATTCACTATTCACTCGTATGACTACAGAAAAAAAGCATTCAATCAACCTTACCGCCCAGTACGATCGTCGCCGGCCCAGGCAGGTGCCACCCACACTACAACACACCCAATGCTAAACTGACTGTACATCTAATATTATCTATTAGCTGTAGGGAGCATATTCTGAGTGTCCAATCGGAGACTGTTTTTCGAAGATTCTTCAGGCACTTTTTCCACTGATTGGCAAGTTCACAATATGGGCGTAGTCACGTCAGTTCTATGGGCGGTGGACCTATCTTCATGGCACTTGGTAAAGACAGGGATCTGGTTACCCTTGAGGGGATAACGAATGGTGACGAATTAGGGTAATTGTCGCTAGACAAGCACTGTAAACGCACAGGACCCCACAGGTTAATTTTCAAATTTCAAATTCCCCTTGTAACGATTGGCTGGTTGGCTCTCGTGAGCGTAGGCGTACGTGGCATCCCTTTTATTACAGTGTGGTCAGGGTGTGTAGTGTGGCCAGGGAGTATAGTGTGACCAGGGTGTGTAGTATGGCCAGGGTGTGTAGTGTGGCCAGGGTGTGTAGTGTGGCCAGGGTGTGTAGTCTGGCCAAACGACCAGTCCATCTCCTTAACTGCTGTAATTCTTGGCCTGAAAGGCTATATAGATTATGTTACGAACCCTCCACCCAGCACTACGAACCACGCCATCTATTGTCTTGATCTACCTACCCAGCACCACGAACAACGCCATCTAGGGACGAGACACGAGTATGACTCGTCTTAGTTAACACTCCGGGGTTTCCCTTCTCCATATCCTGGTTGTTGCGTCACTTCCTCCAAGTCTTCTTTGTGAGCTCCAATTCGAGGAGAGAGCACTTGGCTCTGGGAAGTGACCACAGGATCATCTATCCTCTAAACCTACGGCAGTGACTACCTACCGTCTTCTACACTACTCAGCCTTACTCGTCAGCCATCTCAGCTCCTCACTTAAGTACTTGTATCTTGTATTGCCTCCCCCACGTCCACTTGCTTCAAAATTGTTTATGTTTTATTAATATGTATATACTGTTAATGTTTAGGTTAAGTTTGGTTAAGGGTAATTTATAAGCTGAATATTTTGTTTAGGGATTTATGGTACTTTATTATACACAACGAAAACTCGCATCCTTTGTCTACCCTTTTATAGTCCGATTGTCTTTGTTTTGTTTTTTTTGTTACCTGTTGGGATCTGGGTAGACGTATAACTATATTCTAAATCCCCAACTCGTAACAATTAATATATATTGCTGCGGTAAAATTGTCATACAAGATTACATTTATACACTAAGTATTTAAACAATGTACGTAATACCTGTACATACTCTCATAGACAGTGCAGGTTCACAAACAGTATGCATGGGCAATGCAGGAATACAAACACTGTACATAGATAATGGAAGTATACACTGTATACATAGACAGTGCAGGGATACAAACACTGTACATAGATAGTGGAAGTATACACTGTATACATAGACAGTGCAAGGATACAAACACTGTACATAGATAGTGCAAGCCCCTCGAGAACACCCACCCCACTGAGGGGGAACCAACCACTGTCGCTATCACCTGAGGAGTTTCCCCCCCTGCCGGCCAGCTCGAGTACTACACGTCTACCCTCTGTGGTGGAAACCAGCAACCCTCAAAACCGAGTGACAGGAGCACCTCCCACTCTATCTGGCAATCACCCTCAACAGTACCGTTCATCCTAATTCTGTTGGCTGTAGGACTTGTGAGTACGTTACCCCCCACACTATTATAATGTTCTTAGATCTTCCTTTTTCACACCTCTGTGACCCTGAGTTTTTACTGTTCCTTAATCAGTATCAATGTTCCCACAATGATGATGCTAGTGTCATTCCCTTATATGTGCTAGATCGTATGTGTTACACCCCATTTACCCTTGGTGTCGACACAATACTCCCTCATATCGATCCTGATGCTTTTCTACAAAACTCACTGGGTTACACCAACCCCAACTGTAACTATTACTTTCCTGACTCTCCTGAGTTTAGTTCTAGTCTCCTACTACCTCATTCCTTCTCCTTGATTAGCCATAACATCAGCAGTTTTCCCTTTCATCTAGATACCTTTTTCGATCAGTGTTTATCTTCTATTGCCCACAAATTTGATGTCCTTGGGTTCTGTGAGGCCAAACTCACTAACGATATTGACCATTTGTATAACATTCCTAATTATAATAGACACTGCTGTAAGGGCGCGCGTTTTTCAACACCTACACTCCCCTTATCTTACTTACTTCTCTTTTTATTTTTACTTACTTCAGTTCACTGGTTACTACATAACCTCAGTTCCTTTTGATAGCATGGACGAGGGTCTAGGCACATGGGTATGGTAATTCTGGTATCAAGTCACTTGGACGGAAATAAAGGTAACTACTGTGGGAGAAATGAATACTCCTAAAACACTCGAAGAATAGATTTATTAATATGGAATCAAAGGGAAAAAGAGATATTATTAACATATAACTACCAGGCTCAACTCCTGGGCTTATTGCAGACTCAGTATTTCTTCTTTACTTATTTTCTTTTTTTACTCAACAGCAATTACTCAGATATTACACTCTTACTGCACACAACCTTACTGGTGTTACATTACATTACCTAGCAGGACTGGTTCCTTGGCCCTACTCACAATACCTAGTACATGGCAACTCCTTGTAGATTACTTTACTGCCACTCCAAGTGGGTACATCTACTTCACCCACATCTTCTAGTGGTACATCTCATTACAGTTACAAGACTTTACTCCTCGTCCCAAGTGGACAACTTTACTTCTCACACATTACAAGGTACTTTACATAACTTACTGACTGTTGGTAGTGCATATGAGATGCACTCACAACATACACGTTAATACCGAAACCAGCAAATACATGGGTCCACTACCCAACATGGGATAATTATTGCCAACTAATTATCCCCAAACATACTTATACAACACACTCTGTGGACATATAACTTCCAGGGAGCATCCCAGGGTAGAACAATGGGGCTCACGACCGTTGTTGTGATCGGTGGTAGCCAGACACATGGCGAGTCTGGGGTCTGGCTCCACGAGGCAGTGGAGCAGATTAATCATGCCGAATAGATGCCATCGTTTCATATATTGATCCATGCTGGGTATCTACTGAATCTGGGGCAGTCGTTGAGTGATCCAAGAGCCACAATTGGATCTGGAGACAAACGGGAGAGCAGACGTGACGGGACGGAAGCATGAACAACACAATAACACCAAATCTCTTGTCTGGAAACGACAGATGACATTTACTTTATATTACTCTTACACTGGGTGAATGACAATTCAACTGTTGAAGCATGAACACTGATATTCACTACAATTGACTGAGTCAAACTGAATGGGTAGGGAACACAGAACATACCTGCAGACAAATGGGAGAGCAGACGTGACGGGACTTCTCTCTCACTCTTACCCATGGTATATATACCACTGAGATGCCAACGATCGCTACTCACGCAATGACAGAGATCACAAACAACTCAACTGTTACTCATTCAAGGATGACCCTCAGTTGACAAAGGTCTGGCGAATTACTTGAGTTGATTTACACAAACTAATTCAAGATTGAGCTTGCAGGAAAAGTGGAATAAACAACGTATTGACAACTGTGTTCGAAGGCGGGATTTACTGGGAGGTGTAGGTTATGTATCTAAGCTACTGTGCCGAGTACAATTTTATATGTAATCACGTGGCAACACTGCACGTGTTATGTGGCAACATTGCCCCGAGGCTGCCATATGGCAAGGCAGTCTCAGTCTGACTCTGTGGGCCGTGCATGGCACACGCAAGTCACCACTTGTATTTCTCCTATCCGTTAATAAATGGACTTCAGTGTTACCCGGTGTTTCCCTACCCATCACTGCTTTCTTCAGGGAACACTTGGTCTGACTTGCGTGTGCCATGCACGGCCCACAGAGTCAGACTGAGACTGCCTTGCCATATGGCAGCCTCTGGGCAATGTTGCCACATAACACGTGCAGTGTTGCCATGTGATTACATATATAAATGCTACTCGGCACAGTAGCTTAGATACATAACCTACAGGAGGGATCACGAGTGTAAAACGAATGAGAAAAACACGTCTCCTTCTCAGGGGTAGCTAACCAGCTATCCTCTCATGTTTTGCGGTCGTGGAGTTTAATAAGAATCATTAGTGTTAAAACAGACTAGCAGTCAAAGTGACCATGACACTGTGTCACCACGTCACGACACAGTTTTGGTGGCGCCCTATATGTTGATATCAAGTATAACCTTCTGTAGGATATGATTTAAGGGTTCAGGAGGAGTACATGGAGAGTGTTTTCATTGAATTACTTAACGACACACGAAATATCCTAGTAGGAGTAATCTACAGAAGACCCCACACAAATGTAAGGAATTTTCTTGATAAGTTTTCGGAGCTTATCACTATCATAAGTTTAGAGAGGAAACATTGCTACATTACAGGAGATTTCAACCTTGATCTATTAAAATAAAAAACTGACACCTCAGTATTAGACCTTTTTGCTACCTGTCATTCTAAACTCTTCTTCAACACTATAACCAAACCCACTAGAGTAACTGCCACCTCTGCCACTGTGATAGATCATATCTGGACTAACAACACTCCTAACAATCTTGCAAGTGGAATTATTTATAACAATATCTCAGATCACTTCCCAGCTTTTGCCATGTATAAAACAGCCACAAGACCTGAAAGGTCTAGTAGAGTCTCAATCCAACACAGAGACTACTGCACCGACAACATGCTCCTTTTTTAAAACAACCTAATGAATGCTAACTGGGATCTTGTCTATGCCTCCAACAACCCTAACGTGAACAGCTGTAACTTCTCTTGCATCTTGAATGCTTGCTTTGATAAATGCTTCCCGCTCAAGACTAAGTCAGTGAAAACTGTATCCATTTCCAAACCCTATATTACAAGCGAAATTAAGATAATGATAAAGGAAAAACACAAACTCCAAAGGAAATTTGCAAAAAGACCCATAACTTTCGGTTAGAAATGCCAGACGTAACTATTATACAAATAAGCTCCAGTCAGCATCAGGCGACAGTAAGAAAACCTGGAATGTCATAAATTCTATTCAGAACAGGAACACTCAGCCTTCGGCCTCCCACTCAGCTTTTATGATAAATGATTCAGTTGTAACGGAACCCTCCCCCATTGCCAACCACTTCAATGAATATTTTATTAATGTTGGCAAAAATCTTGCAGAGAGCATCCCTCATCACCATGAGGAATTTAGAGCCTACCTGCAAAACAGACAGCAGATGAATTACTGGCCATCATAAAAATGTCCAAAGATGCAGCAGCAGACGAAGACAATATACCAATGAGCATCATTAAGAAAGTAGCCCACTTATTACTACCTGTTCTCCTACACATTTGTAACTCCTCCTTCACTAGTGGTGTCTTTCCTGATAAATTGAAAATTGCTAAAGTTCACCCTACATATAAAAAATCTGGGGACAAAGGTCTCTTCAAGAATTACCGCCCCATATCAGTCCTCCCAGCCTTGAGTAAGATACTGGAAAAGCTAGCATGTAGTAGACTAAATTCCTTCTGCAATGTCAATAACGTCTTTACAGACGCCCAGTTTGGATTTAGAGGTAGAAGGTCGACTGAGAGTGCTCTGCTATCCTTTACTAATGACATCTTAAATTCCTTTGATGACAGTCAGTTCACAGTCGGTATATTCTTGAACCTCTCTAAAGCCTTCAATACTGTCGACCATACCATCCTCCTTTCAAAGCTTGAATATTACGGCGTTAGGGGCCTGTCCCACAATTGGTTTACCTCATATCTGTCCAACAGGATGCAGTATGTTTACTATAATATCCACCAATGTGACTCCTCGCCAATCTTTTATGGAGTCCCCCAAGGTTCCATTCTCGGTCCAGTACTGTTTTTGTTGTACATAAACGACATAGTCCATGCTAGCACACTCATAAAATACAACTTATTTGCAGACGATAGTAATCTCTATGCCAGCAACTCAGACCTTCATTCCTTAAAGAGAACTATGAACACTGAATTAACTAAAGTCGGGACCTAGGTAATACGTAATAAACAGACCTTAAACCTTGAGAAAACCCACTACACGATCTTTCACAGAAGGAAAAACTTACCCCCAGACCTGGACCCCCTGTACCTTGGTTATATAGTCCTCAAATGCGAACAAAATACTAAATTCCTCGGAGTTATTGTTGATGAGAAACTTAACTGGAGAAACCATATACAAGCCATTCACAGTAAAATCAATAAACAGTGCGGTATCATGTATCACACTCGACAGTCGCTCACTCTCACAGCAATGAAAGTAATCTATCATGATCTTATTTACCAACACCTGATACACTGTCACACACTATGGGGGCCTCTGGCTCTTCAAAAACACAATCTCTGGTTACTGCACAAACGAGAGTAGTATGGACAATGACCTACTTGAAAAAAAACAGATCACACAAACGAAACATTTGTTATATTGAATTTTTTTTAATTCGAAGATATTAACACCTACTGCTGTGCCCACTTTGTTTACAAATCTATCAATAACTTGCTTGACAATAATTATTTCCAATTCCGGAATAATCAGAGATACAACTTAAGGCACCCAGAGATGTTCTTATTATCACCATGCTATTGTACTATTCCAGCTGATACTAAATGTTACATAGTACTTCCTTGAGACAAATGTATAGTATATATCAGGTGCCTCAAAGAGAGCTCAGGTTCTCAACTGGCTCAGCCATGTTAATATTGTTATTATTATCCACTCTGTATCTGTATTTTTCTGGCTAAATAAACTGTTTCAATTCAAACTGTTTCAATTCAATATACATAGAGAGTGCAGGGATACAAACAACGCCCATAGATAGTGCAGGTATGCAAACAATGTTCAGTCCTCTAATAAAGTTAGCCATGGGGTCGATGTGATTTGAGGCTTTCCGAGCAATGTTACATTACTCGACCTTTTTCTGAACGGTTGGTAGTTCTACATCCGCGACCTTTGACCATGAATGAGTATACTATATAAGTTTTTGAACGATACATACATTACTATAGCTAAATGATTTTTTTGTGATACTGAAGTATCTAGTATGTCATACAAGGGCGACCTCTTTCCCTAATCCTACCTCCATCTCTTGTTGTTGCTGATATGGCGAGCAGGCGTACCAACTTATGATGCTGCACTGGGGATTATATCAGAGCATTTTGTCTAGCGTTTCAAATTGTAGCGACGGAAAATCTAACGAGACTTTTTGGGGGGACTGTACATAGATAGTGTGGGTATACAATATTATCGACTTATTACAGCCATTTAAGCTACATGTTTTGTTAAAAGTGAATATTGCTATCCAGACGCTTTTATATAATGTATAAACAAGAAGAATGACAGACAGACACACATAAACAAAGAAGGCATGGGAGAGAGAGAGAAAGAGAGAGGGGGGGGGACACAAGCAAAGAGAAACAGGACAGAAACAAAGGAAAAATTAGATATACAAAAATAATGACAGAGCCAGACAGAAAGAGAAAGACAGATATGAAAACCAAGAAACAGGGAAAAAGATAAAACGAAGGTAAAACATAAAGAGAGCAAGTGCAGAGGAAATGGACTACTTCAAGCTACACAGTCAACGAGAAACTCTGTCGAACAAGAGAGAGAGAGAGAGAGAGAGAGGGGGAGGGAGGGAGGGAGAGTTAGAGACAGAGCCATTACAACTGGACGGGAAACTTGAACAGAGAAAGTAAACATCAACTCCTATCCCACCACACTATGTTTCACCCTCCGATTTGGTATTTTAGTCACCAAGCAACGTTGTTTTCCATTGGTGGTGATCGTGGTAACAGAAGTTGGAAGCTGTTGTTTGTATACTGTAGTTGTGGTGGTGGTTGGTGAGCTTGGTGATTTTGCAAGTTAGTGCTAGGGGTTTTTCATTGATGGTAAGGGTAGCTGCGGTAGTGGTGGTAGTGAGGATGGTGATGATTGTTGCAGTTGTGTTGGAGGAACGGGTGAGGGTGATGGTGAGGGTGATGGTGAGGGTGATGGTGAGGGTGATGGTGATCGTAGTGGTGGTGATGAGAATTGTGGGATTAATATTAAGGGAGTGTTGGTAGTAGTGCTGTTGTTAATTGTAGTGGTGGTTGTTAGGATAGTGATGGTTGTAATTGTGGTGTTGAAGAGAATGGTGACGCTGATATTGGGGGAAGCTATCTCTCTCTCTCTCTCTCTCTCTCTCTCTCTCAGGTCACAACAGAACAAAACATACATTGCTACAGACACACACACACACACCATGTTTCTTGAGATAAATTATCATTATTAAACTCTACTTTACACTTTAGGTCAGCACTACACGATGGTCACTTTTATATCGAGGGAACAGCGCAATAAACCTGCAGTTATTATCACCACCAGAATAACACAAGATGCCATTACGGTGTTCTCTTGGGTGATACAGTAGGAGGAGAGCGGGAAGATAGTGGGTGGAAGGGAGGTGAGTGTTGGGGCGGTGAGAGGATAGTGGGGGAAGGAAGGAGAGTGGGCTGGCGGGAGGAGAGTGGGACTGTGGGAGGCTGGAGGAATGTGGTTGGAGGGCAAAAGGAGAGAGTGAAGGAGGGAGGAGAGTGGAATGGCTGGAGGAGAGTGGAATGGCTGGAGAAGAGTAGGACGGCTGGAGGAGAGTGGGAGGGCGGGAGGAGAGTTCTCGGAGGGTGGAGGAGAGTGGGACGGCTGGAGGAGAATGGTATTAGGCTGGAGGAGAGTGGTGGGAGGGCGGGAAGAAGTTGTACGAAGCTGGAGGAGAGTCGTGGGAGGACGGGATGATTGTGTTAGGTGAATATTCTTTGAGCTAATATATACCTGGAGAATACTCCTCTGGTGAAATTTCATTTGATGGATATTCATCTAGAGAATATTCGTTTAGTGAATATTCACTGGGCTAATATTGGTCCTGAGATATAAAGGTAAGCAACGTTATGTTAAAAACTAAAGATGAGTATTCGTCTAATATTATGAATATTCGTTAGGTATGTTAACCAGATGTCAGGATAATCAATGCTATGCTGATAACTATTCGTCGGATATATTTTCAAAAGGCATATATTATCAAGAAAACGCCAGAATAATCAACGCTCAATTAGAACGATGAATATTCGATGGACACATATTAGTCATAAAAAGTCAGGACTCAACACCTTCCTAGATCGATGAATATTCGTCTCAAGGATATTCACAATAATTTCTGAAATAATGTATACTTTGTGAATATTTGCCAGAAGGTAAGAAAAGTCAGAATATTCACTACCATACTAGAACAACAAGGGGACACAGGGTATTCGCCCACCTTGCTAATGTCTCTCTCACCCTCCACCCACATTGATGCCAGAGTCACGTTACTGCCACAAGTCCACTCTCCACACTAAGCTGTTGCTCTCTCTCTCATAACTGTAATTCCCTATTGTTAATCTCTCTCTCGCCATCTCTTGCATTTTCACTACTAATTCCCCTCACATTAAGGTAATCCTCGTATTTTTTCACACATTTTCTTCTTTCTTACACCAAGGATCTCGTATTAAACCTGTAAAATACCAAAGATAACGAATTTTTTCTTGTCTTTCGCAAATGTTTCGACTCTTGCTTTTAGTATTACAGCATTTACATTTATACAGTTTCACATTTGACTGCAGAAACATTCGGTGTTTAACACACCATCTCTGAATACTGATGGTACATACACTTTGTTAATTTACCAATACATCAGTGTCGGTATCTTCTATTTGAGCTACAATAGAAAATTTATGTGAACAAATTAGTTACAAATTAGATCAACACCTTAACAGACTCATTTATGTCATCCAGGAATGTAATAACACTTTGAGTCTGGTATCTATACTATACGAGTCATATATCACTTAAAATGGTTATGGTTTTTGGTTTCACTACATTCTGGTCTCAGTGCTATGTAATAATTTGGGACGGGACGACTGGCAGTTCCCTGGGGTCTTCACTTCCTTCCTTTGCCAATCTACAGCTAACCACAGTATCCTAGCAAAACACCACCACACACAACCACTACATCACCACCACACATCGCGCCTCATCATCACTACACCACACCAAACCACACCACACCACCACATCCTTGCACCACACCACCGCACTACCCTAGCATTGCACCACACCATACCCCCTACTCTACTTTGCTGTAACTCGGAATCGAGTATGACGATCATCCAGCTATGTCACTTTCATTGGTGAGTTTTGAGGTGACTAAAGAGGCCGATACGGGACCGATAGAGTCGTTTACGTGAGTTGTACATGTGGAGGGCTACATCGAGTTCGGGAGGGGTGGTGGCAGCGTCTTTCCGGCGTTGGCGCTTGTCTGCCTCGGTTTGTAGTCGGGCTACCTCGAAAGTATTCACACCTTCCAGTGTGGTGCTCTTCCAAGCGTTACGGTGTGGAGTAATCAACTCCGAGGTGAGGTGGTCGATTTGGCACTTTTTCAGGTTTGTCTTAAAACTATCCTTATACCTTTTCAGTTGCCCGCAGGCGTTGCTTTTACTATTCGTTAGGTGACTGTAAAGTAGCTGCTTTGGCAGTCTACTGTCGTCCATGCGGGTAACATGGCCAGTCCAGCGTAGTTGCTCAAGGATAATGGTAGTCTCGATGTTCCTACAGTTGGTGTCAACAAGAAGAATGTCATTTGTTCTCTTGCCTTCCCAGCATACACGGAGAATGGAAAGTAGACAACGTTTGTAAATGCCTGGACTTTGGGATATAAATCCATTGCCAACCTAATCAGGATTTTATAAAAGGAAAGTCAAGAACCATGGGTTTCCAAGGGGTAACAAACAACCGTTACAGATTGACATCTCTTTACTACGAAAATAATCACAATAACACAAATTACAGGCATTTCCTACGGCTGCAGATAAATACTCCTAACCAGCCCGGTGGAATGTTCTGGTGGGCGATGTCTTACCACACAGGAGAGACGCCAGGGCACAGACGGTGGATAGGGCGTGGAGGAAGTGGCAGCCGCGGTAATAACTGGAGTAGGTGTCCAGAGTTGACAGCCGAATAGTGAAGGACTGGGGAATCAGCCCACGAGCCCCAGGAACCTTAGATACGTACACCATCAGAGTTGGAATCGAATCGGGAGGAGGAAGTGCAGCTGTGGTTAAGGCTGGATAGTGTCTGATGTGAGACGAGGCAGCAGCCACCTTCTCACCTCCGTCTACCCCCCCTAGTGAGGCCGCGAACAAGCAAACGAGCGGCGGACAACCATCCCGCTCGTTACAGCCCTTACAATGTTGGTGAAAGTTTTCAAGTGCCTTGAAGTGCCTTCTGTATGTGACCCATGTCTCACTGCCATATACCAGGGTGGGGAGGACAACTGCTCGATATACGTGCAACTTTGTAGATAATTTCAGCTCCCTACAGCTGAAGTCACGGTTTCGGACACTGCCAAAGGCTTTAGATGCACATCTGATCCGATGCTGAATCTCTTCATCGATGTCCGCGGATGACAGGTAGGAGCGGAGATACCGAAAATGGGTAACATTAGAGCGGGTAGTACCGTTAAGATGGATGGATGGTGGAGGTGTGTCTGAACCAGGGGCAGGTTGAAAAAGAATCTGAGTCTTACGTACATTCACCTCAACGCAGAAGTGTGCATACGCATCTTTGTAGGTGTCCAGGATCTCCTGTAGGTCGTGTTCAGTGTGAGCAACAAGGGTGATGTTGTCTGCATACTGAAGTTCAGTAAAGGAAGCTGCCGACACCTTTCTTTTAGCCTGGAGTCGTCTTATGTTAAAAAGACCCTTCATCCGGTATTGAAGTACACCCCGCTGGCTAAATTGGCACTGGCACGAGTAGTAGTATGTAGTAGGTAGCTACCAAACAGGGAGGTACTACCGCCTGGGAAGATATTAGAAGCATAATGTGTTGTCTAATGGTAGACCCTGCTGCCATATGGCATCATGAAAACTGTGACCAAGTCCCAGGTTGCTGATCTGACTTTCTGCCTCAATTACACACAATTGCAGGGTCTCAATTGTTTCTTTTCCTATTGACAACACAACATACATATATTATTTCTCACTAATGATCTTTCTTTATTTTTTTATTTCTTTGTGGTTCTTTATTATTATTATTATTATTATTATTATTATTATTATTATTATTATTATTATTATTATTATTATTATTATTATTATTATTGTTATTATTATTATTATTATTATTATTATTATTATTATTATTAATACTACAGTGTTGTTATTATTATTATAGTGTTGTTATTATTATTACAATGTTGTTATTATTATTACTGTATTGTTATCATTATAATTTTATTATAAAATTTTATTTTTTTAATTTTTATTATAAATTTTATTTATTATAAGTTATTATTATTATTATTAATATTATTACATATTTGCCCCCAGGTCCCGATGTGGTTCAGTGACCTGTGTCCAGGTGGGCTAACCCATATAAAAAAAAAAGAAAAAAAAAGAGGGGCAGCCAAGAAAATGGAAAAGAGAGTTGGTGCCGATACACACCCTTGTTTAACCCCCGTTTGGATGGGGAAGAACTGGGTGCCGTTGTGCAGGACACTTCCGTTCATGCCATCGTGGAGTTGCCTCACAATGGAGATGAATTTTGGTGGGCAGCCAAAACGGCTGAGGGTACACCAGAGGGCTTCCCTATTGACCAAGTCAAAGGCCTTGGTTAGGTCGATGGAAGCCATGTACAGGTCACGACGCTGTTCTCTGCACTTTTTCTGTATCCGGCGGGCAGCAAAGACCATGTCAGTGTGCCACGTAATGGTCTAAAGCCACATTGAAATTCTGAGAGGAAGTTTTCCGCCTCAGGAAGAAGTCTGTTTAGGAGGACTCAGGCAATAATCTTGCCAGCTATGGACAGCAGCGAGATCCCACGGTAGTTGTCACATTCTGACAGGTTTCCCTTGTTCTTATAAATATTGATGATGGAGACGTCTTTTAGAGCTTGGGGGATTTCCTCCTTTTCCCAAATATTCTTTAGTAGAGAGAGTAGGCGGCTGGTAAGCAGAGGTTCTCCTGCTTTATACACCTTGGCTGGGATTCCATCAGGCCCTGAGGCGTTGTTATTTTTCAACTGTTTGATGGCAGCAGCTACCTCATCCAGGGATTGAGGATAGCTGAGGTAGGTCAGCTCTGGATGCTGAAGGAACTGCTGGGCAGTCAGGACATCCACATCGGTGTTTCAGTTGAGCAGTAAAAAAAAGTAAAAGGCGAAAGATTTATACGTTTTGAAGGGAAACCAGAGCCAGTTGAGCAGTGAATGGTAGTGCTCTTTTCAGAGCCGAAGGAGGACTTTATCGTCTTTAATTATGGAGCTACCGTCGGATGAGTGGAAATGGGTTGCACCACTAGTGATTGGCCCATAAAATGTTTCAGTAGAATTGAAAAATTCGCACATATTGTGCTGATCTGCAAATTTTTGTGTTTCACATGCTTTATTTTTAAACCAGTCGTTCTTTTGATTGTGAAGTTCTTGCTGGGCCACAGCTTTCTTCTTGTAGAAGATATCAGCTTTGGTCCTAGACTGATGATTGTTCTACCAGCCAGTTAAAGCAGGACGTTTATCTTCGATGAGTACATTGATTGCCGGGTCATTTTCATCAAAACAGTCCTGGTGCATTCTTTCGATCTGGCCAAGGGTCTCTCTGCATGTTTTTGTCATGACAGTGTCGAGAATACCCATTCGGCACTGGGATTTGTGTGGTTTGCTGTTAGTTTGTTTATCAGCCCATGTTCGAGCTGCTCTCTGAAAGCATGTGCTACCACTGGATCTTCCAGACGCTTAGTGTTAAACCTCTTTTGGAGGCTTGCTGCCTTCGCCGTTTTGGGGCGACGTGAAGTGAGAGCTTGGCTCTGACGAGCTGATGATTAGTGCCGCAGTGGTCTGAGCCACGCATGGCTCGGGTGATGAGGACATCTCGGTGATCTCTTTCTCTGAGAATGATGTAGTCACTGAAATGCCAGTGTTTGGATCGTGGGTTTTGCCAAGAACCCTTGAACTTGTCTGCCTGCCTAAACAAGGTATTGGTGATAGTGAGGTTTTGTGCAGCACCACACTTGCTGAGGAGGAGTAGGCTGTTGGAATTACACCTGCCTAGTCCATTTCTCCCTATGGTTCCATGCCAAATGTTAGCATCTCTACCACCTCTGGCATTGGAGTCGCCAAGGAGCACAACCTTATCTTCTATGGGGATAGAGGTTAGCACTCTGTCGAAGTCGGGGTAAAAGGCCTCTTTGAGGTCATCCTCTGCATCCAGTGTTGGGGCGTATGCACTGATGAAAAGGCATGACGTGAGTGATTCAGAGGGACTCGAAGCGTCATGATGCTCTTGTTTATCCCAATTGGCATTTCAATTAGCCTATGCAAGATGCGTTGGTGGATGGCAAAACCAACTCCATAAATGTGGTTTGTCTCCGCAGCAGGCTTACCCTTCCAGAAGAAAGTATAGCCAGACCCTCTTTCTGTGAGTTGACCCTCATTTGGGAGCCGGGACTCACTAATGGGTACTCTGTCGATGTTACATCTAGCCAGTTCTTTTGGCACAATGGCGGTTCTTTTTTCAGGACGCTCATTTGTGGCATCATCCAGAAGGGTCTTGACATTCCATGCAGCGACCATAATAGGTTATATAGTTTGCTTTTGTTTGGATCTGTGATTTTGATTGTGTTTTTTCAACCGCAAAAATTGACCTTTCTGGTTGCGGTTGCCCAGTCGCGTTGGATTCTTAGGCAGGCTATGTTTAGGGCACCTTCTCTAGCCCCCTCCCTATGTGGGGTGAGCAGAATGACTCCTAGAAAGGGCTGCTCAGTCGCACAGACAGGACCGGATTGCACTGTTGCCTAGATCCCAGTGCATAAACGACCTTCTTATCTGTGCCGCCCATGTGCAAAGTTGTAACTAGAGACTCCCGGCAGTCATCTCTGCCTGTCCCCGTTGCCACTTGTCTGTCGCGATAGGACTTTTGGGGTATAGTGGTTATGATGATGAGAGGTATGATTAGCTGGATAATGGCTGTGCGTGAGTTGATTATGTGGTGAGGCAGGAGCACTGGCTGCAACCACACATCTTGGCTCTCTCTTTTCCTGATCCAGTGGTGCAAGTGTTGCAACTATTAGGGAAAGGCAGAGTTGCAATGGACTGCCAATAGCCCAGTTTGTTGGGTTTCGTCTTAGTAGCCTGTCCATCAGGCATTGCCTTCGTCCGCCGGTGTAGTCGTTGGGTTCCCATGGTGTTCACCTCTTCCCCTTATACCGCCGTTGGAGTCTTGTTGGAGCTCTGTAAGCATGTCTGCCTGATGTGGGGCTCCACCGCAGATTTTTCGTTCTGGGATTACTGCCGTAGCCTTATACCTACCAAAGTTAATCCACAAGGCAGCGCGGCAATGGTTGGTAGGCACCAGGACGTGTCACCATGCCAGTGGGCCTATGTATCGTTCCTCTGGGGCACACTGCTACTTCGAGATACCCTGCACACACTACCACTCACTATTCTATAACATACCCTTACCACTACAACTCATCACCACACCTTCCACGAACCAAACCATCATAGCACCACACTAGCACCACACCGCCACATCACACCACCACACTACTAAACAACATCACCACACCACGCCACCACACCACCAGAACACACCACCACATTACCATACTACACCACCACCACACCAAGTCATCACCACAGCACACCACCATATTACCATTCCAGCAAATCACCACTACACAACCACACACACAACCATATCACCACACCACGACCACTACCATACTTCATCACCACCATAACACACCACCACTGCACTAACCCACCACACCAGCGTGCCACCACACCGCAACCACTCCATACTTCAACCCCACCATAACACAACACCATTGCACTCTACGAACACACCACCACCACACAACCGCACCACCACATCAACACCCAACTCCCACACCACCGCCACATCACACCACAACCACACCACCACTCCACCACACCATCACTCCACCACCACTCTACCACACCACCACCACACCACCATCACACCACCACAACACTACACTACATCACTACACCACACCAAGACTCTGGGGGTATGAGATATTAGTTCACACTCAGGATGAGATGGAGAAAGGAAACTCACAATGTGCTCACTGTATACATATTGTATTGGATATACAATGCAGCTTGTTGCTGGGTAGGCAGCATGGTAACAAACGTTGAGTAGAGAGAGCTGGTTGGTGAGGGTGCCCAGAGGAGGGACACGCGGCTTGAGGGACGCCAAGGTCGCTGGCGGGTGCGGGAGCCGCCAGGTTGGCGCGGAGGAGGAGGTGTTGCTTGCCGGTGGCACTGTGTAGGAAGAGGCTGGTCACAGCGGTGTCATGCCTTATAAGGCGGGGGTAGGCGTGAGTAGATAGTTGACCCCCGCTCCGTGGGCGGCACTGGAGGCGTAGGCTGGGGAATTCGAGAAGGTTCGGTGCTTGTAGGGAAGGAATCCACTACAAGACTACCACAAAACCACACTACATCACTACACCACACCACGATCACCACCATACTACCACACCACCACACCACCACACCACCATAACCATCTGTTACGACCTTAGGGTAGATCGTTACATAAACACAAATCACTGAAGTCTTTTAAATATAAAAGTACGATTTATTATATTATTTATCCCAAGTTCCCCCAACAAAGGTCAAGTTAACAGGTCAAAACCTAAACAAGATAATAAAAATATGAACATTTACAGTCGCGGTCTGACCACGTAAGGGGACTGACGTGTGCCTATAGGTGCTCCTGTACTCCAGATCGTCACACAAAGGCCACCTCAGTCTCTACCTAACCCCTCGCCGGCAAGTGTTGCCAGCGATGGGGGGGGCGGGGTCGAAGTAAACGCTCCAAAAGAGGCGTCCCTCTCTCATGGATACAGACATTTCTGATACGGATAGTTGCACTGCATCCCACAGCCTGCAAGAGTCAGCCCTCAGTGACAGTGACAGTAACAGTAATGTTTCTATGGGAAACACTTGCCGGAGTGGCAAAACCAATGCCAAGGGCAGCGAGCTTCCTCTCGCCACCCGCCCCTCTGCCAACCGACCAAGTAAGCTGAATCTGCACTTCCCCAAGGACTCACTGAAAACCGTCGAGGACCGGTTTAATTGGACATCAAAGTATTGGAGACAACACGGTCTCACCATTCAATTCCGAAAAGGTAAGAACCGTAACTTTATCAAGTGTCAGACTCCTGAGGTCTATGAAACACTTAGTACTGTTGGGTTTGACGAGGTTGTCCTCGTGCCTCCACCTGCTGACGCAGCGGAATATTGCCACATCCTAGTTAAACAATTCCCCCTATATCCTGAAGTCGAAGATGCTCAGAAAACGTCGTCACTACCGGGGGAAGACCCCACAAGCAGCTGTCATAGTTAATTGGAAGGGGGGGAGTGCCCAACCACTGTTGAGGCTCACCCAGTCCTCCCTCCACTGTATGTGGAACCATATCACCCCGGGCCTGCTTTTTGTGTCATCTGCTCCCATTGGGATCACACCTTCACCGCCTGCTGCCGTTGTGATCTTACCAGATGTCGCTTCTGTTCTCATAACCATCACTCCTCCGTCTGTGCCCAAAAAATCAAAGACCACCTCAATGGGGGTGGTGTGGGCTATGTTGTTGACCCCCGGTGTTGTAATTGAGGTGACTGGCTCAATACTGACTCACGGCAATGCCCCAAACGTCCGCCTGTCCCAAGAGAAAAACCTCCCCGAAGGCTGCGTCAACCTCAACCTCCTCCCAGCCTACCAGGCCGCCTCCCTCTGCGTCCCCTCCTCTGTCTCAAGCAACGCCTCCTTCTTCAACAACAGCTGCCCCTGCTTGGCCTCACCTGGCTACAACACAGCAGTCCCGGCCGTCTCCTAACTCGACTACTACTGGGCCTCCTCTCCGCCTCTACTCTGACGCTGTCAGGCCTTGTGCTCCCACTGGTGCCCCCCACATCCCCCCTCCGGTGACACGACACCCACAACCCCCCTCCGGTGACACGACACATATCATATCCCTCTTCCACGAATTTACCAACAGTTTTGAAAAACTTTTTGATACACTCTGTACCGCCATCTCCAACCTACACAGACTACCCGTGCCTCCAGCTGCTACCCAGTCACCCCCCTCTTCTGGTTTGACACACGCTGGTAGCCCCCCGTGTGTGCCCCTCTTGCTCACGGCCTACTGCACTGCCGCCTGGCTTCACTGCTGGCGTGGCACCTACCGAGCATGCCCCGGTGTGCCCTGCTGCCCTCGTGCCACGTCCCGCCCCATCACCACGACACGTGGTGCCTCATTCTGTCCACCCACTACAAGCCACGCCTGTTCATGTCTCTGAGCTGTCTCCACCAGGGCCCCCTATTGGACCCGAGGACACCACCCCCGGCTCGCCGTCCCCCACCGGCATGCCGGCACCTGGGGACCATCCACTCCAGTTCTCCACATCAATGGACCACCATGAGGACATGCATATGGACTACGTATCTACGCCAAGAAGGATGTCCCCTACCAACCTCTCGACGTCCCTTACCAACCTCTCGACGTTCCCCTTGAAGCCGACACTACCGACGTACACGCCATCACAATTACGCTTAATGGTATGTCCCTCAATATTATCAATGCCTATGTGCCTCCCTCCACCTCTACTGCACCTGTCCTACCACAACATATCACTTCCACCCCCACCCTCCTTGTGGGGACCTCAATGCCCGACACCCCAGTCTCTGCTCCCAGGGGCCCTACCAAAACACCAGGGGTAACTCCTGACTTTCTTACCTACAAACCACTGATGACCCTGTTATCAACACCTCTTCCTCCCTGACAAGATATCCCTCCTCCTAGACACAGGCCTGGCACTTGACATTATTAGGAACCTGACACGTTTTGCCATAAACAGATAAACTGTACCGGGAATTTTCCCCCCACACACTCATCATTCTGTCACTTTATGTAACTTGCTGACAAAACCCATGACCCTTCAGGCTTTAACGTCCTTAATGCATGAGTCATAAAGGCAAGCATGAACTCCGCATGCTTCCCAGATGGGCGCTGTAAACGATTTTGCGCTTCACCTTGCACAGGATGTAAGGGGGTGCCCAATAAACTAGCCCCCTGGGGGGCATATATAAAAAAAATTACTTATTCCCACCACTAAATACTGTATGTATACAAGATAAAATAATTAACATTAATAATAAGATAAGATGTTTGGAAGTGGCTGAGTAAGGACTGAAGGTCCAACAAGATCACACAAAATCAATATCAAGCAATAACAAATCTCAATAGACCACCGACGTCACCTTTCTACCGCCAAATACTGACGTATCACATCCGGATTGGCCAAAACGTAAACTTTATCTAAATTACCCTACTGACATTAGTTCCACTATGTAACCTATATACAAACATAATACTATAAATACACAATGTAATATAACAAATTTAATACGTTAATAATGGCTCAGTCAGTGTGGGCAAGTAAAGAGCGAAACTGCTCGAGCCAACCACACACCATCCGAACCAACGTGTTTCATACCTAGAACAGAAACTTATGGCTGACACTCGTAACACCATCACACTACCACAACACCACAATACACCACTACATTACTACACCACACCACGAGCACCACCCTACTTCACCATCACTGCATCACACCACAACATTGCACCATCTCACCACCACCAAATCACCATACTAGCATCACACCATTACACCTCAACACCACCACTAAACTACCACTCCAGCACCAGCGCCACACCACCACCATACCACAAACACCACCACCACTAACAGCATCACACCCCCGCGCCACGACCACAATACCACACCAGCACCACCACCATACCACCACCGCACCACCGCACCAGCATGATACAACTGCACAACACCACCACACCACTACATCACCACATCATCACCACACCACAACCATGCCGCCACAGCACCACACATTCCTGTCAGCTCGGGGCCGGCCAACAGCCCGGGGCGAGCGAGGATCCCAACGAGGGATTGGATCACATATGTCAATAGCGGGCGGGATGGAGTGCTGGATTTGCCGAGTGTGTGGCCGGAGAGACGCGGGCGGCATGGGCGTCGCCGCACGCCTGGATGGGTGGCGTAATCATGCTGAGTGCCGCTAAAATACGATGGAAAAGTGTCCGGGAACCCAGAGTTAAATCGATGTACACACAAGTTCTCCTGTTAGCATGAAGAGGGGGGGGGGGTGAAATATGAAACTACCCGGAATCTAGAAAAAAATGAGTTAGAAGATGGTGTGAAGGATTTCGAATCCATTTTTCAGGGCTTGTTGTTTTTCGATATATGAACAAATTCTTCGTGAGGTAAAGGACATTTGGGATCCCTTACAGGTGATGAAGGTATGACTAAGAGTTCATAATATACCATATATCCAGGTAGACCAAAAGTTTTAGCTGTTTTTCTAAAGTAACTGTTCACTCGTGCATTACCCTTATAACACTTACAATAACCAATTCACTGTCAAAATTAAATTTCACTCGTACACAACAGCTTACATGTGCTCCAGACGCCTGCCACATGAGTTAATGAGGAAAGCATTTAAGCCTAAAATAACCTAATTTCATCCAACCTAACCTAACCAAACCTAACCTAAACTAACCTAACCTAACCTAATTGCTCCCACTTATATGAGTTGTTAGGTTGTGCCATTTTCCAAACGCGAGCGATTGGCCTCTTGTTGGGCTCACTGTAAAAAATAGACTCCTGTCATTAATTTACAGTAACAATCAGCCATTCAAGGTCAGGGAGGGCTGAGTCGAGACTGAAGGACGACTATAAAGCGAACGAGGAGGACCAATGTGACTCACCTGGAAGATTGGGATGGGAGGACCTGTGACTCGCCTGGAGGAGGGGGATAGGAGGACCTGTGAGTCGCCTGGAGGAGGGGGATGGGAGGACCTGTGAGTCGCCTGGAGGAGGGGGATGGGAGGACCTGTGACTCGCCTGGAGGAGGAGGAGAAGGGAGAAATAAGACTTGACTGAATGAAGAGGAAGAAATATGACTGATCACACACACACACACACAAAATCCTTATCGTCACTACTTGCTTTTGACACCCTCAATTCAAGTTGCTACCCGCTTGTCTCTGAAGCCAGACACAAGCATGTGTGCCTTGTTGACGGGGGTATCTGGATCAAGCTGCTGTGGATCCCCTATGATAGAGTCAATGCCTTAGCTAAACTAGAGTCTAACAGACACGAATGATTACAATCTGTGACTGTCAAACAGAACCTTAAAAACTGTAATCAAGTAAATAGACAAATGCAACCAGATACTATGTAAATAATATTGATAATGTGTGTTAAAGGAATATCCTTCCTTCCTTAGGCTTTAGTAAGCCCCTTTATAATATTTATACTGTATATACTTGTAACACTTGCCAGATGCTTCTGGTGTTATTGTACAGGGGTACCTAGTGACAGCACTAGGATCCCACTTCCTCTATCAAGGAATAAACTATTGAAATTGAAAAATTGAAATTGACAAGTACAAACAGGCATAATTCAATCCATTATTTACCGCAATGAGAGGTATCAAGTAAAATATGTATATAGTGCAAGGAACAATATCACTATATTACAAGATGTTGTAACTGCTAGACTAAGGTCAGGATATACTGTAAGTACCTCTGGGTATGTCCTTGAAGCAGATGTCAACAAAACTCATTGTAAAGTGTCTGGCCACAGACCCCAACACTACGCTTTAGATTATGAAAAATAGGGTTTTCTTAAGCTACGGTCACACTAGAATTTTCCGTGCAAGCAATAAATCAACAGTCCAAATCCGCACACTGGTCACACTGGCGAAAGCAGCCGTTGGCCAGGCATCCAGCTCGCTCGGCTAGTTTGTGCTCAGTTGCAGAGCAGGATGGCTTCATTGTATGTTTCTATGGCAGCATTAACCTCTTTAGTGAGATGTGTGGTCCTGTTAAAGAAGACCAAGACGAAAAGAAACAATTGTAGCGTCCAAGCGATGTTTGTTTACAAAAGTGACGCAAGTACTCTATAGTCGTATGAAATTCCCGTCGTGATGTATTATTATTATTAATAAAAAAAAATTATCATGACATTTTTGCTCGTGTTTTGTTACGGAAATACACTTTTTATATTCTTATTTACATTTTAACACTAATAAGAAAAAATAAGAGCGCTGTAAATTGCATTAATACAATAGACTCTCTATAGCAAATTTCAATCCTTCGTACCGTGGATTTTCAGACGCTCCGTATCGTTCCAATTTCGACAACTAATAAGTTGTCGCTGTAAAAACAACTTAAGGCGTTCGATGAAAAATCAACGCTATTTTGGATATATTCTAGTGTGACCGCAGCTTTAGAGAGAGGGTCAAGGGTATTGTGTGTGTAATGCCACAGCACTTTGTATCTGATGGCAAGATAGCTGATTGTTAAAACTGTATCCACATTTCGCAACTAGTAGCTAAATAAAATCATATGTACAGAACTAAACAAACAATGTAATGGAAATATCCTGACCTCTGCTTTATAATCCTCTTTGCTCTTATGGTCACACAATAAGTGTGAGGATACAATAAGTTAGCTGTTGTCCGTGGCAAATTTCAATTACAACACCAACACACAATAACCCCCCACACACACAACACCCACACACAACACACTACACCTCCCCCCACACACGTATCCTTGACCACCGAAAGGCGTACCTGGCGTTGCTCTGGCAGCAGCCACGTCAACTGTTATGTTGGCCCATACCAACTCCGTCCCCTGAACCCCTCCTCCCCACCAGAATATCAACAAGTTCTCGCCAGAAGTTATTATTTCATTTAGGAAAGGAATTGAACCAGTGTTGAATAGTGGTGAGCAGTGCTTAAGTCAGTGAGAAACAACTCCGCAGTAACAGCTGAGTCTTACCCAAGCTAACCTTAACACAGTGAGGTCCCAGGTACCCAGTGATAATTGCCCCTGAGACTCCACAACACAAGCTATGTGTTAATCCGTCCACGATAGGGAGGCCTGGGACCAAACCTCATTCACTTGAGTGAGTGAGGTCCTGTGACACCAGACCACGTGGTGTCCCCATGATGCTACGACACCACGTAGTGAATGAGTTGCTACAACATCATGTGACGTTCCTCATAACACCATCTGTAAGGGAATTACTATACCACGTGATGCCCCTCATAACACCAACCGTGAGGGAATTACTACACCATGTGATGCCCCTCATAACACCAACCGTGAGGGAATTACTACACCATGTGATGCCCCTCATAACACCATCTGTGAGTGAATTATTACACCACATCAGGCCCCTCATACACCATCTGTGAAGGAATTACTGCATCATCAGGCCCCTCATAATACCATCTGTGAGGGAATTACTACACCACATCAGGCCCCGCATGCACTATCTGTGAGGGAATTACTACATAATCAGGCCCCTCATAACACCATCTGTGAGGGAATTACTACACCACGTCAAGCCCCTCATAACACCACCTGTGAGGGAACTACTACTCCACGTGATGCCCCTCATAACGCCATCTATGAGGGAGTTACTACACTACGTGTCTGCTGTTCAATAACTCAACCCACAAGATCTACGTGACTTCCACTGTAAACATTAATCTGTATGTTCACTGTATGTTCCTTTACCTTTCTATAATGAAGGTTTTTGTTAAACCACCAATGTCAGTGTATGTAATAAGGCATTTATTTCTAATGTATATTTTCAGCCTTCGGGCTGCAGAACTTTTTCAGAACTTTTTCAATAAACCGTTAATCATTATTATTATTACATAACAACCTCCCCCTAAACACACACACACACCCACATAACAACCTCCCTCTACACACACACACACACACACAAACACAACATATTGCATCCTGAGCATGATGAGGGAGAGAGTCTGGCTGCCTGAACCCAAGTTACGCGGCAGTGAAATAATTGCTGCAATAGCGAGGTGATCAAAGGGTAGGGACAACAGCCTCCACCCCGACACTTACAAGACCTTCGTGTCATCTTCAGATCAAACGTTCCTGGGTTCATTTCCTTCTGCTCTGCCATGACTCTTCTTCTCGTGGGTCTCTACAAACGCT
Source organism: Homarus americanus (assembly GCF_018991925.1). NCBI lineage: Eukaryota > Metazoa > Arthropoda > Malacostraca > Decapoda > Nephropidae > Homarus > Homarus americanus. Next base: position 28,193,628 of record NW_024713129.1, on the reverse strand, counting down.
TTCGTGTCCTTTTGTCTCTGTTTCTCCTCATGAAATGCTTTTACGAGACTCTGGTGCTGCTGAAGGTGTTATCTCTAAGTCTTTGTATAGTGGAGACGTTGGGGAATACTGAGCACTGTGTATATCTGTATAGTTAGTATACTGTGTTGAGTATGTATAAAGAGACGTTGGGATATACTGACTACTATGTATATTTAAGTGGTACTGTGTTTAAGGAACATTGTAGCTTAATTAATCGTCCGTATTACATTTACATCATAATTAGGATATCCGAGTTCAATGTATCTATAATCATTAGAGCTCAGGGCAGGAAAGGTATTAATTACAAGTGATCTCAGGTAATTGCACGATATGTCATGAACAGGTCTGAGAAATTGAACTGACAACCAACAGACCAAATAAGACGAAGTAGACGGAAGACACAGAAGAAAACCAATTTTCAAATAGATAAATAAAATTACGGTATTTAGAAATTCTTTGTGGAAAAATGTGGATAGTAATGTAAGGAACTGATGAATACAGCCATATACATAAACAATACAGCCATATACATAAACAATACAGCCATATACATAAACAATACAGCCATATACATGAACAATACAGCCATATACATAAACAAATGCACATAAATTCATGCACATATATATATATATATATATATATATATATATATATATATATATATATATATATATATATATATATATATATATATATATATATATATATCCTGTAGTATAATGGTCAGCAAGCGAGCGAACCCGAATTCGATCCTAGGGCAGGGTGAAACTATGGGCAAGTTTTTTTAGGCCATTTGCCTCTGTCTACACGGCAGTAATTGGGAACCTGGATGTTAATCGATTTGCGGATCGTATTCCGGGGTAATGGTTAGCCAGTGCAGTTGGCGAGCTGTTCGGTCTTCTCTGACTATTCCTTGACACTGGGACATGCAGCTCGTTAACTTAGGGTGTGGTTGTTGTGTTGGCAACAGCTTCTACACCTTAACAAATTCACGCCAAGGTGGCCCCTTGCGCCGGCCATCCTCGATGGTGGTAATAACGATATACTGTATACATATCGCTGTACGTGCACACGCAGATGCTATGTACACACTACATTCTTGATATAAATATACACACATACAACAGTATATACACACTCCACTCTTGAGCAGACATGGGGATAATAGTAATAAAGTATTACAGGGTTTTAAAGTAACAGTAATAGTAATAGAAGGCAAAGTAATAAATAATAGTCTAATGTTTTCCATTACAGATACTTTTTTTAAATCTTAGATTGTCGAAAATTTTCCTATAATTACTGAATTGCTGCAGTCATTCAACAGTTTGCTTTGACAAGGGAATATCGAAAGCCAACCATAACAAGTTTGTTTGTAACACACCAAAAATCCCTGCATATCTGTATTATTTCATTATTCCCAAGAATACATTACTGCAAAATAGAGATAAAATAGGAACATACTGATGATTATGCAAGAAAAATACTATCTGGCAACATAACTCCTGCAACTCCAGGCTCCAGGGTGTGGTGACTGGCTGTGTTGATCGTGTATAGTTTGTGACCAAAGGTAATAGTAATAGTAATAGATGACCAAGTAATAGTAATAGCAATAGATGATAACTAAAGTTAAATTAATAGAAAGAAAATAAAGCAAAATTAAAAGTAATGGTAAAAGAAATAGAAATCCAGTAATAGACCCCATGTTTGTTCTTGAAATGTTCTTTAACTGATGGCCTGGTTCACATGTGGTCTCTAACTGATGGCCTGGTTCACATGTGGTCTCTAACTGATGGCCTGGTTCACATGTGGTCTCTAACTGATGGCCTGGTTCACATGTGGTCTCTTACTGATGGCCTGGTTCACATGTGGTCTCTAACTGATGGCCTGTTTTACATGTGGTCTCTAATTGATGGTGTGGTTCACTTGTGGTCTCTAACTGGTGACCTGGTTCACATGTGGTCTCTAACTGATGGCCTGGTTCACATGTGGTCTCTAACTGATGGCCTGGTTCACATGTGGTCTCTAACTGATGGTCTGGTTCACATTCACTGATGGCCTGGTTCATGTGGTCTCTAACTGATGGCCTGTTTTACATGTGGTCTCTAATTGATGGTGTGGTTCACTTGTGGTCTCTAACTGGTGACCTGGTTCACATGTGGTCTCTAACTGATGGCCTGGTTCACATGTGGTCTCTAACTGATGGCCTGGTTCACATGTGGTCTCTAACTGATGGCCTGGTTCACATGTGGTCTCTTACTGATGGCCTGGTTCACATGTGGTCTCTAACTGATGGCCTGTTTTACATGTGGTCTCTAATTGATGGTGTGATTCACTTGTGGTCTCTAACTGGTGACCTGGTTCACATGTGGTCTCTAACTGGTGGTCTGATTCACGTGTGGTCTCTAACTGGTAGTCTGATTCCCATGTGGTCTCTAAATGGTCGTCTAACTGGTGGTCTTGTTCATATGTGGTCTCTAACTGGTGGTCTGGTTCACATGTACTCTCCAACTGGTGGTCTGGTTCACGTGTGGTCTCTAACTGGTAGTCTGATTCCCATGTGGTCTCTAAATGGTCGTCTAACTGGTGGTCTTGTTCATATGTGTTCTCGAACTGGTGGTCTGGTTCACATGTACTCTCCAACTGGTGGTCTAGTTCACATGTGGTCTTTAACTTGTGGTCCGGTTCATACTGAATGTGGTCCTAAACCAAAAACTTCTGTAATAACTTCTGTATTCCCTATTTTCCTCCTCTCTTCCGACCTGATAACTCTGTAGCAAACTCTCCTCCGGGTAGAGCCAATCTCTTTGGCACCTTATTCTCCTCTAACTCCACCTTAGACGATTCTAACTCAATCCCTCCTACCCCTGCACCTCCTACTAAACCTATGCACTTTCCTATAATCTCCACTCGCAGGGTTGCTGGTGTGTTATCCAGGTTGGATGTGAGTCAAGCGCATGGACCGGACGGCATACCCCCTCGTGTTCTGACGGAGTGTGCTGTAGCCCTGGTCCCTGTGCTTGCTCGCCTCTTTCGCTTTTGACTCAAAACCCAAACTTTTCCTTCTTCTTGGAAGCATGCCTTGGTTCAGCCCATCCCAAAGAAGGGTGACCATTTGAATCCCTCTAACTATCGCCCCATTCCCCTAACTTCATCCCTTTCTTAAGATTTTCGAAACTAACTTAAACTCTAATTTTCTCCGTCACCTTGAACTTTTTTATCTTTTGTCGGATCACCAGTATGGCTTTCGCCAGGCGAGATCTACACCTAGTTGTGATCTGCTCTCCTACTGCACCCATCTTTGGTCATCCTCTCTTCAGGAATATGGGGAAACTTTCGTCGTGCCCTCGACATCTTCAAAACATTTGACAGGGTATGGCACAAGTCTTTGCTTTCTAAACTTCCCATTTATGGTTCTCCTCCTCCTCCCCCACTTTCTTATCTAAGTTATAACTTCCTTGAGAACCGATCCACGGCAGTTGCTGTCCATGCATCATCTCTCGCTCTGTCACTACCAATAGTGGTGTCCCGCAGGGCTCTGATCTTTCACCTACTCTCTTCCTTCTTTTTATCAATAGTTTACTTCACACTACGGCTAATTCTATCCATTCTTACGTTGACGATTCTACTCTTCACTCTTCATCACATTTTTCCCTTCCCCCTAATTCTGAAATTAGATCTGTTTCTATAGCTGATATCATTTCACCCATCAATGCGGATCTGTGCAGCATCTCCGAATGGGGAGGTAGAAACTTGTTTAAATTTAATTGTAATAAAACTCAGTATTTACCAATTATACTTTCCAAATTAGATGATCTCCCACCAATGATATTTCAGGACGCAATCATTCTGCCAAGTTCTAAAATAGCTATGATAGGCCTCACCATTTCCTCTAATATGTCATGGAAGCCACACATCCACAACATTTCTAAAGCTGCCTCCCGAAAGCTGGGAATGCTGTACAGAAACCGTAGTTACTTCACTCCAGAGCAGTTGCTTCAAGTTTATGAGGGATTCATTCGTCCTAACTTGGAGTACTACTCTCATATCCGGGGTGGCTCTTCTTCTGCCCAACTGTTAGATGGGATAGAAACAAAGGCATTTCCTCGTATTGACTCTCTTCCTTTAGTTGATAATCCTTCTTCAATTTATTTTTGCCGCAATCTTGATTCACTCTCTCTCTTTTACTGGTACCTCCCACCGGCAAGGCCGTGGGCTCGTAACACTCTTCTTGCTCGCGGTGCCCACCGTTTTCTGTGGCTGTCGGTCACACTAGAATAACCCGTTATAGTACATCCTTCTTTCCTCACACAGCCAAACTGTGGAATGCTGTGCCTTCTTCTGTGTTTCCATATTCATACAATCTGTCTCACTTTAAAAAGCTGTTTTTCCGTCATCTTCGTGGTCTAGTTCACATGTGGTCTCTAACGGATGGTCCGATTCACATGTGGTCTCTAACTGGAGGTCTATTTCACATGTGGTCTCTAACTGATGGTCTGATTCACATGTTGTCTCTAACTAGTGATCTGGTTCACGTGTAGTCTCTAACTGGAGGTCTGGCTCACATATGGTCTCTAACAGATGTTCTGGTTCACGTGTGGTCTGTAACTGATGATCTGATTCACATGGGGTCTCTAACTTTTACGGGAATTAGCCCATCCGGGCACAGGTCGAACGACCCACAACGGGGCCTGGGGGACGAAAAAATAAGAATAGAAAGAAATTAAAAATAGAAAAGAAAAAGATTATATTAATCTACAGCAAGAAGATGCCGGAAAACCAGCTTTTTAAAGTGAGACAGATTGTATGAGTATGGAAACACAGAAGAAGGCAGAGCATTCCACAGTTTGGCTGTGTGAGGAAAGAAGGAGGTACTATAACGGGTTATTCTCGTGTGACCGACAGCCACAGAGTCGTCTGGTTCACATGTGGGCTCTAACTGGTGGGTTGGTAAACATGTGGCCTCTAACTGATGGTCTGGTTTTCATGTGGTATCGAACTGATGGTCTGGTTTACATTTGGTCTCTAACTGGTGGTCTCTAACTGGTGGGCTGGTTCGCATGTGGTCTCTAACTGGTGGGTTGGTAAATATGTGGTCTCTAACTGGTTACGTTACATTGCTTTATATTATGTATTGTTAAGTTTGGTTACATTGTGTTAGGCTAAATTACATTAGATTAAGTTAAGTTGGGTTAGGTTTGGTTCCATTAAGTTATGTTAAGTTAGGATAAATTAAGTTAGGCTAAATTTGATCATGTTAGATTAGGTTAAATTACATTTGGTTAGGTTAGGTTAGGTTAAAATAGAAGAGGCTTCAATCTTCTCACAGGTTATTGAAAGTGGCTTATTGCAGTAGACTGTTCGTGAATACTTTCCTACATTATATTATCTGGCCAACCATCCGTGTCCGCTCTCCGTAATGATCCGCCAGAGCTCGTTAATTTGAACATTGTCTCACTCTGAGGTGTAATTCCATCCTTCATAACTCTCGCAGTCTTTGTGAGCCAGTTTATATAATCCGTTGTAATACCATTGTACTGTGTGATACATTTTGTTGTGTAGTGTTCGAATGTTGTTCGTTATTAATGAATCATTTGTTCGGAGCCTCACATTACATAACTTGCCGACTGAATCACTTAAAGATCTCTTGTTATCTGTTAGCCATTCCTGGGGAACAATAGGTGTGTTATGGCTGTATCCAGATCCTCGATGTCTCATACAATAAATATCCATCTTAAGTGAAGAAGTGATTATTGTAGGATATAAACCCTTGGAGAATATGACATATATTAATTTAGTTTTTTAATTAGCCCCCAGTGAAAGTGTAATTAAGATAGAGTCGCAGTGTAACTTTCATGCTTTTTAGGGGTGATAAATCAATGTCTCTATCCGAAGTCAGCTAATTAGGTGTTCTCTTACAGCTTCAGCTATAGGGATCATCGCAGGAACCTTTGAAAATCTGTTTAATTATTGTTGAGAAGACCAATAATTAGAGTAGGGGTTCTGAAACTGGGGTATACTGGAGGTTTTTCATGGGGTACACAGAGGGTAGGTGTGTGTATGAGATAGCTTTGTGTGTATGTCTGTTCATACATAAACAATGGATTATCCTACATTTAGTAATACATCAAAGTTGATTGTCTTACTTCAAATAACAATGTATTGATGCTTACCTGTTTAATAGTGTTAATTATAACTGAAGTGATTTTACAGTATTATATCCAGTGTAGTACCATTCTATGATCTGTGTCTGGTGATGAAGCTGCGAGTTAATGATCTCATGTCTCACGAGGCACCCGGTGAGAGGCGGTTTGTTAACCTGAGTTAGAGTATCAAAATGTGAATCAGTTTTCCATTAAGTACCTTACCATCTCTACGAAGATTAGTTCTGACAAACTCATCCTTGTCTAACCTAACTTGACCTTACCTAACCTAAACTATCCTAACCAAACATAAAGTAACCTAGCCTAACCTAACCAAACTTAAACTAACCTAACCTAACCTAACCGGCACTCTTGTTCCTGTACATTGTATTATTTTCTTAAGTTTCTTGTTATGTTATTTTATGTTATGTTATGTTATGTTATGTTATGTTATGTTATGTTTATTATATATTATATTATGCTATGTTATGCTATGTAATGTTATGTTATGTTATGTTATGTTATGTTTATTATATATTATATTATGCTATGTTACGTTATGTTTATATTATATGAACATAAGAACATAAGAAAATAAGGAGTCTGCAATAGGCCGGTTGGCCTTTGCATGGCAGCTCCTGTCGAGAGTTACTACCACTCTCTATCATCCATGAATCTATCTAGCCTCCTTTTGAAACTTTCCAGAGTTCCCGCACTTACTACAAAGTTGCTAAGCTTGTTCCACTCGTCCACCACCCTATTTGTGAACCAGTTTCTTCCTATCTCCCTTCCTAAACCTAAACTTATCCAACTTGAATCCGTTGCTCCGAGTCCTATCCTGCTCGGATATTATAAGAACTTTATCTATATCCCCTTTATTGATTCCTTTCACCCACTTAAATACTTCTATCATATCTTCCCGCACTCTTCGTCTTTCTAGGGAATGCAAGTTAAGTTTCTTTAACCTATCCTGATATGGAAGGTTTCTAAGTCCCGAAATCATTTTTGTCATTCTTCGCTGCACCGACTCTAGTGAATTTATATCCATTCTATAATAGGGGCACCAGAACTGAACCGCATAATCGAGGTGCGGCCTGACTAGCGCAAGATATAGTTGCAATAAGACCTCTGCACTCTTGTTGCCACTTCTAGATATAAAACCCAATACTCTGTTTGCCTTATTTCGATCATTAACGCATATTTTTTTTCTAGGCCGTAGGTCGGGCTTCGTACCCCTAGGTCTCTTTCTAGAATACGTGACTTCTCTAGGTTGATGTTGTTAGGCTGTATACATTAAGTATTTGTTCTTTAATATTAAGTATGCTGTACTTGCTGGTGTTGAATTTCATTTTACCGCCATTTTCAGACCACCCCTGCGGTTTTAGATCCTCTGTAATGCGTGCATCCTGCCTAGATGGTGCCGCCTTATTATTTTGGTGTCATCCGCAAACTTGCTTATGTCATTGCTGATCCCAGTATCTAGATCGTTTATGTAGATTATGAACAAGAGTGGGCCTAGTACTGACCCGTGGGGAACCCCACTGGTTACACGGCCCCACTCAGATTTAACACCATCTACGCTGACCCTCTGCGTTCTATCGGTGAGCCATGATTTTATCCAATTTAAAACTTTCCCTCGATACCATGAGCCTTAATTTTTCTCAAAAGCCTCTGATGCGGTACTCTGTCAAATGCTTTGCTAAAGTCTAAGTAAATATCATCGTAATTTTCGTCATTATCTACTACCTCGAAGACTTTCCTAAAAAACGTTAGCAGATTTGTTAGACAAGATTTTCCTTTGTAAACTCATGTTGAGAGGCGTAGATTAATTTGCTTTTCTCTAGACGCGATGGGATGCTATCTGCTATAATTGATTCAAGAAATTTCCCCACTACGGTAATTTGACGCTGATGCTCTGTCTCCCCTTTTGAATATGGGTACTACATTTGCCTGTTTCCACAAGTCTGGCACAACTCCAGTGTCTAATGATTTTGTAAATAAGTTTACGAGGGGTCCGCTAATTTGTTCTCTACACTCTTTCAAGACTCAAGGGAAAATTTCATCCGGCCCTGGGGATTTTGTTTTCTTTAGTTTATTTATCTTCTTAAGAACATCCTCTTTTCTGATAGTGATATTCTTTAATTTCTCCTCTTCCTTTCCCTTAAATATCAGTTCCACCTCTGGAATTTCATCACAAATTTCTTCTGTGAAAACTGATAAAAAGTAGCTGTTCAATGCTTTGCTTATTTCTTCACTGCCATTTATCACTTCTCCCCTCCCTGACTTTAAAGGCCCAGCTTTGTCCTTGACCTTTGTCCTATATACCTGGAAAAATCCCTTGGGATTTGCCTTGGATTCTCTTGCTATTTTGATTTCATAGTCTCTCTTTGCTTTCCTTACATTTTTCTTAACATTCCTAGATAGTTCATTATACCTATTTCTGAGCTGCTCCTCCCCTCCCTTTAATTTCTTATATATTCCTTTCTTTATTCCTATGTCATGTTTAAGTTTTCTGGTCATCCACCTTGGCTCATTCTTATTTGACCTAATTTTTCTGTATGGTATATTTTGTTCTTGTGCTTTATGTAGTATACTAGGGAATATATTATAGTCATGATCAATTGTTGTGTCATCTATGACCTCACCCCTTCCTACTGGGGACTGACGTGACTGTTCCCAGGTGACCTCACCTAGGTACCTTCTTAACCCTGATAATCCGCCAACCGAAAGTTTGGGACTCTGATCATATTGTCATTGTTTTTCGTTTCCAAATTTAGGGTGAACCTGATTTCTCTGTGATCACTGTTACCTAGTTCTTCCCCTACTGTGATATCTCTGATAATATAATGTTATGTTATGTTACGTTATGTTATGTTATGTTATGTTACGTTATGTTGTTATGTTATGTTATGTTATCTAATGTTATTTTATGTTATATTATGTTATATTATTTTATTGTTCTCTGACCACACACACACCATCAGCCACTGTTAGACAACTTCTAGATAACCTGTAAATAATAAACAACCTGTAGACAACTTGTATGTAATAGACAACCAGACAACCTGTATATAATACACAACCTGCAGACAACCCGTATATAAAAGGCAAACTGTAGACAAGCTGCATATATTAGAAAACCTGCAGATAACCTGTATATAATAGACAACCTGCCCAGTACTGAGTCTACTAGCTGCTACTGTACCTCAAGTCGCTGGTGGAGACAGACAGACAGACAAACAGACAAAGGGAGAAAACGAAAGAAAAAAAACCGCTTTACCTTTCCTAAGACTTTCTTTTAGGACTCTATTAGAAGTCCTTAAGGAGGGGAAAGGATCAACTGCTGATGTTTAAGTAATACGTCAGAGAGGATTTCGTAACCTGGACGACTTCTTCAAGACGACCTAAAGGAGTCCTCAGTGGACGCTAGTGGACCAACCAATCACTCTCTCCACCATCAAAGAAATTCCTGCACTTGACTGCGCTTGACCTTATATTATGAAGGCATGACCTCATTGTTGGTTAATGATTCACAGTTACGCAGTCACTTAATTATTTCGTTAGTTAGTTAGTTAGTTAGTTAGTTGGTTAGTTAGTTAGTTAGTTAGTTAGATAGCTAGTTAGTCAGTTAGTTAGTTAGTTAATTAGTTATTTAGTTAGTTAGTTAGTTAGTTAATTAATTAGTTATTTAGTTAGTTAGTTAGTTAGTTAGTTAATTAGTTAGTTAGTTAGTTAGTTAGTTAGTTAGTTAGTTAGTTAGTTAGTTAGTTAGTTAGCTAGTTAGTCAGTTAGTTAGTTAGTTAGTTAGTTAGTTAGTTAGTTAGTTAGTTAGTTAGTTAGTTAGTTGGTTAATTAGTTAGTTAGTTATTTCGTTAGTTAGTTAGTTAGTTAGTTAGTTAGTTAGATAGCTAGTTAGTCAGTTAGTTAGTTAGTTAATTAGTTATTTAGTTAGTTAGTTAGTTAGTTAGTTAGTTAATTAGTTATTTAGTTAGTTAGTTAGTTAGCTAGTTAGTCAGTTCGTTAGTTAGTTAGTTAGTCAGTTAGTTAGTTAGTTAGTTAGTTAGTTAGTTAGTTAGTTAGCTATTCTGTTGATAGGTAGGTCGGTCGGTCAGTTGAAAGCAATTTATTGTTAGAATGAAAAAAACCAGCCAACACACGGCTGAGGCGGGAGGGAAAACGATAAAAGAGGAGAATATATTAAGAAAAAGCGAAACAAACAATAAATAGATGGAATGAGAATGAAAATGCTAAACACAAGACATAAAAGAAACAAGAAGAAATAGGAAAAACCCCAAAAGAAGAAGAAGATGAAAAGAATAACTATACTTAGACAAAGGCAGAAGGAAGGGGAATGGGACTAATAATAAACACAAGACATGGAAAGACAAACAGGAGGGAGAGAAAAAGAAGAAGTAAGAGAGACCGCCAAGAGAGGAGTGAGTAGGTGGTGGTTCGTATGTAAGAGTAATGGAAGGCAAAAGACCCTGAAGGAAGGACGAGATTAAAATCCATTTCCTCGAGGCATAAGACTAGCTGGTACAAGAGACCACCGATTAGGAACGGCGATGACCCTCCTGCCTTGTTACTTAAAGCTCACGTATCATCAAGACACAGGGAGGGCCAGGATGAGGGTGGCTTGATAGGAGGGTGGGTTGATAGGTTGAGGATGAGGGTAGATTGGTGGGAGAGGATGAGGGTGGGTTGGTAGGTTGAGTATAGAGGTGGGTTGGTGAGTGAGGGCGGAGTGGATTTGTTGGAGAGGGTGGAGGTGGGTTGGTGGGTTAAGGATGGAGGGTGGGTTATGGGTGAGGACGGAGGTGGGTTGAGGGAAGCTCAAGTTAACATAAGAACATCGACCTCTTCGGTGCCTACTCATTAAGGTCGACTATCTCACCTGTTTGCCAGCATGATAATGACGAATGACTACACGGTTCAACAGTGAAAAGGGTTCTAATGTATTAATGAAAGGGGAGGACTGTGCTACCCTATAGTTGTAAATGAAACGTAGAATTTCTCTGAGGTGTAAGGGAGGGGGGACTCGACTCTGGGAAATCAATAACACACTTGGCTAGGAGTAAAATATTCTCACTTCTTTCCAATGAAAAAGGAGTCAGCTACCTGTTTAATTCACTAAAATATGTCAAATCCCAGTGAAATTATTTCCCTCTAAAAGGATATATTCTTGTTCATCTATTATTCATGTATTGTCTATTACTTCTTCAACAGAGTGGATGGGTAGTATGTCAGGGAGAGAGACAGAGAGAGGAAGATGAATACGGAGTTTTATATCAGAGGACGACAAGGGGTCAGTCTAGTACCGTGGGCAGATGGTGGATGATAAAAGAATAATGAGGGATGTCTATATGAAGAAGGGGAATATCCCAAGAAGGGGAAGAGAGAGAGAGAGAGGTGTGTGACTGTGTGTGTACAAGTGTAGAGTGTGTGAGAGTGTGAGTGGTGTGTATTGGTGTACAAGTGTAGAGTGTTTGAGTGTGTTGGTGTACATGTGTAGAGTGTGTGACTGTGTGTGTATTGGTGTACAAGTGTAGAGTGTGTGAGTGTGTTGGCATACAAGTGTAGAGTGTGTGACTGTGTGTGTATTGGTGTACAAGTGTAGAGAGTGTGAGTGTGTTGGTGTACAAGTGTAGAGTGTGTGAGAGTGTGAGTGTGTTTTGGTGTACAAGTGTCGAGTATGTGTTGGTGTACATCCGTAGAGTGTGCGTATTGGGAATTAAATAAATAAATTAATTAATAAATAAATAAATTTAATTCTGCCACTTACAGCGGCTAGTTTATTGTGCATCCGTTCTCATCCTGTGAGCGGAAGTGCAAAAGGATTACAGAGTAGAGTTCACAAAGGGTCAGTATAAGTAACCCCCATAGTCAGGATATTATGGCATTGAATGTTGCAAAGTATGTCAAAAAAATTGTGTTTAGTTCTATACACAGAGGGTAACTTATTCGCAACTGCGTGAGTACAGGAGTGTGAGGCAGTATGTCTGGCAGCACACTGTGTTATTCACATTTGCGTGAGAGGTATTCAAACACATTGTGTATTTTGTTCTATACATGGGAACTGATATTCTGTAACTACTAAGTGCAAAAAGGTGGATACAATCTTAATATGTCAGCTATCTTGCTATTAGAGATAAAGTGTTGTTCCATTTCACACACAGTGTGCTTGGACCTGTCGAGGACGTAGTGTGTGTAGCCATATGTCTCACCACATACTTTACATTAAATCTTGTTCACATTTGCTTGAGGGATATACTGCCGGAGGTACCTATACCCTAACCTTGGTCTCGCGGTTACAACACATTGTAATCCAGTGATCTTGTTACTTGTTCCATATACATGTTTCACTTGATACATCTCATCGTGGTAGGCTATGGATTGACTAGTGCCTGTTTGCACTCGTCTGCTTGCGTCAAATTCATCAAAAAGTTCCTTCTTAATTACAGTTTTAAGGATTCTTTTTGAAAGACCCAGACTGTATTCAACAGTGGCTTTGTTAGACGCCAGTTTGACCAGGGCATCAACTCTCTTATGTTATCTGAGGCCTATGTGAGAGGGGATCCACAACAGTTTGATCTTGACACCCAGGTCAACAAGGTAGTATATTTGTGTCTGGCTTCAGAGACAAGAGCGTGACAACTTCAGTTGAGGGTGTAAGGGCTGTGATGAGCAGGATGGTTGTCCGCCACTCGTTTGTTTATTCTCGGCCCCACTAGGGGGGGTAGACAAGGTGAGAAGGTCGCTGCTGCCTCCTCGCACACCAGATACGATCCAGCCGGCACCACAGCTGTACTTCACCCTGCTGTTCGATTCCAACTCTGGTTGTGTACTCATCTGTGGTCCCTGGGGCTCATGGGCTGATTCCCCAGTCCTTCACTATTCGGCTGTCAACTCCGGTCACCTGGTCCAGCTACTGCTGCGTCTGCCACGTCATCTCCACTTCCTCCACGCCCTATCCACCGTCCGTGACCTGGCGTCTCTCCTGTGTGGTAAGACATCGCCCACCAACGCCGGCGTCAAGTGAGGAAGCTGCCCTGGACCTTCCCAATGAGAGTGGATCACTACGTTACCAGAACATTCCACCATGCTGGTTAGGAGGAATATTCATTTGGAGCTGTAGGAAATACCTGTACTTTGTTGTATTGATTGTCTTGTTTCAAGTAATTGTTTGACTCCAGTGCTATTTATTTAATATTTGTGTTAATGGTCACAGAGTTAAATTATTGTGATTATTTTCGTAGTAAAGAAATGTCAATCTCAAAGGTTGTTTGTTACCCCTTGGAAACCCATGGTTCTTGACTTTCCTTTTTATAAGATCCTGATTAAGCTGGCAAGTGATTTATATCCCAAAGGCCAGGCCTTTACAGAGGGTGTCAAGGGCAAGTGACAGTGGTTTCAATAAATTTAACAGCTGTGAGTACGGCAACTAATTCAGTTTGTATAGTAGATGCCCAGTTGTTAATTCTAACTCCCTTTTCAATTGTATTACCGTCAGGTTGAGTCACAACGATAGTACTTCCAGCCCTCCCACAGGCGGTGTTAAGAGATCCATCAGTGTAGATGGTCTGTGTGATGTTATCATTTGTCTGTAGGGTGTGTAGGTGTTCAAGAGCTCTCACTTTGGCAGTGTGTTGAGATAAATACTTTGCATAATTAATCTTGTAGGCGGATATGTCGGTATTGTGATATCGAAGGGAACTGTCCGCCAGGGTGGAAGGAAGTGCTATTGTGTCTCAACTTTCTACAGATGGTCTAGTCCAAACATCTTCATATGTGTAGTTGTAGTTTGGATTCATTTAGATTCACCAGTCCCATGGTTCATACATTCTAGTAATTTTAAGGAAACAATGTTATCAGGAACACCACTCAAAAGCCCCAGGGCTATCATCAGGTTGACTTCAGTTATTCTAGCTTTGACACTGGGTATACCTAGTTCTTTCCTCATATTAAGTACTTTAGTGTTCATGGGATAAGCAAGGATAATTCTAAGGGCCTTATTTTGCATTTTTTCGAGCTGGTCAATGCCTTTCCTGTCATGAATGACCACGGCTGGTGCATGGTAATCTATCAGAGATCGTATATAGCCTAGGTACATTGTTTTTACATTTCTAATATTAGCACCATAATGTGAGCTGTATACCGCTACACTTCTAAGTGGTTTCAGTCTGTCAGTACATTGGCGGGTTAGCTGCTGTATGGTAGGTAAAGTACAAGGGAAGCAGACACCAAGATATTTAAAAGAAGAAACCAGGCGGGACCACGTTTCCCGTTACCATCTTGTTTGTTAAACACCTTAGTTTTTTCAGTGGAGATAATAAGGCCGAGGTTCTCAAAGGCTGCGTGTCCATGGTTCAGAGTGGTTTGCATTTCATAAGAACATAAGAGCATAAGAATGGAGGAAACTGCAGCTGGCTTATTGGCCCATACTGGGCAGTCCCGTTTACACAAAACCCCTATCGCTCATATATCTTTCCAACCTATGTTTGAAGCTATCCAGGGTATTCTATTTAATGATGATATTTGGTAACTTGTTCCACTCATCCACTACTCTATTTCTAAACCAATGTTTGCCTATCTCGTGCCTAAATCTAAATTTGTCTAATAGAATTTTTCTGGTTGGATAGTTTGAGTACCTTTGCTATATGACCTTTGTTTGTGGTTGACTGTGAATATACTGTACATCTGTTGAGTTTACTGCCAATGGGGTTGTCATTGGATTGTGTTGTAATCAGACATAAGATCAGTGACAACATCAGAGCTATGAGTGTATGATAGAGTAAAGCCAATATATTTGTCTAGACCCCCGCCATAGATGTGTGTTGGTTTATTATTACCTGCAATCTGAGCATCTTCATATGCACTGAGAAGTGAGATAAGTCTCCTATGTGTGTTGGTGTACACGTGTAGAGTGTGTTAGTGTTGTTACGACCGTGTCGTATTTTTCTATTTTTTTATATATAACATGCTCCCATGTTGTTCCATATTATTCCTGTAATGATGTGTTAAATTTACTATTATATATTCTAGTCACCTCACCCTGTGCTGTTAAGGTTTTAACTGTCATTATTTGTTCAAGCCATCTTATTTCTTTATTTAGTATTGTAACAAGTATTCTTTGTTCTCTAACGACCATCTGCATCGTTAAACGACCCACCGGCAGGTCGCGTGGAGGGAGCCGACCTTATATATAGGACCCACCAACTGACGGAGTTAGTTCAGTCCTCTTGTCATACAGTCCACATCCTTTGAGTGACACTCGTCACCTGTTACTTATACTTAATTTATTTGTGTTGTTCCTGTCGCCACCAATGTGGTATATCTACAGTATGTGAGTACCTATTTATGTCTCTATTTATGTCCATCAGTATTTGCTTCGTTACATTTAAGTAATTCAGTGTTGTTTCACGTTAGTTAATTTCAGTGTTAGTTTTTATATGTTTATGCAGTGTTAACGTAATCCAATGTTTTATTTTTATTCTTTTGATGTTTCGATGTTTAGTATCATTTGTGTCTTAAAAGTTTCGATGGTGAATCATTTTGTTGACAGCCTACGAGGCTCTTTATTGTGTTAATATTTAATTAATTAAATTCTTAAAGGTTTACTTTATTTATTTTTATTCCCTTTTAATTTACTTCACTTTTTTTTGTTTGGTTACGCCTAGAACCTGGATATTTAAGTAAATTAAGAGACGGCGTAACAGTGTGCAAGTGTAGATTATGTGAATGAGATAGCAAAAGGCTTAAGTAGCGAACCAGTGATCACAAGAAGCGTTATCCCTCCCTCAGTAGACGCTCATTTGTTGGTCAGTGGAGCCTGTGCGTGTTGACCTCAGGAATAATTATTAAGAGTGTTTTATTGATATTGCGGAGTATTGGTGATATTACAGGTGTTTTATTAATATTGCCGAAGTGTTGATGATAATACGCGAGTGTTGGTGAAAGTGTTGGTGTTTTATTGATATTACAGGAGTGTTGGTGATATTACGGGTGTTTTATTGATATTTCCGGAGTGTTGATGATAATACGCGAGTGTTGGTGAAAGTATTAGTGTTTTATTGATATTACAGGAGTGTTGGTGATATTACAGGTGTTTTATTGATATTTCCGGAGTATTGGTGATATTACGTGAGTGCTTGGTGATATTACTAGCTTTTATTGATATTACAGAAGTGTTGGTGATATTACGGGTGTTCTATTGATATTACTAGAGTTTTATTAATATTATGCGAGTGGTGGTGATATTATTAGAGTCTTATTGGTATTACAGGAGCAATACTAACATTGTAAGTGTATTTATATCACAAGTGTTAATATGTTAATATTAAAATATTGTGGAAAAATAAAATACCCAAGAATTAAATAATTTCAGTCCTGCGTATTTGAGGTTAGTTACCCGTAACAGGTAACTTATGTAAAATTGGTCATTAGTACAGATTATTAAAATAGTGACGAAGTTTATAATGTGCATAATTAGTTTAACTGACTGAATAAATGGTAATTATATACTTTCGATTATTACTCGATATGTATATTATATATTGATGGACTGAAATAAATACAACATGAAATTATATTCTACCGTGGTTTAATAGATGTTTTGTGGCCAACCAGAAACCAGCTTTGACTCGCTTCCTGAGGAAATAAAACTTCGTCTGGCTTATCATACCGATATTTACTTACCCAGCAGTACCTCTTGAAATTATTCACGCCGCCCAAATATTAAAATTACAGGCGGTACAAAATGAAGCCCTGAGTTTCGTCACAGGTGAAAGATACCCCTTCACATAGTCGTGATACCACCCCCGATCTATACGGCCAGGCAATGGACAACCTCTCTAGACCAGCATCCCCTAGTAGGGTCGGAGGAATATGAAATATGACCCTCAAAACCCCCATGCATGGGAGAGTGTAGGCTGCCTAGCGCCTGTGCTGACAGACAGAGTGACCAGTCAATGAGAAACCAGCTCTAAGAAAACCACCACAATAATTAACCCAGGGCACAACACTAGCACACTGTCAGCTCAGCTAGCCCGTAGCCAGGCGGTCAGCCCGCCTTCTACCTCGTCCTAAATTTTCTTCAATTTCCTAAATATAACTTCCTTCCTCCATCTCTAATCTTCTTTCACTCCTTCTTTCTCTTATCGAAAAGGAGGCATTTCCGGCCACTAGTGCCCGGTCTGGAAGTACTTGGTAGTAATCTGGACGAAGTTGGGCGTAATCAGGGGGTATTTGGTAGTACTCTGGACAAAATTGGTATCAATCAGAAAGTACTTGGTAGAAATCAAGAAGTACTTGGTAGTAATCTGGACGAACTTGGTAGTAATCAGGAGGTACTTTGTAGTTATCAATAGGTAGTTGATAGTAATCAGGAAGTACATGATAGTAATCTGGGCGATGTTAGTAAGCAGGAAGTACCTAGTAGTAATCGGGAAGCACTTGGTAGTAATCAGGAGGCAGTCGGTAGTAATCAGGAGGTACTTGGTAGGAATCAAGAATTGGTAAAAATCAAGAAGTACAGTAGGCTCTCGCCAATAACGACTTCCACAATAACGTTTTCGACAATAACGGTAAGTTACAATAGATACCCATTTTCGAGAATAACGTCTGGATTCTCTTGAATAACGGAAATTTCGCGGGAAGCGTCAGAACGGCATCAATGATAGCATTTGTTTGCCGCTATGTTGATGACGTAGTTGTCCACTCAGCCTCACTCTCACTCTCACACACACTCAGTGGAATACAGCGCTGCGCCCACGTGTGAGATTTTCGCCACTATAACCAGTGGTTGTTAGGGTCGGTGATCAATAATGGCTTCTGCATTTTTGCCTGTGGGGGCTAGGGGAGGTGGTGGAGGGAGTGATTTGCCACCTGAATGACTGGGAACTTTTAAAGTGAGGAAATTGAACTGTCCTGAGTCTACAGTGCGAAATATTAAGAGGAACTTAGAGGAGACCAAGAAGAGTATTGTGCTGACTAAAAATATTTTTGTAGTGATGGAAATGCGAAGCGAGCTATGAATGATAAAGGCGATAGAAACAGGTTGTTAGTGATAACAGAGCATTTTCTTGTGAAATGGTTAGCTTGTAGAATGAAAGACAGTGCAAGTGTTAGCGGCCCTCAGTTACGGAACAATCATCACACCAAGCACCTCAAAAACTAAGTGTTATATTACTCAAACTCTTTATTTTGATGATTGACTAGCAATTTTTTTTATTTCAGCTAACAAAAAGTGTTAGGAGGGCTTCAAGGGGAAAAAATGGGTGAAATTCTTGTGGCGGCGGCACCGATAAACCCTTTTTACATGTATTTTAATGTCACACAAATAACTTTTTCGCTAATAACGGTGTTTTTCAGGCACCTATTAAACGTTATTGGTGAGAGCCTACTACCTGGTAGTAATCATGATGTATTTGCTAGTAATCAGGAAGTACTTGGTAATAATCTTCAAGTACTCTGTCGTAATTTGGAAGTACTTGGTAGTAATCTGGTGGTACTTGGTAGTAATCAGGAAGTACTTGGTAGTAATCAGGAGGCACTCGGTAGTAATCAAGAGGTACTTTAGTATGGCAAAGTGTCTCGGGGTTATGTTCTCTCATAACAGCCGTCACATGTCCAGAGTGAAAGTCCTGGGTAAAGGTTTGAAACTATACAAAATATAGTGTAGACTCGGTGCACTGATTCACACCATCAAAATGTTTCAATAGTGTGCAATATCGATACAACACTTTTCACTATTTCATTTTAATTTTATTAAACAAATCCCAAATTTTTACCCAATAGGGATGTTGGATATGCGTCTATGTTTGCATTTACCGGTACACAGCCTATTAGTAACCTTAGATGAACTTGTTACCTCTCTTTTGTGTAATTAGAGAATACGGAGATATTTTTGCTAATAATACATGACCCAGCTAGAAGTATTTATCGTTATCTAACTTTGTTTATAATAGAGAGATCCACACATATACCATTTAATTTTTGATGTCCAGATAAGTCAAGATTGTATATATATATATATATATATATATATATATATATATATATATATATATATATATATATATATATATATATATATATATATATATATATATATATATATATATATATATATATATACACACACGTTAGGTTAGGTTAGGTGTAAAATAATAAGGGGAGGAGAGTAAATAATTCAATATAAGTGTATATTATACGTATGAAAATAGCGGGTGTGGATATTCTGGGGAGTGCATATAAAAAGCTACACCGGTGAACACTTTATTAAGGCTATTGCAGTGTTGTTTCCTCTAGTTATATTTATTTTCGTGCTCCAGGTAGTTTCTTAGTATATGGTTCATTGGGGTTTATCCCCAGGATTTTGCCGGGTGTTTCGAGGAGTGATATGGGTCTGTAGTTTTCTGCCTGTGTTGGGTTCTTTCCTTGTTTTGGAAGGAGTCTTATTTTGGCCAGTTTAAATTTAGATGGGAAGAATCCTGCTGCTATTGATGCACTGTAGATATCTGTAAGCTGTTTGATCATTGGTGGAGGAATGTTTTGCTGTACGGTTTTGTTCATTTGACTTATTCTGGGTGATTTATTCTTGAAGCTGGCAGTTGTTTTTCTGATGCCATGTGTGGTTATTGGAGTAATTAGTGGGTTGTTGTTTCTAAATATTTTTTTTTTTTTAGTTTTGGTTCGGAGATCTTTTTGCAGTTGTTGTCTCTAAGATAACTGTTATCTGCTGAGTTGGTACTCATGTGATTTTTAACTTTGGTCCAAAAGGTTTTTCGATCCTTATAGCCCGCTTGTGTGATGGTGATCAGTTGATTCCATTTTTCACTGTATTACATTTTGTACTTTTCTTTTAATTCACCATTGAGGTTTCATATAGTACTGTGGTGTGTAGGCTCCAGCCATGTGTATTTAATGAATTGGTTAGGTTAGGTTAGGTTGGTGAATCTGGTTTGGACGCTCTCTTCTACATGCGTTAGTTGTACATGGTAGTGTGCGATTTAGAAATTGGTAACAGATAACCCATTTTGATACACATCTCACTGCTGTACGACAGTTTGAGTCCATAGACCATTGTACTCACCTAACCCACCTGGCAGCTGATCAGTTCTGGCTGACGTAAGACTAACGTTTTAGCCCTTCCAGAAATCCGTTTTAGCTTCTTTTTTTTTCTTCATTAATCCTATTATACACCCAAAAATCCACTCGTAAATTTATCCATATCTAACCCGGTACTTCTCTCGTACTCCCAGTAACCCTCCCCTACACCCAATAATCTTCCCTACACCCGGTAATCCTCCCCTACATTCAGTAATCCTTCCCTACATCTATTAATCATCCCCTACACCCAGTAATCTTCCTTACACTCATTAATCTTCCCTACACCCAGTAATCTTCCCTGCACCCGGTAAACATCCCCTACTGTACATTCAGTAATCCTTCCCTACATCTATTAATCATCCCCTACACCCAGCAATGTTCCCTACACCCAGTAATCCTCCTCTACACCCAGGATGTGTACTGGCACCACTCTCTTTTCCATTTTCTTGGATGCATTCCATACTCGTGCCAGTGCTAATTTAGCCGGCGGGGTGGACATCCAGTATCGAACTAAGGGACTTTTTAACATAAGACGGCTCCAAACAGGAACAAAGATGTCGGCAGCTTCCATTACTGAACTTCAGTATACAGACGACCTCACCTCTGTCGCTCACACTAAACACGACCTACAGGAGATCCTGAACACCTACGCAGATGCTTATGCATACTTCGCCCTTGAGGTGAATGCGTCACTCAGATTCTCCTTCAGCCTGCGCCTGTTTCAGCCACACCTCCACCATCTATCCACGTTAACAGTACTACCCTCTCTAATGTTACCCACTTTCAGTATCTCGGCACCCACCTGTTCACTGCGGACATCAATGAAGAGATTCAACCTTGAATCATATGTGCATCTCGAGACCTTGGCAGACTCCGTACCCGTGTCTTCAGCTATAGGGAGCTGACATTATCTACAAAGTTGCGCGTATATCGAGCAGTGGTCCTCCCCACCCTGCTATATGGCATCTGGAAAAGGGTCACATCCAGGAGCCACCTCAAGGCACATAAAATCTTTCACCAACGTTGTCTACGTTCCATCCGCTGGGAAGACAAGAGAACTAATGTCAGTATTCTCGCTGACACCAACTGTAGGAGCATCGAGGCTACCATTATCTATGAACAACTATGCTGGACTAACCATGTTACCTGCATGGGCTTTACAGTCGCCCAACGAATAGAAAACGTAACGCTTGCGGGCAAGCGAAAAGGTATAAGGATAGTCTTAACACGCTTGGAGGATCACCACACGAGAAGGTGTCAATACTTTCGATTTACCCCGGCTGCATACCGAGGTAAACAAGCGCCAACGCCGGGAAAAATGCTGCCGCCGCCCCTCCCGCACTAGATGTAGCCCTCCATACGTGCAACATCTGTGGACGACACTGCCAGTCCCGTATTGGCCTTTCCAGTCATCTCAGAGCCCACCAACGTAGGTGACATCCTTAATAACTCATCTCATTATATCATAGCTGGATGATCGTCATATTCGATTCCGAATGACAGCAAAGTAGTAGTAGTAGTAGTAGAAGTAGTAGTGGTGGTGATGGCATACATGGTGGTGCTGGTAATGGTAGTAGCAATCGTGGTGGTGATACTGGTGGTGGCGGTTGTGGTGGTGGTGGGTGTGGTGGTGGTGGGTGTGGCGGTGATGATCCTGGTGATGGAGGTGAAGGTGTTGGTAGTAGTAATGGTGGTGATGGTAATGGTGATGGTGGAAGTTGCAGTAATAGCAGTAGTGTTGGTGGTCATGGTTGTGGTGAAGGTTTTAGGCAGTGTGTGTGTGTGTGTGTGTGTGTGTGTGTGTGTGTGTGTGATAATATTTTTTTGTGTTTACAGAATAATTATTAGTTCTTTTGCTTGATATAATAAGAAGGTTTGACTTAATGTTGTTGCTGTTGCTTTATTATTATTATTATTATTATTATTATTATTATTATTAGTTCTTCCACTTGCTCTACAGATACCTCACTTTATCCCTGACATATTCACTCACTCACTGACGGTGAATGTTACTCATACACTCCCTCCAACGTGAAAGTGTTAAGGTAAGACTCCTGTAGACCTGGGCATTAGCTGTGTCAAAGGCTATACGAATACATGACCTGGAATTAATATTATTACCATAAATTTATGACTTCGGTATTTAGTATCATAGAACCGATTTTTACCTCGTGTTTTGTTTTTTAGTTTTATGTCTGCTGGCCTCGCTACGACAATGTTTCACTTTTTTCGAATAATTGAAAAAATATATATTTCAAAATATATCCGGAGAAAAAATCAACTTCGATAAGGATTAAGATTTTCTTGTTGCTGACGACGACTTAATCCCAGTCAGAGGGAAAATCATTTACCTGGTCTTTAATTTTTAAAATTTTCTGATGTGATTTTTTTTATTAAGTATGACAAAATTGCAATTCCCTTCAAAGACTTCAGAAGATTTTCGAAGGAGAGAGGAAGCTCAGCGTATGTGTAAAGCGGCCTTAGTGGCGAATTTTATTATGTGAAGTTTCTTCAGTCGTCTCTATGAAAAAGAGTGGTTAAGTATTGTATTGCCTCCTGGTTCCCCTGGCTGATGAGACCCTTGTGGACGAGTTTCAGGGCTGAGTTGTGTGAGGCAGAGTGACAAAAGTTCATATTCAATTTAACATTTATTTCTTCCTTGTGAATCACCACCAAATATTATTCTACAAACATAACGAGAAAACTGATGGAGGAAAATATGGAAATGTATGTTATAAATTCACGTAAATTAAAGTGTGTATATATATTAACACTCGACGACGTATACGTAAATATCATATGAATCATTTTAAGCAGATTTATTCCAGAAAACAAAAACACTGTTGTTTATAAGAGCGCCTGACACACACATGAAGACCGACCTTTATTTTTTAGGGTTGCACTATTGTCGTCTAACCCCTTTATGAACTGTGACTATCACGACCACACATAAGTGGTAAGCAAATTTTCAAAACAAAACAAATCCCCCGTACCTATAATACTCCTCTTGTCCATTATACTATATATGTGTGGCTTTTAGTGAGTCCACCGGTTGTTGATAGCTGAGCGGATAACAGGTATAATCATGCAAATGATCATACAAGTATTACAAGCATGAAATTTAAAATCAACATTCAATACGGATTCCTTTTCAAATTTATCCATTCGGACAGACAAAAATCCAAAATGGCGGCCATTTTCCAAGATGGCCGCCAAATTTGCCTAACCGAAAACATTTCTTACATATAATGACTTATTATTGGGCAATCTGTACACAAAAGGTTCCTATTCCTATGTTTTAAGCATACTGGAAGAGATTATGATTGTCTTGGAACCCTCAGATTTGTCTTTTATGCACAAAATAATGGTTCTGTCCATAGCATGTTAGATTGTTGCAACAGAATGAGCTTGGTCTCTATTTATGGGACAAAGTGATGTAATTCTTACTTCAAAGGGGGATCCTCTCTTCTGTGTTGCATGATGGGCTGCCCGTGTTATGGAAACAGCATCATCTATTACTTCAGCCAGAGAAACCTCCTCAAGCCAAGTATCATTCATCCTCCATTGTCTTATAGAGTAAGGAACTGGTAATAGCTGTGTTTGTCTTAGTGGCACCGAAGGATTTTTGATGATGTGTGCTGGAGGAACATTGGTAAGAGAGTCCGGAAGTTCAGGAACTTTTTTCATTGGAACTGTTCCTGCATGAAGGGATTCGCGCTCCTCACCAAGATTGTCAAAGCTTGGGTGCTAGAAAACAGAGATACTGGTACCATGGAAAGATGTGTCTTCTGTAGTTGCAGTAGGGTTATGATGTAATGGTCAGCATGCTCGCCTCGCAAGCGAACGGACCTAGGTTCGATCCTCGGGCAGGGTGAAACTATGGGCAATTTTCTTTGCGCCATTTGCCTCTGTTTACCCAGCAGTAATTGGGAACCTGGATGTTAATCGATTTGGGGATCGTATTCCGGGGTATATGGTTGGCGAGTTGTTTGGTCTTCTCGGACTATTCCTTGACACTGGATCATGTAGCTCTTTAGCTCAGGGTGTAGTTGTTGTGTTGGCGAAAGCTTCTACACCTTAAACAAATTCACGCCTAGGTGGCCCTTGGGCCGGCCATCCTCGTTACACGAGAGGTAACCATTATTATTATTATCAGTGATATCTACTGCAGATGTTCTAAATGATGCTTTCTCAAAACAGATGGGCGCCAACAGCACCACCAAGTTGGGCAGATATTTCTAGAACGCTATCATAGGAAATACAGATACCATACTCAGGGACCATGTCAATATGCAATCTTATCCTAGTCTTTGCAAACACAGACATGGCAATATACTGTACACAGCAAATGGGTTCTCGCGGTCCTTGGAGTGTCTGTGAGACAGTGTTTCTTCCTTGTATTTAGCAAAACAGTTGTACTTTAACAGCCGTGTCATAGCAAGATCTGACTTGGATGCTCCATGCTGAATTTGCGATTTAATGTCTGTGTCATGTTCAAGCATACATAGGAATTTGAGAAGTGATGAAGGAACTGCCTCTTCAATACTTCTACCATCAAGTATGATTAAGAATTTTGACTTGTGTTTGAGCATATCCTGCCGTATTATTGTTGCATCCTTGGCCAAATGAACAGCTTCACTGTATTTGCCAGCCTCAGTGAGCTTCCAATTGAGGAATATGTGAAACCAATTGGTCCTTAAGTCTAGTAGAATGAACTAAGGTGATTCGACACCAAGTTGTTCGAATCTTTGTGCTTGTAAAGTAAGACTAAGTCTACTAGTCTAAAAAAAATTCTATTAGAACCTTCACTTGCAGTTTGTGTCTTTGCACATTCATTGATTCTGTCATTGAGTTTCATTGTCATTGCTTGTCTGAGAGCACTCCGGTCTTGGCTTATCACACAAAATGAATTCTGTTATGTTTTTTTTGTTTCTTGGTTTTCGTAGTACCTTACTTCTGCAACCTTTATCACTATCAACCACAGAGGTAGTTGCTATTTTGGGGCTCTTTGCAACATTGTGTTGTTAAACCGAAGTCTACAGCGTTCATGATATTTTGCATATTTTCCCTCAATGTCTCTGTAATACCATCTCCATCATCTAGTCTTTCCATATCAAGCGTTACTGGAAGGGCATTGATTGAGTTGAAAAGAGGAATATTCTTAACTAATTTGCTGTAGAAATTTTCCTCTCTTCTAGTAGGTTAGTCTTTGGAAATTTAAATTCCTCCTTCTTATCTTCTTGACACTTGGCCCAGTTTGTTTTCCTTTCACAATTACTTTTAGGACCAATATTCATCACCATTGTGGTACAGAGCCGAGGGTTTATCCTTTTACCACTCTGTATCATACAGTATGTAGTTTCCTGTGTGGAATACAAATAGGTTCAAGCAATTGTTTGCCCTACACCCAGCCCGATTCGTTCATTCAGTATCATTTAAGTCCCGTGCGATCTGTACACCATCCGGATAACTTTAACCCCTTTATCCTTGGCTCAGCTCTCCTGTCAATTCAGGTGCGACTACCTAACCTTATTTGGGGCTGATTAGGTAACATTTGGGACACTAAGTACTTGTATATATTAATCTTTGCTATGAGTTTCATACTTAGCTGACACTGAACCCCAGGTTGAGTTTTACAGCAGCGTTGTCACCAGTGTGCCCTAGTGGTACATTGACATTCATTCCTTATAAGCTTGTTTCCTTTGAATACTATCCATTTTAAAGTTTTCAACACAAAATTCAGATTCTACACACTCAAAAACATGGAAATCAACACTGAAATCACCTAAATTGATGAAAACAATAATTTTTATGCTAAAAGTGAAAATCTGGCAATCACATTTGGCGGCATTCTTGGAAAATGGCCGCCATCTTGGAATCTTTAATGTCCAATCAGATAGATTTGACAATTAACCCATTTTGAATCTTCATGCCAATTTTCATACTTGTATCATCATTTGCAAGATTCCCTCAAAAATTTACACTTAGCCGCTCCACTATGCTGGGCAGCTTGTACAAAGGAGTAGTTATTAAGAATGAAAGTGAAAGTTCATCATATCACTCGATACTAAGTAAAATACACAGGTTGAGACCAGTACAGTCACGAGAGTACCTTGCACTCAGACATCAGCACAAGGAGAGATGGATCACCTTAGGATTCGCCCCTAGCTTATTCTACCTGATGATTAAATACCCTGACACTACCTGTATGGATTATTAGAATGTATTAGGCTGCTCCAGGTTACGATAGCGTTAAGGTGGTTAATCTAAAGTAAACTATAAGCTGAGGGGATGATCTTTAAGCAATTCAAACAAATATTCAATTATTGAAAATAGCATTATTCCTGTAATCTGAATTTACATTACAGGAGTGTATTATATTCTGCAGTAAACGAAAAAAACTCGTGAAGTATTAATTACATTCTGTAATCAGAAAACATACAGGTTAGCTTAGGTTAGGTTAGGTTATATTAGGTTAGGTTATTTTGCGGGGGCCTTCGGTAAGTTATGATAAGTTAGATTAAGTTATATACGGTAGGTTAAGTTGCATTAGGTTAGGTAGGGTGAGCTAAGTCAGGTTAGATTAGGTTAGATTTGTTAAAATTTACCTATTTTAGTTTAGATTAGATTAGGTTATGTTAGTCTTTATTAAGTTTAGCTAAGTTACATTATTTTATGATAGGTTAAGTGTAGCTAGGTTAGGTTAAGGAAGATACAATTCATTCAGGAGAGTAAACTTACGTGTATGTTATAATCATCCGTTGCATAGACTACTGGGGGAGAGAAGATTTAACAAGTGCAGAGATGAATAGAAAGATTTTTTCCTAATGTGAAGATTTCAACTTTAGTACCCAAGTTTTCATACACAGGAATATGTTTAACAAAATTCGACTCCTTAGTGACATTTTTTAAAGAGTAAACACATTAGAAACTGATAATAAAATCTTAGGAATATTTACCTGCAATTTATCAAAATAATTAGATTCACCAAAAATGTCCAGGTGTTTAATCAGAAGATGGGGCTAGTTTCTGGTGATCCAAGGATAATCAACGCTTTTATATGGCTAATATTTATATTGAAAGAAGAGGGAGGGAGGCAGGGAGGGAGGGAGAGAGAGGGTAGGAGGGAGGGAAGGGGTGGGGTGATGGAGGGAAGACCTGCGAAACAGTGTGAGGGAGGAAGGAAGGTAGGGGTTTCCAGAGAACGTTTATTACATGTTATGATGACGCACTGGGCACTATATTATGTTGACTCAGTAACATTTCACAGAATGGTCCAAGTTTTAATGAGGTCAGGTGTAACAAGCAGTAAACGATCCCTGTCCTTTTTGTAATTCTTTTTTCTTTACTTATTTGTTAATGGCTGTAATATCAAGACTTTTTAGGGTCATTTGAGGTTTAATTTCATAAGTTTTGCCATGTTTTATTTAATGTTTAACTTTTAATCTCTATTCTAGTTTTATCTCATGATTAACCTCTCTAACCTAACCTAACATAACCTAACCCCCCCCCAGGTAGCATTATGGTGCTTAATCTTCAAACCTTCTGGTGAAATAAGTTGGGGTGTCTCATAATAATCAGGTGCCCATTATTCTCCACCCACATGAAGTAATTGTCTTAGTTACTTCACTTCCACGTATAATAAAGATGTAATTCGAGTCTGTTTCAGTAAATTATGTCACTCTTACAGAAAATTGGATTAAAATTGAGTCAGGAGATATGATAATATTATCTTACAGAGTTTATGAGTTTACCTGCATGACTCACACCTCTAATGAAATTTGGAATGACGTTATAAACTGAAGATGTAAGTGTGTGTTACAAGAGGTGTAGGTTGTGATTGTTAGTCTGCCAACACCCTATGATAACAGGTCCTGTCATAAGTTACTTTCAGGTAAATAACAGGTCCTTTCATAAGGTATTTTCATGTAAATAGCAGGTCCGTCTCATAGTTTATCTCCAGGTAATTAACAAGTCATAAATTCTCTGTAGGTAAAGTCATCTTACAGTGCTTATGGAGGTAATCATCAGTTAAGTGTGATGAAATAACCCCTCGAGTCCAGCAGATGATCATTGTCACAGTCACAACTCAACTGGTTAAGAATTTATTGTGAGTGGACGTAATTTGTCTATAATTAATGTGTCAATAATCTTCTGTGAGAGACGTGTTCTACCATGTGTGTTGGTTTACCCTCTACACACACACACACACACACACACACACACAATTAAAAAAAGTTCTTAGTGGTGCAGCGAGAAGGCGAATACAACGCTCACTTGTGTCCCCCAAAAAATAAAAAATAAAAAATAAATAAAAAATGAAATAAAAAATAAATATTAAAATATGGTAGCTCGTTCCCGGGGCACTCATAGTCAAGTCCACCCCAACTGTAAATGGGTTTCTAATTACACATTTGGAAAAATGAAGTCAGTCGAGTGCAGTACCGCTCACTTTGTCTCCTCAGGTACAGTACAGTCAGGCGCATGCCCTCCTGTACCCCTCACCACAGACTGAGACTCCACCTATCAGAGAGAAACCAAACCAATGTCCGCCATAAAAAAATTCCTATCATCGACAGCAGTGATGACCTAAGTGATCAGGGAATTATTAACGCTTGGAACATGTTGTCATTACAGAACCTAGCGCACTACCTCATCTTTACTTGCCAGTTATTAAGTGTAATGAGTCACGTGAAAAACACAAAGAATAATTTGCAATAATTAGTTCATGGGTATTTGACAAGCAAGAAAACTCAGTATACTAGTATGGGTATATGAGTCCATATTCCACAAGTACAATAGTAAGTCCACTATTTCGAACCATCATGTGTTGAACTACTCGAAGCTTTTATATAGTCAGGCTTACCAACTAACCAGATATAGTCACTCGTGGTTGTGCTTTCAGTATAATCCGCCAAGTTTCAATATTCATCAGCTTAATGGTGGGAAGATACTTGTTTTTTAGACTATACTGCACATGCAGTATGAGACGTCATAAGGGTCTGTATACAAAGCAACTTATACACGAGATACATATAACGAGATAATTTGTGTTTGAAATAACTCATATATGAGATAATTTGCGTAAGAAATAACTTATATCCCAAACAATCCGTACAAATAATGAGCCACCCATATACTGTAAGCCCATTCTCCCGTGACCTACATTTCACTAATATAAACCATAAGAAAAAACGAACAATTATTTAACATGACGTATAATTAAACATATTTCTCATAACACAATCGGAACAAATTAGTTTTTGAGTTATGTGACCTTTTGTGCCGACGTTGACGATAACATTCCTTAACTAATGATGGCTGGAGGGGGCATGGGTTAGCTCGTATCTGTCCCTCATTATGTATATATATATATATATATATATATATATATATATATATATATATATATATATATATATATATATATATATATATATATATAAGAGTTGTAATGGACATGAGTGTTATAAGTTTGAGAGTTGTAACAGGTTTGAGCGTTGTAAGCTTAAGAGTTTTATTAGGTCTGAGTGTATATAAGCTTAAGAGTTGTAAGAGGTCTGTGTGTTCTAAGTTTAAGAGTTGTAACAAGTCCGATTGTTATGAGAAGCTTAAGAGTTCTATTAGGTCTGAGTGTTATAAGCTTAAGAGTCGTGACAGGTCTGGCTGTTGTAAGAAGCTTAAGATTAGTTATAGGTCTGAGTGTTGTAAGAAGCTTAAGAGTTGTAACAGGTCTGACTGTTATAAGAAGCTTAAGATTAATGATAGGTCTGAGTGTTGTAAGAAGCTTAACAATTGCAACAGGTCTGAGTGTTGTAAGAAGTTTAAGAGTTGTGACAGGTATGCTCTATATTTACATAATATTAAGATGTATGCTGTATATTCATTTTGTATCAGTCACTGTTGCAAGACCGGTTTTCTATGAACCAGGCATAAACAAAAGATGTATGTACTTTGTTGTAATTAGTTTATTTTTTGAAATTGGATGTGAATTATTTTGGTTCTATGTAATTCCTAATATTTTTTTAATTACAAAATATTATGTACAGTATTTATATAGATAAGTTTTGAGTTAATTTTTATTTTGAAAGGTGTACTGTTGTTGCCATTCTAGAATCTCTCTCTGTACAGACAGACACAGGGTGTGAACTTTGAATCAGGACTGTGACTCTATCTTATTTCATCCGTTGTGTAGCTCATCTTTTAGTATTAATTTGCTCACCAGTATTAAGGGTGAATGTTGGGTGATATTTTGTGGACGGAGGGAGAGCCATGTTATGGAATTAAGGAAGATAAACTATTAAATTAGTTGGATCACAGGACCAAGCTGTAGTGTATAATTGAGTGTACTCTTGTTTATTGTAAATATATTTAGTGTTATTTATTACAAACTGGTGTTATGTTGAACCCTGATTACAAGATTTAAGGAAGTTCCCTTGGATGCATGCTCACAATGTATTTGTATGAAAATATCATCAACAGTCAGCTGGAGGTCGCAAAGGTTGTCTACAGCTGTTATTTCAAAACGTGAGTCTGATTAATGGGCCTAAGGGTTGAAACACTGCTGGAAGATGAGGATTATTCAGTAGCAGCCGTGACATATGGGGACCTGTCCGGGATTTTGAAATTGTGAAACATCCACTGAAGTGGACTGTACTGTGTAGTATTGATGACTGAGTGTGACACTGCAAGTAATTGAATAGTGAAAGTTTTTGTGTACAGTGTATTACAAGGTTTGTTAACCAGTAACACAATGAAACCAGGCTATTTTTGTATTCAATTAAACAGCAAAATGGCAAAAAGTGTAAATGAAACCCAGGATGTACACCATCTCTATCACTGTACTAAGAAATATTTACATGAATTAGCATCTGTATATGAGATTTCTTTAAGGTCTCATAATAAGTGTAACAAGCAGAAAGAGTTGGTGGGACAATTAGTCTCAGGATGAAACTGAGGGGTTGGCTAACCATGATGGTAGGATGCAAATGAATGAAAATTTTGCCTTTGGAAAGGTTAAGGTTAGAATTTGAATATAAGAGAGAGGTAGAGAAGGAGAGAATCCAAGCAGAGGCAGAGGAGAGAATCCAAACTGAGAAAGAATTAGAAGTAGAGGCAAAGAAGGGTGTAAGACTTGTAAACAGAGAAAAGATCACAGAGTTAGCCAGTTACCAGAGTTTGTTGAAGAGGAAGCAGAAGATTTCTTTATCCAATTTGAAAAAAAAAATAGCAAAATAAATGATAAAGATGATTGGGCTCTTCTGGTTCAGACTCATTTCATAGGAAAAACATGGGAGGCTTATGCTTGTTTAGATATGACAGAGTCTGGTGATTATGAGGCTGTGAAAGAGGCTGTGTTAAACACAGTTCAGATGAATCCAGAAGTGTACAGTATAGGGCAAGGCTCGGGGATATCAGGAAATTGCAAAATCAGACTTACTTGGAGTTAGGTAGGGAATGTAGAATGAAATTTGATAGATGGTGCAAGGCAGAGGAGGTGAGAACTCTGGGGGATTTGAGACAGCTGATTATGTTAGAGCAGTTTAAGAATTTGGTACACCCTGATGTGACATATGAAATAAATAAAGGACAGATTAAGGACTTGGTGGTGGAGGTGCGGTTAGCGGAGCAGCTAGCAGTGGCTTATAAAATGTACAGAAAGGATATCTCACACAAACAAGGTGGAGATAGGCAGTTCAGGACCCAGTATCATGGGAAGGGTCAGCAGAACCAAATGTCGCCAGGTACTAAATGGCGCAATCAAGGGTCAGGTAACATTGGAGAACAGAGCAGTCAGTGGTCAGGCAAAAATATGGCTGGGAATCCTCAAGGGCAGTAACAAGGTAATTTTTATAAATCACAGCATGGAAATAATGATGTAGGTCAGCAAACTAGACCACCAGTGAAATGCTATAGTTGTGGGGGAGTTGGTCATTTTAAATCTCAGTAGAGTTAACTTTGTCTTGGGAAAAACCTGGGAGTTTTCACAAAGATGTGACAGGTGCCAGACACTGTGAGGTTAAGAAGCACTCTAGAGATTTTGAGGCATATATAACTGAAGGAAAAATCTCCGTAGGAGGACCCAAGAGGAAAATTACAGTATTAAGAGACACTGGGGCAAACCAGAGTGTTAGCCTCAGGAAATCACTGGAGTGGACGGCTGAGTCTCGTTCAGGTAATGAGGTGAAAATGAAAGTGTTAGGCTCAAAATTGACCATACTCATTACCCATACATGTAGTGAACCTTGAGACCGACCATGTCGTTGGTAAAGTTAAGGTTGAGGTGACAGATGAATTACCGGTTGACGGAGTGGGTATGTTATTGGGTAATGATCTAGTAGGGTCCTGTGTGGGTCCGGAACCTAACATGGTGGAAGATCCTCTAACTTGTGATGGGAATGATACTACCGAGCTATCAATGACTGAAATAAAGAATGTCAATGTTAAATGTGATACAGTTAGAGAAGAATTGATTTTTTTTTCCAGTGTGTGCTGTTACTGGGTCTATGGCTATGAAATAACCATGTGAGGATGAAATTGGTTTAAGTCAGTTGTTCATGGAAGGTGGCAAGTATGATGAGATAGTAATGGAAGAGGGAGACAAAAATGGAAGGGTAGAATTGGAGGTAGATTTTTGTCCAGATTTTATTGTTGATAAAGGTGAATTAATCAACTCACAACTTGGGGATGACAGTTTAAGGGAATTTCAGAGTGAGGCTGAGAGGAATGGTAAGCCTGATGATAACTCTGTGGGATTTCACTACCAAGGTGGTGTGTTGATGGGGCAGTGGAGACCTCCAGAGGTTCCAGCTTCAGATCATTGGGAAATGAAGAAGCAAAGTGTTCTTCCGAAAGAGTATCGGAAGGATATAATAGCTTTATCCCATGATGCTAATTTGGTAGGACATTTAGATGTTGGGAAAACCACAAGCGGGTTGCTGATGCACTTTTATTGGTTTGGTTTGAAAAAGGATGTGGCAGGATTTTGTAGAACCTTTTCTGTGTTTCAAAAAGTAGGTAAGCTAAATCAAATTATACCATCTGTACCATTAAAACCCATTCACGATTTTTGTAAGCCCTTTTGAGAAATTGTAATAGACTGTGTAGGATCTTTGCCAAAGACACCGAGAGAAAATCAATATCTGTTAAGCTACAGGGTATATCTTTGAGGAGTATTCACAGTAAGAATATTGTAAGAGAATTAGTTAATTATTGCTCATGGGTAGTCCAGATTTTTATCAGTTATTCGTGTTCAGTATTTGGATTTATTCAGCATCATTCTGCAAAATGACTGTTCGCACACTACAGGCTTCTAAACAGAACGCTAACGAAAGAGTATTGTGAAGAATTTCCGATAGTCAGTGTTTCATAAAGCTTTGTAATCCGGAAGCAGATTAATTTCATCCAGCAATGAGCACATTACTTTGAATTGCCAGAGGTCACCTTCCTTCAACCATTTCTTGAAATGCTTAATTTTGCGTTGGAAGCCAGGAACATAATCCAAGAACCTTGATAAGTTGATCCCGTCCTTACATTCTGATGTTAAGATTTTTCAAGTGCTGGATTATTATGTCAACTAGCAACCCGAGATCTAGCAACCATTAGGGATCAGACATGCAGCTTGTAAGCAATTTCACACTTTTTGTTTTTAATTCTGTCAGTTTTTCCCTCAAGAACACAATAATTTATATTTGGAACGTAAACAACCGTTCCAGAACTCGCCCTCTGCTCAACCAACTAGCCTCGGAGTGTTAGATGAGGTCTTTGAACTCAGCATCAACTTCTTCTGGAAAAGTTTAATGTGACGATGCTTCAGTCTTTGCCACGGAATTCATGGATATATTTCTCAACCATACCATCACATGGTCTTGCGTCATTGTTTTTCCACAGAGCTTTTTGGTGGACAGCGCAATGGACAACCAGAACATTTTTGTTGACATTATTATAGTGCACGTGTTTCTTGATGGGCGCCACAGCACCACTCTCTCTTCTCATCATAGCTTGTTTATGGCTAAGCATTTGATCGAATTTATTTAAAATTTAAATAAATTCGGTTGACTCTGGGAAACATTGGAAAAGATTATATAAAAACTATTCTTTGCACACTTAATCGGATATATACCTTAACTGTTCCTTGTGGAAAAAACTCTTAAATATGTTGGTCTAAATGAGGATATTTGTTAAAAAAAAAGTCGTAGCTGTAAGCAGGTAGTAGGTAGATAGGCAGCTACCAAACAGGGAGGTACTACCACCTGGGAAGATATTGGAAGCATAATGTGTTGTCTAATGGTAGACCCTGCTGCCATATGGCATCACGAAAATTGTGACCAAGTCCCAGGTTGCTGATCTGACTTTCGGCCTCATTTACACACAATTGCAGGGTCTCAGTTGTTTCTCTTACTGTTGACAACACAACATATCGCTTCTCACTCTTGATCTTTTTTATTTTTGTATTTCTTTATGGTTCTTTGTTTTTATTATTATTGCAGTGTTATTATTATTATTATTATTATTATTTTTATTATTATTATTATTATTATTATTATTATTATTATTATTATTATTATTATTATTATTATTATTATTATTATCATTATCATTATTATTATTATTATCATTATTATTATTGCAGTGTTGTTATTATCATTATTATTGTTATTATTATATTATTATTTTTATTTGTGTATTTGTTATTAAAACTTTTACTTATCTGAATTATTATTATTATTATTATTATTATTATTATTATTATTATTATTATTACACTAGCAGAATCGCCACCCTCCGGGAGGCTCCACATTGTCTCACTGTTCAGTCACCAAAACTTCTTTTTCCATCAATAGTTCATTAACGGTGTATGTAAGTTCCACCATGTTTTTCATTACAACGGTACAGCAAAGTATATTTTTTTAGCATTAAACTGTTATAATTTTATTGTCGAATCATCACTACATATAACACCACCCATCATCACTACATATAACATCATCCATCATCACTACATTTAACCCCATCCATCATCACTACATATAACACCATCCCTCATCACTACATATAACATCATCCATCATCACTACATATAACACGATCTATCATCGCTACATATAATGCATCCATCATCACTTCAGATCAGTAAAGTAGTTTCCGAGATTCTCGTGCGGACACACACACACACACACACAAACAGACATACTTCTTTGTTTTATATAGATAGATAGATTGTCTAATCATCACCACATATAACACCACCCATCATCACTACATATAACACCACCCATCATCACTACATATAACATCATCCATCATCATTACATATAACACCATCCATCATCACTACATATAACATCATCATCCATCATCACTACATATAATACCATCCATCATCACTACAGATCGGTAAAGTAGTTTCCGAGATTCTCGTGCGGACACACACACACACACACACACACAAACATACTTCTTTCTTTTAAATACATAGAAGTTTTCGCCCCCAAGGCCCCGATGTGGGTCAGTGACCTCTGTGCTCGGGTGGGCTAATCCCCGTAAAAAAAAAAAAAAAGTGAGTGTTGGAAGGAGTACAGTATTCCTTCCAACACTCAGCATGGTGGTGGTTTCAACATCAAAATATTTACCGTTTTCTAGACTGACATTTTATTGTTGTTTTTTTGTTTGTTTTTTACAAAGGAACTATTGAAGTGCACACTATATTAATGAAAATTTAAAATATATTTGACTAAATGTTGGGCTATCATTTGTATGCCACAATATATATTTATACTTGCCTGAAATATTAATATTTTCCCAGGGTCTCGCGGGCCACACTTCTCTTCACCGGTCAGCTTTGACCCGAGGGACATATGTATAGGGTGAGGAAGGAGAAAAGTGAAGATGACAGTTGTTGAATTATGGCTGACAGCTAGTGAGTGACGGCTAACAGCCAGCGAGTAATGATGACAGCTGATGAGAGACGGCGGACAGCTGGTGATTGACAGTTGACAGCTGGCGAGTGGTGTCTGACAACTGGCGAATGATGGCTGACAGGTTGTGAGTGACGGCTGACAGCTGGCTGAGTGATGGTTGACAACTGGCGAGAAATGTTTGACAGCTGGCGAGGAATGGCTAACAACAAGTGATAGTCAATTGACATTTAGCGAGTGATGGTTGACAGCTGGTGAGTAACAACTGACAGTGGGCAATTGACGGTTGGCAGCTGGCGAGTATTGGCTGACAACTGGCGAGTATTGGCTGACAACTGGCGAGTAATGGCTGACAGCTGGCGAGTGACGAGTGACAGTTGAAATGCGGTTGCATTAGACTAAATCATCCATTCCTTAACACTCATACAACTCTTAAGCTTCTTACAACACTCGTACCTGTGTCACGGACACTAATGAATAATCCTCATCTTCCAGCAGTGCTTTAACCCCTAGGCCCATTAATCAGACTCACGTTCTGAAATAACAGCTTTGGTTAACAGACCAGGATAATGTAGACAATTCTTTGTTACCTCCAGCTGACAGGTGAAGATAACATTTTCATATAATTACATTATGAGCATTCATCCAAAGAAACTATTCCTTAAATCGTGTAATCAGGGTTCAACATAACACCAGTTTGTAATAACTAACACTTAATATACATTTCATAACATGGCTCTCCCTACGTCCACAAAATATCACCCAACATTCACCCTTAATACTGGTGAGCAAATTAATACTAAAAGATGAGGTACACAACGGATGAAATAAGATAGAGTCACAGACCTGAAGCCAAGTTCACACCCTGTGTCTTCCTGGAGAGAGAGAGAGGCAACAACAGTACACCTTTCAAAATAAATATTAATTCAAAACGTCTTTATATAAATACATAATATTAGTAGGTAGTATTCCCATCGCTTCACAATACATTCTCAGTGTGTTATTAAGTGTCTGGTGAAGCCTCTCTAAACAATCCTGTGACTGTGGATGGTATGAACTTGACAACTTCTGATTAATATGCAAGTCTTTTAAACTTTTCTTAAACATATAAGATGTGAAATTACTTCCTGATCTGACTGAATAATCTTAGGAAGTCCTACACATGATAAATATTTAACTTATTTCTCCTGTTCAGTTAAATTTTGACAAACTAGTGCAAAAACAACGGTTGTAGTGGAACGAAAAAGAAAAAAAAATTAAAGTGCGAGTTGTAGGCTATTTGTACTTACCTATATCTTAATACAGTAGTGCCTTCTCTACACTCATGTTGCTTCTAATACGATTTTGTTATTGAATGTATTACTTTAGATTGCAAATAGAGACTTCATGAATAAAGTTAAATGCTGACACAATACACTCCTTGACATGGAGTACTAATGCCACTGTTCTTCATTCTTGGTTCTCAGTCGTTCACCTGAACTAAAATGTGGCCCTCGGGAGGACTCGAGTTTGACACCACTGATCTTTACTTTCTTAACACCTTGAGAAAGACGCCATCCCCCTAAATACAACGGATTTGTCCACTGAGCACGATGGTGTCAGCCCTTGAACCCTTCCTGCCTATTTAAGGAGTAAAGGCTTCATACTCATGGGGATGTCATCATATTCAGTTGATTAAATCATTGTACTCCAGGGGTTAAGTCAGCACCTTGCACTTGGTCTCATCCCGCCAGAGGTTGTGAACACCACAGGAGTGAAGCTGTCCTGATCCACATTCTGAATTCTCTCTACCTCGCCCTATTCTTGACCTGCTCGAGTTATAAGCCACGGCTTAGCGTGGCACTGAACAACACCATTGCTACCTGCTAGACAGTCACCAGCTCTCCAACACAAGTAATAATTCCGGGAATTCAGGCTGGATGTCCCTATTAAGACCCTGGTTTTTGACGAAAAACCTGAGCAATCCCCACCCACGCTCGGCCTAGGGCTAACCTAACAAAACCTACTCTAACCAACCTAACCTAACCTACACAAACTTAACCTTACTAAAGTAACCAAACCTGGACTTAACCGAGCCTAGGTTAGGTTTGTGAAAGTGTGGTTAACCTTAAAGTATAATAAGCTGCGGGCTAATCTTGGTGTAATCCATAACCCCTTTCTATATACTGTATATAGGTAGTAGGTAGTGGGCAGCTCATAGGTAGTAGGTAGTAGGCAGCTACCAAACAGGAAGGTAATAACGCCTGGGAAGATATTGGAAGCATAATGTGTTGTCTAATGGTAGACCCTGCTGCCATATGGCATCACGAAAATTGTGACCAAGTCCCAGGTTGCTCATCTGACTTTCTGCCTCATTTACACACAATTGAAGGGTATCAATTGTTGCTCCTACTATTGACAACACAACATACATATATTGTTTCTCATATTTATTTTTTTAATTTTTTTAATTCTTTATTATTATTATCAATATTAATATTTTATTTTATTTTATTTTTTGTTTTTTATTAAAAATGTATTTACTATGAATTATTATTATTATTATTAAATTTTCGCCCCCCAAGCCCCGATGTGGGTCGGTGACTTGTGCCCGGGTGGGCTAATCCCCGTAAAAAAACAATAATAAATAAAAAAAAATAAAAAATATAATAAAAAAAAGCACGGTGTC
The DNA here is from genome assembly GCF_018991925.1 of Homarus americanus. Classification (NCBI taxonomy): domain Eukaryota; kingdom Metazoa; phylum Arthropoda; class Malacostraca; order Decapoda; family Nephropidae; genus Homarus; species Homarus americanus. The sequence continues at coordinate 28,154,770 of NW_024713129.1, read as the reverse complement.
TGTTTCTCTGTGCGCCTGTTCGTTATGCACGGCTACAGTTTTGAAGATAGAGAATTGAAACGCGTGTATGCATGGAGATTTGGGAAGTTGGTCGGGGGGAGGGGGAGGAGGGGTAAGAGCTCCTCGCTGCAGCACCCCTACTGACTTGCAAACTGTTTGGAAGATAGAGAGCTTAAATTTGGCAGGGAGGTGCGGGTGGCTAAGGGGATGGTTGTGCCTTATCTCCCGTTCCTCCTCCCAGACGAGGCCAGGTAACTCAGCTAGTTTATTTTAGAGGCTAAAGTCATTAAAAAACAGGTAAATTGCTCTAAATTTGACGAAAAACAGAGAAACATAAACAGAAGTTATTGTACAGGAAGACCAACGTGGAAGTTGTTTTGGTGTTATAGCTCCTAGACCTCACATTTCTTACCGTTTCGTTACACCAATACAGCCTCGGCTTTTAAGATATAGAGCTGAAATTGGCGTGTTTGTGTAAATTTCCCTGAGAATGATTATGAACGACTAAATTGGAAGGGGCGGGGCGGGGGGTGAGGCTGTAACTTCTTGTTTGTGCCCTTGATTATGGCCAGGGACGGACTTGGACTATGATCTGTCCCTCTAATTCTTGAGAGTGTTTTTGTGTCTGTGTCAATCTCTGTTTTTGGATCTTCCTCTTTTTAACATAAAGGGGTAAAAAAATAATATGGCTATATATAACTGAAGATATAATCCGGATGGTCAGCCTCGGTTAAGTTTGGTATGTTAATATTAACTTCGTCAAAAACAAACCCGGGCAACGCCGGGTATCCCAGCTAGAGAAAAAAGGTGAAACAAGGAATATTAAGGAGATTCATTATCCTTATACATTAATTGTTGTTATCTGGAAGTTTATAGAACAAGGGCGATGAGATAATTCGGTCAAATAATTAGGGATGTGGAGATAATGGGTCAAGATATTAGTGGTAGGGGGAGAGGAAGGATGGATGAATGAAGTGAAAAACTCTGGCCCCGGGAGAGATATAAAACTTGGTTAGTGAAAGAAAGAGAGAGCCAGGGAGAGAGAGAGAGAGATGAATGTATGGTGAAAATAAGAGAGATATATACAATGAAAAAGCGAAATAATGAATGAAACAAATTGATAATGGGAGAGCGAAAAGGAGACAAACAGATAGAGAAGAACAGAGAAAAAGAGAGAGAAAAACAGACAGATAGACAGAAATATATATATATATATATATATATATATATATATATATATATATATATATATATATATATATATATATATATATATATATATATATATATGTTCAAAGTCCGCGTGTTATATGGACTAAAAATGAAATATATATATGTACCTCGCGTTTCATACCAGCTGGATTCGGTAAAATGCTACTGACACCACATAAGAGGCACGGGCAGTTTCCCAATGAGGTTCACGGCGCCATCAGCTCGATGAACAGGCTTTGTGTGAAATATAACAGAGTCTAGAACTGCTTTTAGTGTCCTTGTGGCCTAGCCGGTAAGCGTTCCCTAGTCCCACCCAGTCGGTCGAGGGTTCGGTTCCTTGCTGGTGAGGTCGTTGATTATATGTTCAAAGTCCGCCTGTTATATGAACTAGAGAGAGAGAGAGAGAGAGAGAGAGAGAATATGGTAGTACTTCATTATCACCATAGTAGCACCCAGGTCACGTGTCTCATCTACGGAGAGCCAGGTTACTGCAGTGCAGCAGCTCCCCTCACCCCCTCTCCTCTCCCCTCTCACCTCTCTTCCCTCACCCCTCAGCACTTAACATTCACCCCCACCACTTCAAGACTCACCCTTTATCCCTCTCATCTCACTCTCCATCCCTCATTTCACTCTTCATCCCCCATCTCAACCCTCACCCCTATACCCCCCTAACCCCTCTCATCTCACCCCTATACCCTCTCATCTCACCCCTCACCCCTATACCCCTAACCCCTCTCATCTCACCCCTCACCCCTATAACCTCCCTAACCCCTACCATCTCACCCTCACACTCTCATCTTACTCCTCATCCCTCTCATTTCACCCCTCACCCCTATACCCCCCACCCTCTCATCTCACCCTCACCCCTATACCCCTAACCCCTATCATCTCACCCTCACACTCTCATCTTACTCCTCATCCCTCTCATTTCACCCCTCTCCCTACCCCATCTCACCCTCACCTCACCCCCTCTTACCCTCCCTCATTCTCCCCTCTCATCTTACTCCTCATCCCTCTCATTTCACCCTCTCCCCTTACCCCTCCATTTCACCCCTCACCCCTATACCCCCTAACCGCTCTCATCTCACCCCTCACCCTCTCATCTTACTCCTCATCCCTCCATTTCACCCTCTCCCTTTACCCTCACCCCTATACCCCCTAAGTCTCCATCTCACCCTCTCCCCCTCATCCTCCATTTTCCCCTCTCCCTTACCCTCTCATCTCATCCCTCTCATTTCACCCCTCTCCCCTTACCCCTCTCATCTCATCCCTCATCCCCCTCGATAATCCTCTCTCTCAGGGACCTTTCTAAATATTTATTTGCGTCTGTGTGTGACCCCGTGTGATCCCATGTGACCCTGTGTGACCCCATGTGATCCCATATGACCCTGTGTGACCCTGTACGACCGAATGTGACACTGTATAACCCTGTGTGACCCTGTGTGACCCCGTATGACCCAGTGTGACCCTGTGGGATCCTGTGTGATCCCGTATGACCCTGTTTGACCCCGTGGGATCATGTGTGATCCCGTATGACCCTGTGTGACCCTGTGGGATCCTGTGTGATCCCGTATGACTTTAAGACTCCCTTTGATATGTGTAACCTCTTGTGACTGTGACCCCGTTTGACGCTTCGTCCTGTTTGACCTTTTCTGATCCCATTATGATAGAGGGATTGCTCAGTTACTCAAGCAAGCGTTCACAGGGTTGACTGACGCAGGTAAAAATACTAGAGGAGAGAAGTAATACCAGCCATAGAGTCAAGAAAGGTGTTCATAGGGCTCACTGGCGTAGTGCTCGGCCAACCGACAAGTCAGTCAGTCACGGCAAATATTAATAGAGCTGACTGACGCGATGCAAAAAAAATGAAGCTGGGAGGATCTGGCCAAGGAGCCATGAAAAATATTCCTAGAGCTATCTGACGCAGTAGTCAGTCATCGAGACACTCAGTCAGTCACTCAGTCAAGGCGTACATAGAGCTATATGACGCAGGTAACAACACTAAGCCAAGAATCCTCCTCCGTGATCCCGCCTCTCTGGGATAAATATTTCTTGTGACCCAATAACGAATCAAAGGACCATCCCCGAATGTCTAAAATGGCGAGGGGGAGGAGGAGAAGCAATGTCCTATAGGGCGGAAGGATGTAGGTTTAGTAGGAGGAAAATAGGAGAGGACGGAGAAAGAAGAGAGGGTGAAGTATAGTTGGCTCCACTCCACTCCTGCGTTTACTGCTTAGCGTTGCCAATCCTCTCTCCCCCAGAGGTGTGAACGCTGAACTCTGAAGTATGAATTCGAAGCATTCGTTAGTGAGCGGGAGAGGAAAGAGGTGTGTCGGGGTAGGGAGAAGGGGTACTGGGGGTCAGGAGAGAAAGTGTATATCACTCCTCACCCCCCAGTACTCCGACACAATTAGAGGAAGGAACTAAGGGGAGGAATAGACGAGGAGAAGGAAGAATAGGATGAGGAGAAGGAAGAATAGGATGAGGAGAAGGAAGAATAGGATGAGGAGAAGGTGAAGGAGGAAGAGGTTAGGAGGACGATAGGAAAGAGCTTCAGACGGAAGAAAGCGGCAAAATCGTAAAAACAAAAAAGAGAAAGAAGATATACAGTTAGAGGGAGGACTCGGGAAGACGGCACGTCAAAGGAAAATGAGAAGGCTAGGAGGTCCAGAACAAGAAGGTTTAGGTGGAGGAGGGAAAGACAAACACGGAGAAAAGAAAGAAGGATTGAGAAGAAGAGGCCGAGAAGAGAGTTGAAGGAGGGAAGCAGGAAGACGCGGCAAGGCGGAAGAAAGATTCATGGAAAAAAAGGATAAAGATAAAATAAAAGAGAAATGGAAGTCAAGATAGACATGAAGAGAGTGTGTGAGGGTGATGGTGGACTGAGTGTGTGTGAGAGAGGTGGAGGTGGAATGGGTGGCGGTGGTGAGTGAGTGTGTGTGTGGGAAACGGGAGGTGGGGTAGGTGGTGGTGGTGGTGGTGGTAGAGGAAATGTGTGGTGGTAAACGCAGGAGTGGAGCCAACTATACCACAATAGTTTATAGGTCCTGATGGGAATTGGGCACATCCTTGAGCATCTATGACAAAGTATTTGTCTCTTGTGTCAATCGGATAGGGTAGCAGATATGGTCCATAAAGGTGGTCACCAATAACGTCGGTTACAAATCGTTCCTGATGTGCTCTACTAGTCAGTGCTTTAATGGTACAGACAAGCAATACAACAATTCATATAAATTTTTGCGGTATATAGTAAATGGTCGTTTAATATTTCATATTTCTGTCCGTAGAATTTTTCGCTCGCTTCCCATGTATCTATTAAGTGTTATAACTAAAACTATGGGGTACCGACCCGGTGTTCCTGGAGTCAAGAACGCTGGCGGGTTGAGGTGTTGATTATATATATATATATATATATATATATATATATATATATATATATATATATATATATATATATATATATATATATATATATATATATATATATATATATTTGTATAGCTTTCAATACAATACCTCACTAGTCGGGAGTCGAACCCTGGACCTCTGAGTGTGAACAGGGATCGCTACCACCGCGCTTAAAAAGCACGATGAACAGGCTTTGTGTGGAGAAAAACAAAGCCTAGGATTGCTTGTGTTGGCCTTGTGGCTCGGTGGTAACGATCCCTGTTCACACGCAGAGGTCCAGGGTTCGATTCCCGACCAGTGAAGTATTGTTTGTGTTGTATATGGAAGTCCGCGTGCTATATGGACAGATGATATATATATATATATATATATATATATATATATATATATATATATATATATATATATATTGTTACGAACCCCTCCACCCAGCACTACGAAGCACGCCATCTATTGTCCTGATCTACCTACCCACCACCACGAGCAACGCCATCTAGGGACGAGACACGTGTATGACTCGTCTTAGTTACCACTCCGAGGTTTCCCTTCTCCATATCCTGGGTTGCGTCACCTCCTCAAAGTCTTCTTTGTCAGCTCCAATTCGAGGAGAGGCACTTGGCTCTGGGAAGTGACCACAGGATCATCTATCCTCTAAACCTACGTGCAGTGACTACCTACCGTCTTCTACAATACTCAGCCTTACTCGTCAGCCATCTCAGCTCCTCACTTAAGTACATGTATCTTGTATTACCTCCCCCACGTCCACTTGCTTCAAAATTGTTTATGTTGTATTAATATGTATATACTGTTAATGTTTAGGTTAAGTTTGGTTAAGGGTAATTTATAAGCTGAATATTTTGTTAAGGGATTTATGGTACTCTATTATATACAACGAAAACTCGCATCCTTTGTCTACCCTTTTATAGTCCGATTGTCTTTGTTTTTTTTTATTGTTGTTACCTGTTGGGATCTGGGTAGACGTATAACTATATTCTAAATCCCCAACTCGTAACAAATGGCGACCGTGACAGGACACGACCTTAAGTACCATATTCCTTCCTCCCTTGTTACTCAGTGTTAATTATTCCTCCCAGTCACTTCTGTTCACAATTGCTTTACGGTAGTTTAAAGTTTCCTTCATATGTGTGTGCATATATTGGTATTATCGTATAGTAAGAGTGACAGACGTAGGATATTAGGTTCCAAGTGTCATAAGGCTTACCTGTTATTACACGTGGCAGTTGTGTAGTAAGTCTTATCGAGTGTTGGGAAGAATCCGGATCTGTTTAATGCCGTACCCTCACTCCAGAGTAGGTTGTTCCATAGTCACTAGTTTACGGTGAAGTGATATCTTGGGACGCCCGCTCTACCAGGACCCCATAATTATAAAGCCTCAATTATTGTTCTTCTCATTATCTCATTCAGGGTCAATCATACCATTTATCAGGGTTGTTAATCCGGATCTTTATATTAATGCCGTAATACGCCCTACCTCTTTCAAGTATATCAGGGTTGTTAATCCGGATCTTTATATTAATGCCGTAATACGCCCTACCTCTTTCAAGTCTCTTATCCTTATCTAAGGATCTTCTCGGAAGAACAATAATCATAAGTGTAATTTCCCTAGGTATAACTTGGTTAGTTTTCGGGACTTTCTGGTTATCCAATGCCGTGATATTTTCTAGGGTTATCCACTTATCTTATCTTTGGACCATTAGTTAATTTATCCTTTTTTTCTTAACAATGGCCACCTCAGGTTTTGATCTCCAGGATTTTATTGAAAATCCTTCCGTAGCTAAATTACGTGTTAATATCCTGAAGAAAGAATGGAAAGAAATAGCCAACTATTATAATATCCCATTTTCACAGCAACTGACTAAGGAAATGTTAAAAAATCATGTGATTGAAGTGCTGGTTCAACATGAAGTTTTAAAAGAATCCGCTGTTGACAGATTAACGCCCATGTCCAAGAAACTTCAACCACTATCCACCACCCCTCCTCACTCAGAAGTTGCTTCAGGTCTGGCTAGCCCTCAAGAAGAAACACAACGAATAGACGCCTTGGAACTAGAACGAGCTAGGTTCGAGTTCCAAATCAAAATGAAAGAACTAGAGTTGGAACAGGCCAAGTTGGAGAAGGAGGCCAAGTTGGAGCAGGCCAAGTTGGAGCAGCAGGCCAAGTTGGAGCCTGAAGAAAGGTCGGAACAGGCCAAGTTGCAGCATGAAGAAAAGTTGGAACAGGCCAAGTTGGAACAGGCCAAGTTGGAGCAAAAGTTGGAGCATGAGGAAATGATGGAACGGGCCAAGTTGGAGCAGGAGGTTAGACTGAAAGAACTACAGGTAAGAGAGATAGAAGTCACCTTAACATCGGAGTTTAGATCAAAAGAAGTGGCATTAAGAGAGAAACTAGCTGCTTTTAACCCTGCTACCGCTTCTTCCCTTGTTCCCGGGTTTGATGAATCCGATATGGACGGGTCATTTAGGACTTTTGAGAAAATAGCCGGGAAGAATGAGTGGCCAAAGGACCAGTGGGTGTCAGTGTTAGTTCCTAAATTATATGGTAAGGCTCGTAGAGTTTATAACTGTTTAGACCAGACTGATGACTATGATAACGTAAAAAGAATATCCTCACCTCTTATGCTATCACGCCAGATGGATACCGGCAGAAGTTTCGTAAACTAACCAAACCATTTTCCCACACCTTTGTTGAGTTTGCTCAAGAAAAGCTTAGGTTTTTAAGAAGTGGTTAGAGGCTACAGAGACCTCCACATTTCAGGATTTGTTAAATTTGGTAGTCCTGGAGGGTGGAAGAGCAAGATACCATTTCACATCTTGAAGCATGTGGAGGAGCGTGGAGAGGTTAATTTAGGGCGTGCTGCTGAGCTGGCTGATGCGTACGCTTTGTTGGTGGAGTCACTGGGCAGTAGAGAACGTGGTACTTCCCGACATGTTAGGTCCTCCTCTGATGATAACCTTGGGAACGTGAGTGGTAGGTCGAAAGGTCCCACACCTACTCCCCCCGATGCAACCAAGCTTACTTGTTCTTACTGTAAAAACCCAGGCCATACGATCCAGAATTGTAAACACCCAAAGTGTCGAATTGCTAAAAGTAGTTCCCTGGATCCCAAATCCAAACCAATAGCAAACACCAATGTGGAAAGGCCCCATCAGGATCTCTTCTCTTCATTCACCTATGAGGGAAAAATTTCAATCATAGAGGGGTCTCGTTCTTTCCCTATTCGTATACTACGTGATACGGGCGCAGCACAATCTATCCTCCTGTTTAACGTCATTCCTGATATATCTACCGCATTTACTAATGAGTGTTCTAATTTCGGATCTCTCATCCCATTCTTCCTATCCTTTAGCTAAAGTGCACCTCCAATGTCCCTTGATTACTGGGGAAGTGCAAATAGCCATAAGGAAAGACCCAATGCCTGTGTGCGGCATTCATTTATTATTGGGTAATGACTTGGTAGGAGATCTAGTGGTTCCTAACATAAAGACAGTCGACTCTCCCTTACCTGTCAACTCCACCACTGACCTTAAAGAAACTATTCCTCATCTTTTCCCATCTTGTGCTGTCACCCGGTCACAGAGTGTGCGGAATGGGCCCTCTTCATCTAAAACCACCTCTAATATCTTCCTACCCACAGAAGATCTGTACAATAAGACCATTAGTAAGGAGGAGCTCGTTAAAGCCCAACAATCTGATCCATCTTTGACTAAACTTCATCATGCATCAGTTGAGGGTAAAGATTTTAACACCCTTCCGTGTTTTTATTATCATGAAGGGGTTTTGATGAGGGCTTATAGGCCCCCTGAGCTTGCCCATCTAGACACGTGGTCTGAAATACATCAAGTGGTAATTCCCACCTCAGTCAGACCAGCATTAATTGCCCTTGCCCATGATGGTATTTCAGGACATTTGGGAATCCTGAAAACATATAAAAAGCTCCTCCAACACTATTATTGGCCTGGACTTAGGAAGGATGTGTCAAAGTACCTAAAATCTTGTCATATTTGTCAAATGGTAGGAAAACCAAATGAAAGTATACCAGCAGCTCCCATTAAGCCCATCCCAGTATTTTCTACACCATTTGAAAAGATTGTTGTGGATTGTGTGGGCCCATTACCAAAGACTAAGAAGGGAAATCAATTCCTGCTCACAGTTATGGATACCAGTACACGTTATCCTGAGGCTTTTTTCATCAATTCAAAAAACGTAATCAAACATCTTTTGCACCTTTTCACTTCAGTGGGCATTCCTAAAGAGATCCAATCCGATCAGGGCACCAATTTTACGAGCAATCTTTTCAAACAGGTGATGAAAGACCTCAGTGTGGACCATTGTACATCTTCGGCTTACCACCCACAATCCCAAGGTTGCTTGGAACGGTTCCATCAAACTTTCAAATCAATGCTCAAAAAATACTGTATAGAACACCAAAAGGAATGGGATGAAAGCATAGACTTGTTACTCTTTGCCATCAGGGAATGTCCCCAGGAGTCATTGGGTTTCTCCCCGTTCGAGTTACTATATGGGAGACAAATTAGGGGACCCCTTAAAATAGTAAAGGAGCAGTGGTTTGACACTCCATCTATTAAGCCCGCAACAGTTTCCCAATACATTGACACTTTAAGGGACAAATTAACTGAAGTCCGAACCATTGCTCAGTCAAACTTAAAAAAAGTCCAAGAAAAAATGGTGAAGTCCCAACCTAAATTAGTTAAAAGATCATTTTCTCCAGGTGACAAAGTGTTACTCTTTCTACCCATTCCAGGCTCTCCCCTTAAAAGCAAGTTTACTGGTCCCTATATAGTTGCTAATAAACTATCTCCTCTCAACTATATAGTCCATACTCCTGATCGCAGAAAAGATTCACAACTTGTTCACATTAATCTCATGAAACTTACCATTCCAGGCAGTCAGAGGAAGACATCCCAGAGGCTATAAGTCAACCTGTATTGCATACGGTTTTGTCAGGGCCGGAGCCGGAGACAGATGACATGGACCTATTGGAGAATTTAGACTTCCCTCTACCTAAAGAAAACCCTACTAACAGTCACATACTCAACAACTTGGATGAGTATTTTTCTGTTCTGAATCCATCTCAAGCAAAAGATCTCACCAAGTTATTATCAACATTTCCTAAAGTCACATCAGACCTCCCAGGGTTTTGCAATATACTTAAACATGATATTAAGCTAATCTCGGATGATGTACAACCCATTAGGCAATCAGCCTATCGACTAAATCCACAAAAAAAAGAGATTATGAAAAAGGAGGTAGATTTTTTGTTAAAACATAACTTAGCTGAGCCTAGTACCTCCCCCTGGGCTTCACCTTGCCTTCTCATTCCAAAACCCGATGGCACTTTTCGTTTCTGTACCGATTATCGTAAAGTGAACCAGGTCACTGTCTCAGACTCCTACCCTTTACCTTTAATTGAAGATATAATAGACAACATAGGCTGTGCCAAATTTATCAGTACGGTGGACTTATTGAAAGGATATTATCAAGTGGGACTCACGGATAGGGCCAAAATAATCTCGGCATTTATAACTCCATTTGGTCTTTTTCAATATTTGGTTATGGCGTTTGGCTTTTCTAATGCTCCCGCCACATTCCAGAGGGTCAACTTCCCCATTCAGACCTAGGGTGGGATGCCCGCCTACCTGGATGACCTGGTGGTAGCGGACAGCTGGGGACGAAACATCTGGTGCGTTGGGAGATACTGTCGGTATCGACTGCAAGAGACTGGATTCACCATAAACCTGGCTAACCTGCTTTTGCCGGGCCTCAGTGACTTACCTGGGACATATCGTTGGGCACATGGAAGTGGTGAGACCCAAGGACGCAAACGTTAGAGCCATCTTGTCCTTCCCCACTCCAAGGACGAGGAAGGAACTCATGCGCTTCCTGGGAATGTGCGGCTACTACCGTCGGTTCTGCAGTAACTTCTCCAGCGTGGCCGGACCCCTCACAGACCTTACCAGTTCTGCGGTCCCTTACATCTGGAACCAGAGGTGCGACCAGTCTTTCCACCGCCTCAAAGCCTTCCTTGCCTCCAAGCCTGTAGTCCACCCACCTGACTACACCTCGCCCTTCCATCTGCAAATCGACGCTAGTGGTGTCGGAGTGGGGGCTGTGCTCCTACAACCCGACCCAACCACTGATGTTCTTCACCCTGTGGCATACTACTCCGCCAAGTTGAAAAACATCAGACCAACTACTCGACCATAGAGAAGGAGGCCCTGGCTCTGGTGTTGGCAATAAAAAGTTTGAATGTTACCTCCAGTCTTGCCCACAAACAACCCTAGTCTTCACCGACCATAACCCACTCACGTTCATCCAAACCAACAAGACCTCCAACCAGCGAATCCTCCGCTGGGCTCTCCTCACCCAGCCCTATAATCTACAAGTCCGGCACATAAAGGGGGTCGATAACCTGATTGCAGACTCCTTATCCCGAGCTCCAGTGGAAATGCAGCAGCTACTCTCCAGACGCACCAGTTGATCACCTCCTTCGCGCCAGCACTACGGAGGTCTTTGGAGGGGGGGTGTTACGAACCCCTCCACCCAGCACTACGAAGCACGCCATCTATTGTCCTGATCTACCTACCCACCACCACGAGCAACGCCATCTAGGGACGAGACACGTGTATGACTCGTCTTAGTTACCACTCCGAGGTTTCCCTTCTCCATATCCTGGGTTGCGTCACCTCCTCAAAGTCTTCTTTGTCAGCTCCAATTCGAGGAGAGGCACTTGGCTCTGGGAAGTGACCACAGGATCATCTATCCTCTAAACCTACGTGCAGTGACTACCTACCGTCTTCTACAATACTCAGCCTTACTCGTCAGCCATCTCAGCTCCTCACTTAAGTACATGTATCTTGTATTACCTCCCCCACGTCCACTTGCTTCAAAATTGTTTATGTTGTATTAATATGTATATACTGTTAATGTTTAGGTTAAGTTTGGTTAAGGGTAATTTATAAGCTGAATATTTTGTTAAGGGATTTATGGTACTCTATTATATACAACGAAAACTCGCATCCTTTGTCTACCCTTTTATAGTCCGATTGTCTTTGTTTTTTTTTTATTGTTGTTACCTGTTGGGATCTGGGTAGACGTATAACTATATTGATGTGTTGTGGCAG